>NC_090923.1:429148388-429451419 GCF_040938575.1 Ambystoma mexicanum
AGCCCTTTATGAAATTTGCATGTCAACCATGTGCCTTGTGATTTGCTATATTTTGCACGTGGCATTGAGGCCTCATTGACACCTGCACTAGGCATTTTATTTCTGTACATTGTTTATATGTGCATTTTATCTAATCTTAGACATGGGATATTTATAGACAAAAATCAAAATGAAATGGTGCATTTATTTATTTTGCAATGCATGTTCAGCATTTATACACTAATGTACTGAAAGCGTCTTAGAGTACAGAGCCTTTGGCATTTCACTACTAATCCGGCAGCCGAGGTAGTGAACAACAGGTGGGTGATAAACTTAAAGATGGCGACTTGTAAAATCCATGTTACTACCTGAGGTGATGTCCTGGGTGTTAGTCTTAGCAGTGCATGGTGGTAGCGTGAGGTATGGTTGCTTAGCTTAGCATAACTGTCGAATTTCTTGGGTTTTTCGATTTTACTTTTAACCATAATGTCCCTTTAACAATGTTTTTTTCACTGATTTTCATAGATATTTACCAGTGCACCCAGATTTCCAACAAATTCCTAATATCATATCTGCCCCAATCTAGCAGCTGTACAGTCCACGGAAAGTATGAAAGTCTGCGGACAGCCGTTGGCATCAACAAAACCCAGAAGCACAGGGTACAACACAACATTGTGTACCCTTCAACCAACAAAAACATATACATAAAGCAACATTACCTATATTTACTACACCCAAATATACCTTTTTGTACAATTCAACATTTCAAAATGTAAAAGATATGTTTTAATTTACTACACAATATTAGTAATTATGGAATGTACCAAGTACAAACAATAACTGTACACCTCATATCAATTCAGTACAAATCTTCATACACACTGAGATACACCAGGAACTAACTGCAAAAGAGCCTCTTACGAAATAGTAAGTACACTGTATTTATTTCTCTATTAGTAGACTCTTTTGCAATCTCTGCAATTCTCTCTCTCAATTCTTCCCTCTGGCCGACTCACTCTGCAGGGCACACCCTGGATGTTCTGATCTCCTCAGACCTCGCTTCTCTAACCCTCTCGCCACTCCTCTCTCTTGGAGTGATCACTTTCTCCTTTCTTCCCACCTCTCTCTCTTCCCTGCAGGTCAAGCTGACTCCAGCAGTGCCACCTACCTTCTCGGTCATCTGACCCAAGAAGCGTGTGTCAGTTAGAGCCTTTTGCCACTACTTTCTCTCCTCCACCTGCACCTTTGGCTGACTCACACCCTGACACAGCCCTCTCTAAACTTCATCTCTTTATCGCTAACACTCTGGATGTCCTTGCCCCTGTCATGAGGATCCACTTGAAACCCAAATCCAAGTGCAACTCTTGGTACGATTCCGATCTCGCCGCCCTTAAATGCAAGTGTTGGGCGGCGAGAGGAAGTGGAGAGCCTCGGGCACACCCCCTGACAAACTGGCCTGTTGCCTGCTCCAAAGGCAGTACAGACTCTCTGTCGTCTCTAAGAAGAGAGCCTACATCCGAGCCTGCATCTCTGCGGCATCTAACAACTAGGCCGAACTTTTTAAAATCGGCAAGGAGCTGGCCAATCCTGCTGCAGTCTCTACGTGTCCTGTTCCCTCCCTAACCATCTGCACGGTCTTGGCCTCTCTTTTCACTACTAAAACTTGGGACATCCTGCCCACCCTCTCTTCCTCTACCTCCTCTACCACTCCTGACCCATCTGAGGCCGTCTCTCCTCCTCCTTTCTCATGTTCACACCTGATAATGTTTCTAGACGAGTCCAATCTATGAAAGTCTCATCAAAGCAGTTTCTCCCGTGCTCATCCAGAACTATCAAGGATCACATCAGTACCCTTGCTCCAATCTTGGCCGATTTCTGCAATCACTCCTTTGCCACTGGAACTTTCTCCTCCCCCTTAAGCACTCTCTTGTGCACCCCTTCTTAAGAAGCCCTTGGCCGATCCTTCCTCTCCGGCTAACTATCGGCCGATCTCCATCACTACTTTCCTGGGCAAACTCTTGGAAAACTGGCCAACTCCCAGTTTATTTATGAATAAAGGACTATCCCCTTCTTTGTATGGGACTGGAAAAATATACAGGATTCTCACACAAAGTATTGTCCCAACCAGAAAGTTATTTATATATGGAACTAAATCACCATTGTTCTAGCAAAGGCATGGTAGTATTGGGTGATTATTTTATTCAACAACTGTCTGGTTCGACCCAGTATCTTGTCGATTTGTTTTTAGTAAGGAAAGGTATGAACCATAAATGTTTTCTGCCAACCAAAGAAAACATGTAATATTCACTTGGTCAGTTATACATTGTCAAAATATTAAACCAAAATGAACAAATGACAATAACAAGGATATTCATTTTGTTGAAACACACAAGGATTATACAATATCAAAAATGCATAAATAATCAGCAAAGATAAATGGAGCAACCTAAGACCAAACAAATTGCTAATCAAAGTACAGATGCTTCTCTATCTGGATAATCAAAGTACAGATGCTTCTCTATCTGGCTAATCAACGATAAAATTGACAAAATCCTGCCAAGCGAGTGAATCGGTAAGCTCAGGGGTCTACGTCGGTCTCAGATTCATAGTATGAGAGACCCTCAGCCTGTAGGGGCGTATAACTACTTGCCACACAGGGCTGAATACGTTTCAGAGGTTATTGATAGGAAAATTCTGCCTTCCTTAGGACCAAGATGAAAAAGTTTTGGAACAACCCCCGAGGAACAAAATTAGAAAGAGTTTTTACTTATCCGTGGGCTTTCACACTGCACATCAGAAAAACACTATTCAAGCTTGTGTAGAGCACACTCGCCAATAGTTTGAGAAAAAGACTGAAGAGTGCATGTGGATAGTTAGCTAGCCACCTGGGTCTACCAACCAAGTATCTTATCCCATAGCTAAAGTGCTGTGAAGCCTGAAAAATCGTGAGCGGGCACAAGTGAGGGGGAGAGAGGTGCAATGCGTATCCATAGTGTGGTGCTGTGGTGCAACAAACAAATCAATGGGTAATCCCTGGAGGGGATTTATAAAGCGGAAATACTGTTGTGAGAATTTAGAAATCTCACCCTCAGTGTTAGTCCAACGTGAGGATTGGCTTTTTAAATTAGCAGATGAGGGCTTGAGCTGGGTGGCTGAGAAGGACACAGGGAACAGTGTATAGGACATTTTGTTCAGGTTATACTAGGCATAAATATGCCTCAGCTCAATATGTGTGAAAGAGACGGGACGGCTGGTCGAAAACAGCACATGACATGACATAGTGCCTGCGATCTGTGTGCTGTTTTTTCCTAACCTTGAGGCATGCGTTACATCAGGGGTCCTCCACGGCAGTGCTCATCATGAAGAATCTGATATACACATTGAGTCAGCATGTATTGCTTCCTATATGAATCCAAAAGATGGAAATAAAGGGGGATGAGGAGGGGGGAGGAAAGCTGGTGATCTAAGAACGCTTGAATTAAACGCGTGATTGCAAAAGTAGTAATCTCTATCTGCTGCGTCAGGGAGCCATATTCCTAGTAACTGTGACAGTTGGAACTGTCAGCGTTTTGCTTTCTGTTTTCTACGTACTGCTATCAATAGGTATGCATTGATTGAGGCTAGAAATAGTGTAGAGGTAAAGTATCCTTACGTTTCTTCGATCGTTGGATCTGCAGTCTGTATGCTGACATTAAATGCTCCTGCATGGTCTCTGCTAACTGATCATAACTGAGGCTGTTTGGACTAACCTCAATCCACTGTATCAGGAAATGGTATTTCTAATCCCCTGGATGGATAAATCCATCACCATTCTTCTTGCTGCAGACTACTGACAGCTGGAATGCTTCAGATAAGGCTAAATGGAAAAAAGAGATTACTGCGATCGGGTATTGTGCAATGTGAGTGTTGGCACTAATTACACATGTACCATCACGGCTTCCTGATGTTTGCTGGGATGCTTACCTCACTGTATCTCCTCTCTGCAGCTGGCTGCTTCTGGTTTGCCGTGGTTGTGCTGGCAACGGCGTCCACGTCCCCTGGCAAATCTCAGTGTCTAGTGGTGCGCCAGCTCTAAAAATGCTAGGCTTTGTGTCTGGTTTAAAGGAAGGTCATATCTGTGTGTCGGCGATCTTGAAAAAGTCTAAGGCTAGTTAAAGCTTAAACTGATACCTCCAGTAGTTGGTTGCCAATGTTGCTGATGGTAGTGTAATGACATAAATGCATATTCATTCTTGCAGAAATCTCCCAGATTAATCTACATACTGAATCTGTTGGTTGCCTCCATGACCATCAGTCTGGCCTCAGAGCTGCCAGAAGCACATAAACTGCTCTCCTGAACCCCTGTGAAGACTTGCTCTCCATTCTTGACTCTAATCTCCCTTCTGTCCTCATTCTCCTTGATCTATCCTCTGCTTTTGACATGGTCATCAATGCTCTCCTGCTCAATCGTCCCCGGGACAACCTTGGTATTACTGATCAGGCCCTGGCCTGGTTGACCACCTTTCTAACCGACCGACCCTCTCAGGTCCAACTAGGGTATTTTTCTCTTTTATCGCTCTCTCTACTTGTCGTGTTCCCCGGGGATCTAACCTCTCTCCCTGGCTCTTCAACCACTACGTGGCACCTCTTGCCCACCGCATCGCTATTTTCTGCTCCAATTTTCAATGTTATGTGGATGACAAATCAGCTGTCTTTCAGGCTCCCCTCAGCCACCTCTACTTCTTCTCTCATACTAGACTGTCTGGTCACAATTCAGGAATGGTGTGCCACCAATGATTTCTGCCTTAATGCCATTAAGACTGAGATCCTCCTCATTGGAACATTTCTCTCTCTCTCTGGCCACCCACTCTGGGCCCTCTTCCTGCTCCTTCCAGTGAGGCTAAGAACCTTGGTGTCATCTTCGACTCCACCCTCTCCTTCTCTCCTCACATCCCTGACATCTCTAAGAAGTCAAACTATCATCTGCACCTCCTCAGGGGTGTTCTTCCTTTTCTCACCTTCGCCCAGAAGCTCACTGTCTCCCGAGCTCTGGTCCTCTGTAGGCTGGTCTATTGCAACAGCCTCTTTCTAAATCTTCCTGCCTCTACTTTTCGACCTTAACAACTTATCCAGAACAGGCCTCAAGCCCAAGGATCATATCTCTCCAGCTCAAAACATCTTCCTTCTTGAGCTCTCCGCTCATCCACCTCCAACTCTCTGAGGGTCAGACGCTTCTCCAAGCAGAAAGTTGGGGACAGATCTATCTCCTTGACTGGGGGCTCCCTCCGGTACAGCCTCCCTGCCTCTCTCAGACATGAGCAGAACCACCTCCGGTTCCAGAAGGCCTTCCTTTTTGCTTCTGCTTTCTCTCTTCCTCTCCCCTGCTGATGCACCTAACTGCTCCGCGCACTGGTCACCTGGTCGCCCTCTGTACTCTGACCCAGGCTCCTGCTTGTCCAGGAGCCCTCGAACTGCATCCCAACTCTGCAGCACTTAAGGGTCTGTATCTGCAACCCTACAGTCCGTTCTCTCTGCACTTATGAGCCACCCGCTGGCTGCACTTGTGAGTTAACTGCACTTCCCCGTCCCCTCACCCCTGACACTTCTCCCCTCTCCTCTTTGCAACACTTGTGCAATCTGAATGACACAAGGCCTAGTAAGATCGTTATTTTGTCCTCCCTTGTTTCCCTCTCCTTGTTTTATCACACCTACAAACACTTGTGTACAGGCGCGTTATAAATGCCATATCATATTATTAACACCATTCATTATATAAAATTTCTCATAAGCAAATATCACTATTTTTTATTTTGACAGAAATGGCATACACACTTGAGTGGCTAGAAGTAAACTTTCCCAAAAGAAGAAATGAGTGATGATGAAATCTCTATTGTAAACAATCCATCTTTCAATATAAACAAATGAGAGCTCATTGAAATAATAATGTCTTCTTTTCTTATAGTACATAGTTTACATGAAGAAACTACACCACAGATTAACTATGGAGAATCCAAACAATCAGAAAGACAAACCCGATCCCCAACTGTAAAGAATGAAATCATGACTGTGTCTTCAAAATTGGAGGAACTTAGCAATGCCTTTAAAGAACTTCTAACTTATGTTAAAAATCATGTTATTAGAAATGTTTATTATCACTGTTCTATTGGTACCTTTCCACCTTACCCCCAGCAATCGACCCAATCAACTTCACAAAGCATAAATCAAAGACGGTTTGATGAAACATCTCTCCCTCCTTCCCCTGATGATGACTTTAGAGAAATTCCAAATTCTTCCATTTATGTTTCCCATTCCAATACCCCATCCCTTTCATAAATACATTTATTTCATATACTATAAATATCTTGTATATTATTCTGTCATCAATTCCTTTTTTTTTAAACCCCAATTAATAGTCTGTCGACTATACGAATGTCCGTGGTCCCTTTACCCAATGCTTGAGGTTCGCAGACAGTACGCGGTATCCGGGCATGTCTGGTCTCGCATGACACACTCTTAATTAGTCTGTACCTTTTTGCAGACACCCCGGCACATGCGGCTTCTGTCCGCCGAGGTCCGCGGACTCTGAGTGGCATCACAGATGTCACCGGACGTCGTCATGCAACTACACACAAGTGGCGTGATGGCGTGTCTGCAAATGGTGTCCTTGCTCTGCGTACATTTTAAAACTGGATTTATGGCCGATCTAGGAAGTTTGAAGTTAAACGTTTACCCTTGCAGAGCTCCTAGACCCATTCTTAGTTGACCTGTCAACTTTTTACAACTTTCCGAGGCCTGTTTTTGACTCTGTAGTCTGCAGACAGTCGTGAGGTCTTCCGGCTGTTCCTCTGAAGGGACCCACCCATTACTTTTAGTCATTCTCAGTCTGGCAATCCCGGAGAGAGCACTTGCTTGCAAAACTTCTTGGAGTTCATTGGCAGATCTGCTATTTGACATCAGTCATGGCCATCCCTCGTCACCAGGGGCCGCAACCAACAAAATCAGCTGAAGAGGGCCTCAACATGGGAACAGGCATGATGATGCAGAGGAAGATCAAGAGGACCAGGAAGATGAGGTAGACTAAGTGCCTGAGGGAATCATGGGAGTGGTGCTTTTTTACCACTTTTGGGGCGAGGGTAAATCTTCAGACTGCCCAGGTTAAATATACTGAGTTTTGAATCATAGTTACGGACAACCTGGGCAGTACTCTTTTCGTACCACCTCCATGTGCAGCCACACCTGCTCAAATCACCCGGGTGCTCTGAGAAAGGCTGTTCCTTTCTTTGTGAGTAGCAGGCTTACTTCCTCTACCCCATCTTCCTCAACCACTCCTGCCACCACACAGGCTACTCCTGTGGGTCAGAGGATTCCACTGGATGCCTTGCAGGCCATACAAGAGGCTGTTGATCTACATATTTCCAGGACAACAGTACTCGGTATGTACTACAACACATCACTCTGGAGGATGGAACAGTTTTGCAGGGCTTTTGAGGCTGAGGTCAAGGAGCATGAGAAACATTGACCCCTACCTTAGATTTAAGGCACACCCAACATCATCCCCTGTCCACCTGCCCCTCTGTATCTGTGGTTAGTGCCCCTTAACTCCCCCACCTTACCTCCTAGCCTCTCCTGCAAAAAAAGAAAAAAAATACACAAAATATACAAAGCAATCAAATACCCCAAAAATGGTTTCTGTCCCAAATACTTATCTCTAGCATACAATGAGGACCATAACTTCCTAAGCACCTTTTGTAGCCTGAAGTCTGTGGACCTCTAGAAAATTACAAGTGAGGGGGTTAAAATCAATTCACTTTTTGGGGTTTTAAAATGATGGCTCTTAAAAGAACCTTTTTTTGCGGTGGCATTTTTTTAAAATAGTGAACTAACAAATGTTCCATTGTACTTAATTGTTTTTTGTAACATTCACAAAAACTGTTTCTAAATGTTTCTGTTTTAGCTTTTTATTTACTACAGCTACTAACAAATACTTCATTACATATTTCACATGTTCACAAGAACTGTTTCAATGCATTTTGAACATTCAGAAGAAAAATCTGATTTCCAGCATCAGTGAAATGCACTCCAACTCTTTGGAAAATATTCACAATATCAAACTTGATATTTTGATTGTGAAAAGATGTCATCACAACAACCTGCAAAAAAACACATACAGCTTTATTTGCATTCCGCTTTGCTTTTTCGATTTGCGGAAAAAATACATTAGAACGTTTCCACATTTGCCTTTGAGCTACCTGAGAAAAAACAATCTTCAAATGTGGAAACAGTTCCATTAACTTTACAAATGTATCCTTCATGGCAAACTGTAATGATATTCCATTGACATAGCCTAAACTGTTGCCTCCACAGTAAACTAAAATGATGCCTGAATGCTCCAAAAAGTGACCATACTTTTGCAAAACTGTAGCAATTCCACCAACTTCATTCATCGAACTCCACACCAGGAAACTTCAAATTCTTCAAATCCAAGATTCACAGATGATCCACACTGCTCACAGTACACCTTAAACCAATTGATCCAAGAATCATCTAGCATCCAGACACTGTTTGCTCAAAGCCATAGCCACCTTCTCTGCACACAACACAGAAAACTCTTGCTACTCTGTCTTCCTGTACACCACAACCACAAAATCTGATTGGCTGATCCCCTGATGTCCGCAACTGTCCGAGGTCTCCGCAGTCCCTTTCCATGCCAGGCATCCTTAAAAGAACCGGATGGCACATGCAGGTCGACGATTTACCGCTTTGTTCACGGACGCCGTAGCACAGGAAAGCCCTTCTACCCTTTTTACTTTTATGTTTCTAACACTGCCTCATTCGCTGCTTTCAAAAAGTCACACATCCATCCACCAATCACATCCAAAAACTCTACATGTAACTATGTCATCTCAGTTCAACACTTCAGATGTAATCTTGAACTCTGATTGCATGTCTCCTGTTAGTCAAATAGAAATCACTAAGGGTACCGGTTACGGTCTTGATCCTCCAGTCAATAAATGTATATAAAAGAACACAATTGATCAAGACCATAAATGGTGGACAGAAAAATTACACTAACCTGTGTCATACAAAAATAGAAATGTATTATTCAGCACATTTCATTAATAACAATTGGTAATATCAAACCTACAATAAATATATTTCATTTCACAACCGCACATGTGTGTCGGTTAACCGCAACTCCATTCAAGCTATTTGATCAGACGTATCACTATTCATCCGCATTCACACTCCCCCACAAATGTACCTATTCACTACTAGCCTTTTATAATAATGCATGCTTCATACAGGAAAATATTTATGCCTCTTTTTGTGCACCCTGTTAATCTAATGCTCTTGCTCAATTAGATTGTCTACACGTGTTTCGGCCGGAATGTGCAAGCCTTTTAAATGTGTCTCTCTGATGACTCCAGCCTTCTTCAGGACAATGGTGGGTGCTTCGAAATGCCTCACTTTCTACGCCTTAGTGTGTTGGCTGCTTGTCTGCAAATCAAACGAACACTCGTATTAACAAAAAGTCTGTCCCCACTTGTCAATTCTGTTTTTGAATGACTCTATTCATATTGCTTTCACATGAATATCAATTCAAAGATCAACCCTGGCCTACATCCAGTGGTGATTCTGGTAGCACGCTCGGGGTTCTGGCAAATTTCTTATTTCTCTTCTGATGTCTGTATCAGATTGAGTGAGACCATCCATGGTCAACGAGATGTAGAAAAGGCAACAGTCACTATTCTATTCCATATTAATCCATATGTCGACATTTCTGCAGGCTGGACCTCCCTTCTTTTGTTTCCACTTTGAAGTCGACTTACTGCATGTGACAAATCAGGCCACATCATCTCCGTCTGACTACTGCTGTCTTTGAATATGCTCAGTACACTTAAGGGGTCCCCATGGACCTACAGGGAGGGGACTCATGGTTAGTGCGAGTGCTTGCAAGGAGCCTAGCACAACTCTACAGCAGGTACTTTTTAGAGAACTTACCTGTTAGCTGTCTCTCTTTAGTAGTTTTATGGACAGTTACTTTGCTGTTCTTTGTTCAGCAATTTTATTCCTGTTCTGGTAAAGGATACACAGAAGCCAGGATGAGTTTCCATATAATGACGATCAGTTAGACTATATGGTATCTATTTTCTGTACTATGTTACAACATGTGGGCATTAGCCCTCCGTGTATAGCGCAGTGTGATGCATGCCTGGTGCTCACAAGTATGATGTTGCTATGTGCGCCCACGAAGGCGTGAGCTCTTGGTTTGCAGAGTTCTTGGGTGCTCTTAGTTATGCTGATGTAATGTCAGCACACGGAGGCGGCTGCCTCTGTGTGTAGAGCGGTATTTTTACACACCTGATCATGCTCAGGGCACTTGTGACTAGTCCCTCCTGAATTAACTTACTGGGTAACGATGGTTGTTTGCTGTATCCGCTCCTGAAGCTACAGGTCAGTAGGGCGTGGCCATGTTTACTATCGCGGGTTGAAACCTCTGTTGATCGAAATAGAAACATGGCTGGTTGTCTTTATATCGGGGATCGTAACGTATTACCTACAATGTGAAGAATCTAGCTATCCGTCTCAATAAAGTTAGGAAACAGGTTTACTGTGCTCGAACCTGGTAAGGGTTACACTAATCTCTTATGAACGGGAACATAGTGATGAGTCCTGCAGTGGAGCTCTAATTGGTCCCTTTCAAGAATGGATATAGAAACTGGACTGCGAGCCTGTGCTTGGTTAGACAAGCACTACAATATCTCAAAGAAAGCAATGAATATTACAAAGAGATAAACATAGAGGAAAACCTTGAAGAAACCACCCAAATATTTCAATATTCACCACAAACTGGGCAATTTAAACATGTAGTTCCTGTTACTGCAGCCAACATTTTAGAACAATATACAATTAACCCACTACACTCCAAAGACACCATAGAAGATGCATTAGAAACATATCAACTGTGTTAAGACACAGCCTTCCCAATGAGCATATCTGCAATAAAACTACCCCTCCACTCAGAGAAGTGGAATACTTATTTTTGAAGAAAAGAATATCAATCCAGAAGAGCACCACACATCCACATGCTTTGGCCATGACAGTGATGCCACTGTTTTACAATTTATTAAAAATACATTACCTGTGACATCCCTTCAGAATCCACATAGAGTGCCTGCATGCACAAATCTTACACTTCCAAAAACATAAGTGCGGCAAATACTGCCAATGTTGATATAAAAAGGTAAGTACCATACCAAATGTCGCTTTGACATCCCAAGACCAGTTTGGCCACAGCGACAAGTACATCAATGATTACAATGCAATAATTGCCCGCTTGTGGAATGCAAATGTAGACATACAATACATTGCAGACATTTCCACTACAGTTGCAAGATATGGCACATCCTATCTTACCAGGTTGAGAAAATAGAGCTAAAATACCTCTCGGATGACATATCTGACAAAACACTGTCACAAAAATGTTACAGTTCTGGTATAAAAATGCTCTGCCATAGATAATGTGGGTGCTATGAAGCTGCAGACCATGTAACAGGTACCCTCTTGGATGGGAAATCTGAAAACCTTGTCTGCCTAAACCCTGCTCGAAAAAGGGTAGTAAAATCCTACCAAAAGATAGAAACAATAGCCAAAAATGATACCAACAGACAGGACATTTAAAAAAAAAACTATTTAATTGACACATACTACCCAAACCGAAGTACTGCTTTGGAAAACATGTGACTGTATAACATAGCCTAAAACTACTCCTACAAAACCAATGGGCCTCATTACACGGTAGGCGGTAAGGGTTAACGGTCACCAGTAAGGGTACCGGTGACCGTTAACCCTTACCGCCTTATTACGAGGTCCCTTTGTGGGTTGGTACTTTAAAGCCTGCTTTTATCAGGCTTTAAAAAACGAACCCGCAAAGGGACCTTGGAGCTAATTACGGTACCACAATTTGCGGTACCGTAATTAGCGCCTTCCCCATTCCCATTATGCCCAATGGGGGCAAAAATGGGAATGGGGAAGGGCCTTGGTGAATGGGGAATTACCGCCCCCGGTCACCTTGGAGTAGGGCGGTAATTCCACCATCCACCAAGGCGGACACAGTAAAATACTGGCGGCAACCATGGCGCCAATAGCGCCATGGTTACCGCCTACCATGTAATGAGGCCCAATGTCACACTAGATGAGACAACTGGCAAATAGTCAGTCTCAACTTGTGAAGGAAGCCCAGTAAAACTTACCAGGCCCAGCCTAATTAATAATAACAAATTATCATGTATAACTACACAACATAGAAAACTTTATTTCATGGCCCTACTTTTCAAACCTTGAAAAAAAGAAGAAGAAGAATTAGGTGACCATGACTCATTTGAAGCTGCATTCAATGCAAATGTTAGCAGTCTAACAAATGTCAATTTTAAACTGTACAAACAAATGTTGGACGATGAACGCCAATGAACGCCAACAAGAGGAAGAAATTGATGCTTTACTATGTAAGACACTCCTGAAGGCAGTCAACTTTCTCTCACAGGAAGACGAGAACCACTTTGAAAATGACTTATTCTAAATGAATCAGAAATAGCCATGACTGAGGTAGAACATACCATGTATCAACCTAAACAATCTGAAGAGGACTTGTCAGTGCTCAAATCACACAAATCACATCTAAATGATGAACAACTCACCATTTATCTAGAGGTCACTGAATAAATCGAACATGGTTTTAAACATGAAAATAAAACTTAACAAACAACCTTTCAGCTGTTGGAACAGCCCCACAGGTCTAGCTGCCTACAACATAGGAAGTTTACCTTTAAAGTAGACCACCGAAACAAATGAAAATACTACACATTTGCAACAGAAGCTGCTACTGAAGTATGCATAATTCTGAAACAAATGAAAGTGTTCCTAAGGGATGAAGTAAGCATGGTTTCCAACCTCATGTTGGCTTTAATTCATCTCAGAATGCAAGTCCTCCTAAAAACAGACTATGAAGAACTGTTTGGAGGAAAACAAGTTATTGTTTTCGGAGACCTCCTATAGTTAACACCAGTAATAGGTCAATCTATTTTTAAAACATTGGCGCACAAACAATGCCGTAACACACTTGGCAGCATTGGAAATGTACATTTCTGGAAATAATTTTGCTGTAGAGAATGAACTCAAAATAAGCCTCATTCTGTAGATCTCACATATGCTAACATTTTAAAAAGCATTAGAACTGGTCTGCTTATTAAAGATGCAAAATCCATCTTAAAAACTAGACTAATCCATGAGCTATATTGGCAAAACTCATCTGCCCGGATGTCATGGAACAATTAGCTGCGCAAAATATAAGATGCATGTCCTTAATGCCAACCCTTGCAACCTGTAGTCCATAAAATGATACAATGTTGAAAAAAGAAATACAACCCATAGTGCATATCAGCTCCACAGACAAACTAGAAGTACAGGGCATGGCGCTTTGTCGACAAGCAACAGCACCACTAAATAGCGTAGAAAAATGGATCTCCAACACAGCTCGATTAGAAAAAGTATTAACTCTGTGTCTAAACTGAACAGTAATTTTAAAATGTAATCTTTGTGTAGAACAAGGTTTAGTCAATGGAGAAATTGTTGCAGTTTTTGGCTTCCAAGCTTATCAATATGACAACATTCAGTTTGTCAACATCCATTTTCACAAGCTTGCAGAAGTTAAAAAAATTGGCTGCATAATAGGGTGTTTCCTTCTTTTTAAAGACATCGCAAAGTCTAACTCTAGATCATGCATTGATTGACATTGGCAGCACAGTCTTCAAAGAATGTATGAGTTACGTAGCACTTTCACATCTCTGTACACTCAATGGTCTTTTCCTAGTTAACTTTGATGCAACCAAAGTCAATGCAGACATTCCTTGCATCCTAGAATACAACAGGCTATGTACACTGTACACCCCCATATAGATATGGACCCTGTACCTCAAAAACAAAACCTTTAAAAACAAAACTAATACAAACAGAACCTATACCAGATCTCCCTGCAATACCACTAAAAAAACAAAGAAATGCTGCTCCATAAAATAATACAACCACAAAACTCTCTAGTGCAAAAACAACTGCACGTCCAACAGAAGACAAAGAGATAAATGTCTGTTCTCAAAAACACTGCAGGCCCATCAAAGGATACAGATGCACAAATCTCTGGTCCAATTAAATTCAGCATCACAACTGGTGCAAAAGCACCCTTTCGGGACCAATCCGCTGCTTCTCACACAAGTTTGGTGAAAATCTGTACAGCGGTTTGGGCTGTTGGCGCAAGCACATTCTTTTTCCATTATATGTATTTATTTATTTATTTATTCGCATTTTTAAAATGCTCACACTGCCCAGGGACATCGAGGCAATGTTACAGAATTTTTTTTTTGTTGTGTGTCTTAGTTGCATATTTATAACACATTTAAATACCCAGAGGTTTCTAAGCATGGACCTGGGGATCGAACCTGTGCTACTTCGTGTCATCTTTCTTCCAAGGTGAGCACGTTGCCACTGAGCTATCCTCCCGGGACTTATATCTATGAAGATTTAAAATGTTTTGCGACCCACACCTATAACCACACTTCACAAAATCATTCCGTGGTGGCCATATACTTTTTCTGCAAAGTTTGGTGAGGATTTGTGGAAAGGCGCCAAAGTGCTCTTGCAATGAGATGAGCAACTTAATCATAACTACATGGCTACACACATACATACATATTTCGTTATCACTGCTCATGCATCAGTTGAATGAGTGGCGCTCTCTGTAGTCAGAAATAATCATCAGGATCCACCTTCGTTCAGCAACATACTTCCTTTATTCGACATCTTATAAAGAGTCACAGCATTACAAACAGATTAAAAATCATCAAAATTCGATGCTCCCATAGAGTAACAAATTACGTGTCGTTGACGCGTTTTGCGGCTACCTCGCCGCTTGTTCACAACCAAATGCCCCATTACGAAGTGCACATTAAAATATCCGGCGTGTTTCTGAAACAGAAGTAGAAAGAGGACTACCTCCTCTCAGTGTATTCTGTGTGAGTCTATGGCAGCCATTTTTGACTCAAATGTACGTTCTGTCTCAGCATTTATATTTCGAGCCACAAGTACATAGATACGGCATTGTGAGCAACCAAATAAGTGCCATTTGTGCTTTTTGTTATATATTGAGCATCCTCATTACTAACAGTCCTGCATGCTTTAACATAATCACGTACAGCAATCTCAACAGCATTTTGTATGTAACCCAATAACTAATAAAGCCGTAGTAATGCATATTACTGCATAAGTGTATTTCAGGGGTGCGCGGGTGTTTCCACACGCGATCGGGCCTGGGGGAGCGGGTACGTGTATTTCCGGGTTGCGCAAGAAGTTTTACATGCGATTGGCCTGGGTACGTGTATTTCAGGGGTGCGCTGGTGTTTTCACACGCTATCGGGCCTGGGGGAGCGGGTAAGTGTATTTCAGGGGTGCGCAAGAAGTTTTACACGCGATTGGCCTGGGTACGTGTATTTCAGGGGTGCGCGGGTGTTTCCACACGCGATCGGGCCTGGGGGAGCGGGTACGTGTATTTCTGGGGTGCGCGAGAAGTTTTAGACGCAATTGGTCTGGGTACGTGTATTTCAGGGGTGCGCGGGTGTTTTCACACGCGATCGGGCCTGGGGGAGCGGGTACGTGTATTTCAGTGGTGCGTGAGAAGTTTTACACGCGATTGGCCTGGGTATGTGTATTTCAGGGGTGCGCGGGTGTTTTCACATGCGATTGGGCCTGGGGGAGCGTGTGCATGTATTCCAGGGGTGCGCGAGAATTGTTACACGCCATTGGCCTGGGTACCTGTAATTCAGGGGTGCGCAGGTGTTTTCACACGCGATTGGCCTGGGTACATGTATTCAATGGGTGCACGCGAAGTTTTACACGCGCGAATGTTCCTGAACCCGGGTGCATGTTACACGTCCGAGAACTGCACGTCCCAGTGTCATCTCGTGTAATTGGAGGATAGGGCCTCAGTGCGTATACGGGAAGTGACGTTGGATGTTTGTTCCGGTTTAAAAGGTACGTGTAGGACGTCATTTCCTTGTACGTGCTTTTCGTGGAGAGCGAGTGGGTGAATACTGTACTTCTTGTCGGTTCACACGCGATTTACTTCACAGCGTTTCTAGTTCGTACTCCCTGTTACCTCCGTCAGTTTTTTCTGATTTTCTCTTGGACCCTTTTCCTCAAACAGCGTTCACTTCTTCTTTAGTCCTGTCTCCTCAGACAGCATACAATTCTTCTTTTGGCGGGGGTGTTGCCAACGCGCACACGCGCGTATTTTTCACGCTCTTTTCCCAGGCAGACGGTGAGTCGCGCACGTATTTACCAACTGTGCTTGCCCCGTGTGTCACGTACCCCTTCAGAGGTCATTGTAGGCTGCGTGTGACACGCGTATGTTCATTATTGTGTTTCTGGATGCCACAGCGTAGTGCGGGTTCATTTTTCCACACACATGGTCTACGAGGGGTCGCGTGCACGTCATTTTCTGTTTTTGGGGAGCCTGTGCTTTGCGTGACCTGTCATCTTTCCCCAGGGGTTCCATACAGCCTTGCTAGAGCACTAGGGTACGAATTCCATCTAGTACCCTACCCCTTTGACCCCCAATTGCCCAGGACAATAGTTTACTGCAACTCCCATATGCACAACAACATCAGTGCCATGGCTGGGAGGCAAGCAAGCGGTAAAGGTGGCAAAGGTGGCCGAGCCTCAAGAGGTGGGCGTGGTGGGCGTGGTAGGGGACGCGGCCGGAATTTGCAGGCTACCCATAGCCCCCCACGTGTGGAGGACCAGTCAGGGACACCCATGCCCCCCCCATGGTTGAGGGAAACGTGGCTGACACCATCTCTGCTCAGCCCTTGTCGGACCGGCCCATTGTGGCACCTGACCTGGCACAGGGTGACTCCCAGGCTGACTTCCAGGTCGCCAAGTCTAGGCCACGGGTGGCGATGCAAGTCAGTGTCACCAGGTCACGTAGATCAGGGGCAGCCATGTCATCTGCTGCCCCGAGTAGGCGGGTGGGGAGGCTGCAGGGGCAGCTGCAGCTCCGTCCACCCCAGCTCTGACTCTCCCAGCCAGGACACTGTTGGTCCCCGTCCATCAGACTGAGGTTCCCCATGCCAACATCACACTTCAGCTAATGCCTGCCAAAAGTCATATGGTCAGTGTGCCATCGCACACTACTACTACACAGTCCACGAGTGTTCCTGCCCCTAGTGGCCAGAGCGGCGTAGGCCACTCAGGATCCCCAACACCTTCAAAAAGAAAGAGGAAGAGTGCTCGTCCAGTACAGGCTGATGCCCCAGACACGGCTACTCAGTCCGGCACGCCAAGGAAGCCTAGCTTCAATGATGCCGAACTGAATGCACTTGTGCAGTATGTGTCCGCACATGACGGTGAAATGTTGATCACTTCAGGGTGTAGGATCACACCTGCTCGACGTCAGGCACACTGGCAGTCCATCGCGGACAGCATAAGTGCCCTTGGGTTTGTGAGGCGCACAGCTGGTGAGTGCTACAAGCGCTGGAATGACCTTAAGCGCAGGGCAAAGAAAAAGCTGGCCTCAAGTCATGTCGCAACTCTGGTGACTGGAGGTGGGTCTCCACAAGAGGACATTGAACTCACTCTACATGAGCATGTTGCTGGGACCTACGTCACAGAGGAGCCAGATTACGAGGCATTGTCCGGTGAGTGCACATGCATGTGTGTGTGATCCATGTGTATGTTGTTTGTGGGAGGGGTTCTGGTTGAGTGCCAGGTGAGGGTGTGTGTGCCTGAGTGTTTCGGGTCACCCATGTGCTTCATCCAATACATTCTGCGGCCCTGGATTTGGGTATTACAGTATCCCTTCTGCCCACAGTAGACATTTTGCACTACATCACGCCAGTTGCCCTTGAAGTGGCATCCTGCAACAACATTGTTCCGTATTTTGCTGAGTTCATTCAGGCTGATTGTTTGGATTCCCCCACTTTTACTACGCATTTCTCTGCCCTATTGTCACATATATGACATGTATGTGGATTAGACATGCCACTCACAGGCCAATGTGTGATGGCACTGCTAGCCAGCATGCAGCTAATGTGTTGCTCTTCCATCTTGGTGTCATCAGTGTCTGACATTTTCCTCCCCTTCCAACTCAGTGACAGTGCATGCATGGGAGGGTTATAGTCATGTGGGACATGTTTCAATCAAGTACTGGTTCTGTAGCTTGTCTGGCCTAATTGTGTGCCATGGTGCTAATGCCTGTTTACATTTTTTGTCTTTCATGTTTTTCCAGAGGATGACGCACTTGATGCTGTTGAGGGTGAGGAGATGGTGCAGACCCAGGAGGGATCTCAAGCACGACCGGGCACCAGTGGGGGACGTGGTTTGGTGGTGGGGGAGAACCCTCTCTTGCTGCAGGCCATATTGTCCAGGGGTGTCTCTGGCTGCACCTCCCCAGACCTCTTTTCAGGTGTTGATTCGGATGAGACCTATGTGGATTCGCAGGTATGTGTTCATGGAAGGGATACTGTTCTGTCCGACCAACCTGCAGCAGGGGTAGAGCCCACTATGGGGATGTCAGTGTTGGTAGGTGTGTCTTTGGTGGTTACGGATGAAGGGCCACACTCCGCAACATCTGATCCTGTTCCTGGGCCAGCAGATCAGAGGGGGAATGCAGTCCTGCAGCCTCAGGCAGTGCCGACACAGCAAGGCGCAGTTCTCCTTGCCCCAGACAGGTGTGGTGCCCGCCAACGGGGTGGCCGTCAGCCACCAGGCAATACCGCATGGGAGCAATCCATATACGGTATGGCAAACCAACAGGCAGCATCATCTGAGATGATGGCTCAAGCCATGGAGAGGGTGGCCACTTCCATTGTCCCCCCAGAAAGGCAGATGGAGCAACTACAGCAGGCAACAGACTCCATTTGCCAATCACTCAGGGAGGACATGTTGGCATCCAACAGGGACAGACGGGCGGCCTTGGACTAACTGAGGGAATCCATTTCTTTAGAGGCCCAGGGCCAGAGGGAAGCCCTGAGGGGAGAAGCCCGGCACCTCAGACAGACTCTTGTGGACCTTGAGGCTTCCACTGTCACGACGACGGAACAGCTGCTGGAGCGCGTCACCCGTACCCTCTCAGCAGAGATGCAGGCAACTCGGGCGGAGGTCCGGGCATCACGTCGGGTGGTGCAAGGGGATCTCCGCACCATATACCTCCTGAACGAGACCTTCCACACCCGCATGCTTGCTGCCATGGAGGACCAAACTAGGGCTTTACGTGGGCTGCCTCCCATAGCACCACCACCTCCTGTGGCAGCAGCAGCAGAGGTTGAGGAGAGCAAATCCAGTGATGAATCTCCCACGATGTTGTAGCCGTGCAGGCCATGAGCCAATGGAGGTGTTTTTTTTTCGCAACATCCGCACAGGGAGCTGTTGGTGAACACCCTGTCCTCGGACCTCCTGGGTGGCCTCCCCCAGCCCCCCTGGCCCACGCATGGCCATTTTTGATTTTTTGTTGCAGTGTGTTGCCTTGTGTGGCTCCCGTGGGCATCCACTGTATTCCGGCTGGGCACATGCAGGCTTGTCCTGAGTTTGGGTTAGATGCTTGGGTTCGTGAGACACACACCCCTCCTGCTTCCCATTTCCATGGGCTTGCAAAGGGTGTGCCCAAGTGACAGTGACTTACACAGTGACGTTGGACTCCCACGACCTGTGTGGGCAGTCTGTAGTCAATGCTGTGTATACATTCCTAGTGCATATTGTTGTTGTATTGTGCACTGCATGGTGTATTGATGTGTGCTTGTGCATCCATGTCTCCCTCCTAATTTGCAGGTTCATTCCTCATGTCTTCACAAGGCCGTCCACTTTTGAGATGGAGTTCATGTTGTGAGCAGTGGACTTCCAGATGTGCGTGGCAACAACACTGTACAGTTGGAGGTGGTGGATGTGCTGGCATTCTCATGTTGTAATACTACGTATCCTTTACCTTAGTACTGTCATGTTTATGCTATGTGGATTGTATTGTGGTAAGTATTTGGTCATGTGTGTTGTTATTTCTACATTTATGTGGGCATATTGTGTGTGGCCAGTTTCCATTAGGGACACTGTACTTTGTGACACTTGTGTCATGTTTGGGGGATGACTTTGTTTGCTCTCACATGGCATGTCATGCCATGGTGTGTTGGGTGGCGGTTCTGGGGAGGGGTTGGGTGACATGGCACTGTTGTCATGTTGTATCTTGCAAGGGGGTAATGATTTTAGCAGCATAGAAGTGTGTCTTTTGATGACACAGCATTGGTGGTGTTTGTGTAGGTAGGGAAGAACACAATGGAACACTTCCAGATGTACAATCTCAGGCTGGTATGGTTGTGACAGTTGACTGTCCATTGAGGCATCATCATTGTCAGATTGATTCATCATTGATTGTCAGCTGGTATGTGCCAGGGCTGTGTGCACTCCACAGGGGTGTGATTTTATGTGAAGTAATTAGCCACCAGCTGCGTACGGGCTGCCTCACCCCGTGCCCTTTCCCCTCCCATGCGCACCGGGCATGCATGTGGTTGGGGATGTGGGGGCACCACCATCTCCACGGCCAGGCCCTGGCGTGTTGCAACGTTGTGCAGGACACATGCTGCCACTATGATCCTGCACACTACTGGAGGAGCGTATAACAGCTGCCCGCCAGAACGGTCAAGGGAGCAAAAGCGTGACTTGAGCACTCTGAATGTGCGCTCCACGATGCCCGGGGTTGCAATGTGGGCTGTGTTGTATCTTACCTGGGGTGGCGTGGTGGGGTTCCGAATTGGCGTCATCATGTGGGTGCTGAGAGGGTAGGTACTGTCCCCTGGGGAGGTGGTGATGGGTATCATTAGTGGGGTTGTGACATTACTCAGTATCTGACATGCATGCATGCGCAGTGGCATTTGTACTCACCGAGCAGCCATGTATCGCCATGCCGCCCAGCTTCTATGTCCAGGTTTAGTGTAGACATTCTGTAAATGAAACTGTCATGGGTGGAGCCAAGATAGTTGGCGTATACTGAGGTGATGATTCCCTTGGCATCACATACTACCTGGAGGTTGATGGAATGCCAGTGCTTGCGGTTTCTATAGATGTGCTCAGTTGCCCTGGGGGGACGTAGAGCCACATGGGTGCAATCAATGGCACCTAGCACTTTGGGGAATTGCGCCACCCCGTAGAAATCCTGGGCGACAGCCTGCCTTTCTGCAGGTGTTCTGGGCAGGTATATGTGCCTGCGGACTGATGGGCGTGCAGTGATGATGGCCAAGACCTGGTGTAGGCAGCGTGACTGCGTGGCCTGTGACATCCCCCCCCCACTATGGCACTTGTCCGCTGAAATGATCCAGTGGCCAAGAAGTGCAGTACATTAAGGACCTTCTCCAGGGGGCTGAGTGCTTGGGAGCACAGGGTGGTTGATGTGAGGTCATCCTCCCACTCACTGACCAGGTCGAGTATTATGTGAGGTGGAAATCTGTACCTCCCATACACATGGTCATCAGGCATCCCAAAAAGGCTTGTTCTGGGTGTAAAAATTCTGGCCCTGACTATCCTCCTCCTTCTCCTCCTGCGGTATCCCACAGCCACTGCTACTAGGAACGGTATATTCATCCTGGCGTCTGAGCTTGTTTGTTGTTTGCGTGCACTTTTATGCTGTGCGGGTCGACGTACGCCTGCTTCCTGCTGGCGTACGTGTTTCTGGATTGGCCACGTTCGATTCCATGAATATGTGTTTTAGGCGAGCGTGTAATACTTCCCGCGGACCCCTGAAATACTCGTACCCAGCCCGATCGCGTGTAATACTTCCCACGCACCCCTGAAATACACATACCCAGGCCAATCGCATGTGAAAACACCCGCGCACCCCTGAAATACACGCACCCAAGCCATTCGCGTGTGAAACTTCTCGCGCACCCCTGAAATACACGCACACGCTCCCTCAGGCCCGATCGTGTGTGAAACTTCTCGCGCACCCCTGAAATACACGTACCCAGCCCAATCGCATGTGAAACTTCTCGCGCACCCCTGAAGTACACGCACCCAGCCCAATTGCGTGTAAAACTTCTCGCGCACCCCTGAAATACACGTACCCAGGCCAATCGCATGTAAAACTTTTCACGCACCCCTGAAATGCACGCACACGCTCCCCCAGGCCCGATCGCGTGTGAAATTTTCTCGCGCACCCCTGAAATACACGTACCCAGCCCAATCGCATGTGAAACTTCTCGCGCACCCCTGAAATACATGCACCCAGGCCATTCGCGTGTAAAACTTCTTGCGCACCCCTGAAATACACGCACACGCTCCCCCAGGCCCGATCGCATGTGAAACTTCTCGCGCACCCCTGAAATACACGCACCCAGCCCAATCGCGTGTAAAACTTCTCGCGCACTGAAATACACGTACCCAGGCCAATCGCGTGTAAAACTTCTTGCGCACCCCTGAAATGCACGCACATGCTCCCCCAGGCCCGATCGCATGTGAAACTTCTCGCGCACCCCTGAAATACACGTACCCAGCCCAATCGCATGTGAAACTTCTCGCGCACCCCTGAAATACACGCACACGCTCCCCCAAGCCCGATCGCGTGTGAAACTTCTCGCGCACCACTGAAATACACGTACACAGGCCAATTGCGTGTAAAACTTCTCGCGCACCGCTGAAATACACGTACCCAGGCCAATCGCGTGTGTAACTTCACGCGAACCCCAGTTATACACGTACCCGCTCGCACAGGCCCTTTCGCGTGTGGAAGTTACCGCGAAACCCGTAATACACGTTCCCTGCTTGGCATTTGCTGTTTGGCAGTCCGGTAAACTGGTTTTGGGTTGTCGCAGACCTTTGCGCTGGATTGGGGATTTTGATGCCTTTTCCTTGTGCAAGGGCGTTCTTGGGGGCGTAACTGGCACTGCTGCAGGGTCGCTGCGCCACTCTGCGCTACGGCTGGTTTTGGAGGCTAAAATCCATGAATACGCTGTGCACTGAAATGGATTTTATCGCACGCGGCTGGCGCAGTCTATCGCACGGGAACACTGTGCGCCAGCCGCCTGCGCCACTTTTGTGCGAATTTCCATGAATTACCCTGTTAATTGCCCTAAGAACGTATACAGTTCCTTGTCAATATTGTGGCCATTTGGTTGTTTGCTTTCAAAATTGAGGCTAGAGCGAGTCTCCTTTTGCCGGAGCATTCACTCTCTATCGCCTCCCCGTGGTCCAGTTTCTATTACATGAATACCAAAAAAAAACTTTCCATATTACTCTGATGGCAATCTGTAAAATGTTTAGCCGTAGGGTAGTTGGGATCTTTGTGCATTATGGCTCTAATGTGTGTTGAATACGAATCTTTAATTTGCACTTAGTGCTGCCAATATAAAAATGTTGACAGGCGCATGTCAAAACATACACCACATATTCTGTTTCGCATGTGATTCTATCTGGAATCAAAATGGTGTTCCCCGTTATTGGATGTTTAAACGACAAACAATTTATGGCATGTTTACATATATTAAACTTTGTGCATTCGAAAAAGCCTTTCTTTTGATTGGTAAGCCAATTCCTTGTGCTTTTGTTCTCCTTTTTTGTTATGAAGCTCTGCACCAATGTGTCCTTAATGGAATGGTTCCTTCTGAAACTAATATCTGGATTTCCGTTCAAACTACTAGAGAGATATCTGCCCGCTAATAAGATTTTCCAGTGTCTTTGCAGTATACGTCTGATCATTGGTGGCTGACTATCAAACATAAGAATCAGACGTGTAGTTTCTTTTTCTATATCTTGTTTTCACTTGTTTTCGGGATCCTAACAGAAGCTTTGTCTGTCTTGTTGTCTTGCTTTTATATATGCTCTTTCTATCACCTTTTTGGTATATAATTGTCTTTTAAAACCTTGTGCTGTGATTCTGCTTTCTGAATCGTAAGCCCCCAATGTTGTGCTATTTCATCGTATCCTTATAAATTCACCATAAGGGACACTTCATATTAGATTTTTTTCGGGTGTCCGCTTGTAGCATGCAATGGGATATTTGATCCTGTTAATTTTCTATGCAGGTCACACGCCAAAGTCTGGTCGACAATCCTTTGGTTCACATCCAAAAAGGTGATAAGAGTTTGACTGTTTGTCTCTGTGAATCTCAAATTATGATTTTTCTGATTCATTTGTCTAACAATATTAAGCTATCCTTCTTCGGACCCCTTGCAGATGATAAACAAGTTGTCTATGTATCTAAGCCATAAAACCACATTGTCAGTGCTTTCTTGATTTTCATCAGACCATACTTCACATTCCTCCCAAGCACCCATAGTTAGATTTGCATAAAAAGGCGCAAATGTTGTGCCCATGGCAGTTCCCTGTACTTGTCTAAAAAATGTGTTATTGAAGAGGAAAACATTGTTTGTCAGACAGAGATCTATCCTTTCTAAGATCATTTGTGCGTGTTCAAGATAGTTCAGTGACCGAGTGTCTAAATAATTTTGACAAGCCCAATTTCCCAAATGTATGACCTATTCATTTGTAAAGAGATACAACGTCCATATTTGCCATCATATAAATCAGATTTCCCATGGTATATCACTGAGACGGGCTAAACATATGAAGTTGGTTGACAGCTGCTGTCTCGCAAATGGGCAAAGACAGCTACAAGACAGCTACCCTACAGTTGACTGCAATTTGTATGTTGTTCTGAGTCACTTCCCATGGCCACATTTTATCTCCGTTTAGCGCAACAGTTTTTAAACCACAACAACATTCACCAGTGATTGGGTGGTAGATTGAAAAAGTAAAATTGTTAAGGGTCAGAAAGTAACATACAACACAAGTAAAATTCTTATATAGCTGTAAACCTGCCATTTCCTTACAAAGAGTTCAACACTTCCACAAAGTTGGTTATGCTGTATAATATCCCCCTCTTCCTCCTCACCCCCTCCCTTCCACCCTGTTGCTGCCTGTGGACAGGCCTTGTGAAGCCTTCCACCTCAGCTTGAAATCACTTCACATGTGTATCTATTTGTTGCTTGGCATTTCGAAAATGGAGTTTGCATTGAACTCAAAATGGGGTTTTCAAATGTTTGACTTGGGCTTTTGGACATATATTGCTACCTTTGACAAAGATTTAGATTTCTTAGTTACACCTTTCTCACTGTATTTTTACTGACACCTTGAGGTTTGTCAAGATCCTCTCAATTTTTGGTGAGGGGAAGGCGTCTGGATGCCTGGTCTGCTTTTTAGTTAGGTCCTTACCGGGTGTGCTTGTATGCAAAAATGTTCCTTAAATCCCTTACATGGAGAGAAGAAAAAGAGGACGTTGTTGGGTGCACAGCAGGTGTCTCATACTATGTGCAGAATCATTATTCCTGAATTGTTTCATAAAATTAACTTTCTTCTATTGCTGTTGCATGGTCAGTCAACATATATTTGTGATTGAAGATGTCTAGATAAATGTCCCACTTTTATGTAAACTGCATTGTTGTAAATGTATGTAGCAATTCTGCCAACTTGGTACAATGTTTCAATATTCAATTTACAAGCTGATACATTTTGCAGTTAGCTGTCTCAAACAGTGTTGCTTTCTCATTCTGCAAGCCAATAAAAATGTGTGGTGTGTTGCTATTAGAACATGTTAATATAGCTTTGTTCAAAATACTGTACAAAGTGTGCTTCAAAACATGGAACATATACAGTGATTGTCTTTTCTAGGTCTTTAAAAATGTGTTGCTGAAAATGAATGATGCGTGGTGAGTATCTGTAAAAGTTCTATACATTTGTGTGTGCAGGTGTGAGGAAAAATAGCATGACCGTAGAAGACGAAAGAGTATTTCATAGCAGTTGCCTCTCAGTTGTTTAAAGGTGCAGAACAGGCTAGGCATCTACATAAAATGGTCTATTAGCTGACTGACTACAGGGTGGGGTAGAAATGCAGGTAATTTATGTGGGCATAATATTTTAGGGTTACAGACCACAATCCCCCTAATGAAACTGTGATGAGCATAGGCCTTGATCTGGTGTCTGAAGGTATTGGGTCGTCAGCCTGTGAGAGCATGCATTTTTAGTGGAATATAAATAAGAGTATTCATCAGGAGTCAAAAACCAATTGACAGCCTCTCTCATTTAGCAACTAGTAGCTAAAGTGAAGACCAATGTGGAAATGACAAGATACATATCATTGAAAAGAGTGTAAGAGGATTCAATTCCACACTACAGCTAAGTCAACGCCTAGTCTATAATACTGAATGAAAACCCTTATTGATATATCTTTAGGTCCAGTTCATGCGTTCTGGATGACTACCCCTATATAACACCCCTCTCTTGGAATCCCCCTGACCCCACTGAGCCAAGAAGTAGTTCTGTTTTGCAAGTTTAAAAGGTTTATTTGATAATTTAAACAATAGATATATATATGACACCTTATAATAAATTAATAATTGAATAGCACACTTAATCTGATATGATAAAGATCAACAACGGAGAATCTGGCACTAGCACACTTCTTATAATCACTAATGAGTTGACAGGAAATGGATAAGGTAGCACACTGGTAAATAGGTACAGAAGTATAATGTGGTATAGAATGCTTTATAGGGTTCAAGGAAATGCAAGGTTGAATGAATGAAATGCAGTATAGGAAATACTCAATATGATTTCAACAAACAATGTAATCACTTTTCTCTGGCAATCCCCTCCCCCCCTTGATGCAAGGCAAGGAAATGGAAGGAAAACACACAGTTCTCAGAAATGCAATCAATGTAAATCAGTTCAATCCAGCAAGCTTAGACAACAGAAAACAGATAGGAGTTTTGAAAACACAAGCCCAAATTGCTTTGATATGTGCTGGCAATGAATTAAAAAAATATGCTAAACGCTTTTAATTCCCTTACAGAGGTTCAGGGTGAGTGGTATCTAGTTAATATTAGTCCAGGCTCACACTAGCAATGATGCAGGGATAGTTAGCAGGTTAAACGAATTTCTGGCAAATGGAATCAGGCAGCAGCAGTTTTTTTACATGTGAAGAAATTGCAAATCGCGGCAAAATTCGCGGATGCGCCGAGCGCTATTACAAAGGAACCGCAAGGACTATCTCTACCGTTTTGGGGTCCTAGGAAAGCCTGGGATCTCAGCTTCCAAATGAAAGTTATTGCAAGTCTCTAGCCCAAACGGTTGCGGAGATATGAGTAATTTAGTAAAGGTCGTTTTTGGTTTTGTAAATTTTAAACGCACACTTTTTCAAAATGACAAATTTTACTAGAAATGACAGGTGACAGATAGGAGGCAGTTCTACTTAGGTTAAATAGATTGAATTAGATGAATTTAAACTAAGAGATGTGTTCTGAGTTTTGCTAAGTACTCACAAGAGATTTTGAACAGGAAAGCGACTTGGTCACGATCTTCAGTCTGGTCAGGTCTTTCCGGATTCTGCTCACAGCGCCTGGTCTGGTCTCGGCTAGGCACAGCACTGCTTTCTCTCTGGTCTGGTCTCTGCTAGGCACAGCACTGCTTTCTCTCTGGTCTGGTCTCTGCTAGGCACAGCACTGCTTTCTCTCTGGTCTGGTCTCTGCTCTGGATAGATTGAAGTCTCTAGTTTGGCTTTCTGGAGTTTGATGGAGGTAAGTATGGATTTTTCCGGCAGGGCTTCCAGCGGCAGATGAAATTGAATGTCTCTATGTGTCCTGACTCTCTGCTTTTATCTGTTTCTTGAGAATGGGTGTGTGTGTTGCATCACTAGACTTGCCCCTCTCATTCGTCATTGGTCAGGCTTCCATTCCTCCGCTTGATTGGCAAACTGAACTGTGAGTCAGATTGATGTCATTTTATGATCTCTTGAAACAACCTCCCTTATCATCTGTGCACCCAAATATATATATGATCAAAATCCATACTTCAGAGTTACACAGTTGTTTGAAATTACATATACATGGTGTGGCTGAATTTAGCCATGTCTATGTCCAAATCTGCTCATTCTCGGAGCTTGCATTCAAAGAGTGTACATAATTGACTTTTTAACTGCTTTTTCAATTTCCGACATGGACCCAACTTTACATACATGTGTGCAGGGGGTAGGGACATTAACTGATGAAGTTTCAGATTTTTAACATGCACACATTTAGAGTAATATCCACTTTTCCGCTAAAACCCCCCTGAACATACCACCGGTCCCTACCACGTCTTAAACTGTGGGCAGAAAAATCACAAGAATTATGGTATCATTTATAAAATTTTCACATGTCCGCACTATGAATTATCCCCCTTTTTATAAAACCATATCCTTGCTGCAGGGGTGTGTCTTTTCAGGTCACATGGTACAGAAACCAGTCTTTCCAGTTTCTGCCAAGCCAGCTTGCTTCTCACAGGCAGTGCCCCTCCCAGCTTCTCCAGGAGGAAGCCACTTTTTACGACGTCTGTAATAAAAACCTTTGCCTGAGTGGAGAGGGCTTTGTTCACTCTCTGGCAGAGCACAGGAAATTCAATTATCAGATAGATGGCATATCCTTAGTGTGGGCAGCAAAAGGAACATTGGCCTGGGAACATAGTTGTGACTCAGGTTTCACTCCTGATGGGATCCGTTGCTAGGCAAAATCAAGTTCCTTAAGCCAGACCTTCAGCTAACTTTTTGTTGCTTTTAAAATAACTTGTAATTTTACACATGCAGCTAGAATGCTGATTCTAAGTGCAAAACTATGACATTTCAACAGTTACAAAGGCATGTGACACCAAACATAGGTCACTCATTTAATTTAACATTTTCGATTTTGGTGGTTTTAAATCCAGTTGCAGTTAGGCTTAAGCTGCTGACTCCATAGCATTTTTGTTATAAGCATTGTTTTTGGGCTCTTCATTTCCCAGATTTTGTAGGCACACAAAACTCCATTCTGCCAAATGTCTGCTGGTGTTCAGTGAATATTATGCACATGTTGCAAGGTTTGAAATAGGCATTTTGCTTGCCTTCAGAAAAACACACAGTGGGTTTTAAAACGCCGGCTTTTGGATAGTGGTGAGTACTGGTACTGCACCCATTTTTGGGATTTTCTTGGATTAATGCATTCTAAACAGGAATGGTTCTTACATGGTAGTAAATCCTTGCTTAACATTGTTTTGATGGGGCTCCTTACAGTAAGATGGTTATGTGGAACCCCACAAAAAGGGTTGAATCTTTAAAGTGGTCCAATGAGTCACGATTTCAGCAACTTTTTGACATCAGTAAAAGTGGATTTTGTTAACAAAGACCTTTCTTTACCCTGGTGGGTGGCAAGTTAGGTAACCATTTTGGTGTGCGCACAACTGCGCACCTTTCCTGGATTTCGGCGCACATGTGGGTTTTCCGCCATCTTGAATTTCCTAAGCCCACAGCACCAAATGTTGTAGCAGGGTAGCTTAAACGTGGGTCAGGACACCCTACAAGCCCCCCCACGTGACTGCACTTTGAGTTTGGGTCGATGGGGAGTCGCGTGCCCAAGGGTTTTGACCCACGCACCGGTCTGTCCGCATAATCTTCTTCCTCTTCTGTAGATGGCACAGTTCAGCATCTTCTTCTCCATCCGGTCAGATCGATCAGTTCTCCTCGCCGGTCCTGATGGGAAGATTGGGCGGTACCCCGGGCCCGTTGTGTCTTTGCTCCCGGTCTCCGGATCGTCCTTCTTGGTCATCCTTCATGGTTTCATCTCTCCTAGGATGATAAAGGAAGAGCGGCAATATCTACTCATAGACGATTTTTTTTTCCACCACTGTTGAGATAGTGGGGCAGCATATGCATTTCATCGTAACGAAATATTACATTCTTATTTTGAAAAAAAAAAACAGCATCACTAGAGACAGTTTCATGTAAATCACAATATTTTAGAGACTAGATGTGGTAGGTTTTATGATTGGAACTGAATTAGTCTGATACAGTACCCGCTAGGATTCCAGAGGATTCCTCCAGTTGTTGCAGAGTGCGCCTGGGATGGCAACATTTCAACTGGTTTATGTGGACCCACTTGTCTTCCCCCTCTGCCGAACCACCTTTGGGGATGTGGATTTTGTAGGCCACAGGGGAGATCTTGTCGATGATCTCAAAGGGTCCTTTCCATGTAGGCAAAAATTTGCGCTGCTTGGCCTAGTTCCTTTGGAAGTTGTATAGATAGACCCGGTCTCCCACCTGATATTCCTTCCTGGAAGTTTTCAGGTCATAATGGGTCTTCATGCTATCAGCTGATCTTTCTAGATTCCGCTGAGCGTAAGCAAAAGCATGTTGAAGGTGTTTCCTTAAATTCTCCACATACTCATGAGTAGTGGAGGCATTTATTAGTGTCTGCTCTTGGGTCCTGTAGAGCAAATGCTGAGGAAGCACCATCTTGCGCCCAGTCATCAACTCAAATGGTGACATTTTGGTTGCAGATGAAGGGGTAGATCTGATGGCCATTAGGACCAGAGGTAATCGGATATCCCAACTTGGCCCAGAATCTGCCACAAACTTCTTTAATATGCTCACAATTGTCCGGTTATATCTCTCTACTGCCCCAGAAGAAGCTGGTCTATAAGCAATATGCAGCTTTCTCTTGACCCCCAGTATCTCCCACATCTTTGTCATTACTTCACTGGTGAAGTGGCTACCTCTGTCTGACTCAATCCTTTGAGGTAGACCAAAACGGGAAAAGATGTGGTTAATCATCAAGGCAGCTGCAGTTTCTGCCTTGCAGTTTGGGGCTGGGAGACATTCCACCCACTTGGTAAACAAGCATGTCACAGTCAACATGTACTTATTCCCCCTAGCCGAGCGAATCACAGGGCCTACAAAGTCGATTTGTAAATCTGACCATGGCAGGGTCATCCCCCTCTTTTGTAAAGGCGCCCGGTGTGTGAGGGATGATGGCTGAAATTGTGCACACACAAGGCAACCCTTCAGGTACTGGTCGAGGTCCTGCCCCATGTGTGGCCAGTATGCAACCTCTCTTAAGATTTCCAATGTTGTGTGAAACCCCCTATGACCGGCGGTGGCCGCATCATGGGCGTGACTTAACATCAGGCTTCGGAATGAGGTAGGAACCACCCACTGGTCGTGGCCAGCTTTGGATTTCCTTACCAACAAACCGTCTTGGATCCGGAACATTTTTGGACATTTCATCAACACTCTTAGGTCCTCTTTCCCAATGTAATCGGTATCCGTCAGGGGAAAGTTCTCAGGGTCCTCAAGGTGCTGGTAAAATTTACCAATTATTGGATCCCCCTTCTGAGCGGTAATCAAATCAGCATCAGGGGTCTCCTTACTCCATTGTGCAATTGAAAGGTCGTTGTGAGCATTTGTCTGGGACCTAGTGATGGCAGTGACCTGGATTTCCCCCAACAGGGACTCAATCTCAATTAGATCCCCTTGGATGGCTCCGGTTTTGGCCAGCTGATCAGCTAAGTCATTTCCAGTTTTGTCTGGTCCCTCTACTTTGGAATGACCCTTGATCTTTTTCCAGTATATGGTCATCCCATTCGATGTGACCAGATCATCAATGTTTTGGATCAACTTCCCATGTTTCAAGGGTTTGTTGTTAGCACATAACATGCCTCTGGTTTTCCAATTAACCAGGTGTTCCACGAACCCGTTCCGTACATAATCCGAATCTGTGATTATGACCAGTTCGTGGAGTTGATGCTGGACAGCAGTGAGGATGGCCTGATGCACAGCCATCAATTCTGCCACCTGACTACTTCGGGGACCAATTTTGTATCCAGCGGAGGGTTCTGGGGACTCATTCACCCATGCATTCCCTACGCCGGCCACCAGTTCTTTCTCCCCGTTGTTGTCGACATGGTAAGAGCATCCATCCACATACACAGTGGGCATTCCCTCACACTTGTCTTCTTCAAAGACTTTGTGGGGGGAATTAAGGTATGCCTCCATGTTGTCCTTTATTTTTAGACTTTCGTCCTCGAGACAGTTTTCTCTGGCACAATCATGCAAGTCAGCCAGACCTTGCGCGAGGGGACTCTTCTTGTTTTGGCCATATCTGACCTCCACAGGAAAGCCTTGCATTGACAGAATCCAGGAAGTAATTCGGGAATTACTCACATTTCCGGCCCGGATTCTGTCACTTTGGAGATATTGCAGAGGCTGGTGTGGAGTCTCCACTATGATGTGTTCCCCCTGGATAAACGGGCGGTAATTCTTCAATGCCCACACCGTTGCCAGGAGTGCCTTCTCACAATCGTTGAATTTTTCCTCCACAGAGGATAAAGTTTTGCTCGCATAGGAGATTACTTTATTGACCTTGTCATGCTTTTGATATAATACTGCCGTCAAGCACGTATTAGAGAACCCCGTCTCCAGGAAGAACTCCTTGTTTCTGACAGGGTAAGCTAGGCAAGGCGCTTGTGAGAGGCTTCTTTTGAGTTGTTTTACTGCCTCGGCTTGTTCTGGACCCCATTCCCACTTGACCCCCCCCTTCAGGAGATGAATCAGGGGTCTGGTGATCTCTGCGTAGCCCTCAATGAACTTTCTGCTGTAATTAGTCAGTCCAAGGAGGCTCCTTAGTTCCCGCAGAGTTGTGGGGTCTTTCAGTTTCTGAAGTGCTTCCACTTTCTTTTCCTGGGGACAGAGACCCTGAGGAGTAATCTCATGCCCCAAGAAATTAACACGGGTTCTACACCACTGTGCTTTCTGAAAGGAAAGTTTTGCTCCGGCGGCCCTCAACTGTGTCAGAACATAACGGATCTCTGCTATGTGTTCCTCCACAGATGAACTTTTGATGAGGACATCATCTACATAAGCCAGGTTACCCCTCGTACCCAGGTCGGGCATGGCCTTATGTAGGAAAATATTGAACTCATTACCGGAGTTAAGGTTTCCGAAGGGAGTCCGGGTCCATGTGTACTGCTGGCCCCCAAAGGTAAAAGCCAGCTTGTATTGGTCCTCCCTACTGACAGGCACGGTCCAGTATCCATTGGTCAGGTCTATTGCAGTGAATACCTGTGACCCCTGAATCTGGGCCAGCCCTTGGTCAATGTAGGGAAGTGGCCATCGGGAAGTGTGGACCCGTTTGTTGAGCTCCCTGAGGTCAGCGCAGAGTCTCCACTGGCCGTTTGGCTTCAATATTCCCAGCACCGGATTATTGAAGGTGCTGTGGACTGGACGGATTATTCCCCGGGACTCAAGGTTCTTAATTATTTCAGTAAGGGACTCCATTGATGCGAGAGGCAAGCGATATTGCTTCACAAACACTGGAGTCATGCCAGGGTCCGTGGGGATTATTGTGGTGTGGATGTCGGTGCGACCACAGTCATATGAGTCTACCGCAAAGAGATCTTGGAAATCCAAGAAAACTTGTTTCAACTTTTGCTTTTGTTCCAGAGTCACACAGGCATCAGCTAGGTTGACTCTCTCTTCCACCATCTGCCTGAAGCCTGGAAAGACTTCTGGTTTGGCTATCTCCGCGGCCTCCTCCAGCTGAGTGGAGAAGTCCCTGGTCAGAGTGCTGATTTGGACCGGAGGCTTCAGGTGGGAAAGGCAGCCCTCATGGACCTGGAAAATCACCTCATCCCTCCTGAAGTCACAGGTCACATCTTCCTTACCATAGGGGCAGGAAGTGTACACCAGGAAGTTCCCCCCATGCCGGGTAAAAATCCTGTCTGGTGTTGCGTTGTCATCACTGTCACTGTCAAAACAGTCCTTGGGGATGGGTCCTAACAGTTCATTTACAAGATCAATGGAGAAATGTCGGTCATCAACCGCCATTCCAATAATGGTGCCTGCGGCTAGAGTAATACTCTTTAAGTCGCTGTTATCCACCTCTATTAGAATGGGGTCATGTTCTATGTTGACTAATGGAGTCGGGTTTACCCCCAACCCTTGCTGTTGGAGAGAAGCATTTAGATGTATGTAAGCATCAGGGTTTTTCAACTCTTGTCCCCTTTTAACTTTCACTTCCAGGGAGAATTGTCGGGTCCTTTCTGGGATGGTGACTTCCTCTTTAACCTGAATTTCAACTGCATAAGGTAGCAATTGAGCTGACCCAAATGCTTTTTCTGGATCATCAAAGCCCATGGGATTATCCGCTAATCGGGACCAAGCTTTGAAGTTTATTAGGTCCAAACTAATGGCAAAGCGATTGAGAATGTCACTGCCTAAGTAAAAGGCGGCAGTGACATCTCGCACGACCCAACAATTATGGACTATGCTCTTGTTGCCAATGGAGATTTTGAGCATACACCTGCTTGGCAGGAGATGTTTGGAGTCAGGTGCTTCCAGGTCCATTTCCCATTTGTCTATCAGTTTGAAGGTGGGAATGGCTGGATCTTTTGGGAGTTGGCGGAACATGGCTTCGCTGATGAAGCTCTTACCGTTGTTCACACACACTCGAGCGAGAACAGAGTCCTTCCCATCATTTAACTGAACAGGGATGAACAACTGCTCTCCAATTTGCTGAATATCAGCCAGGCTTTGAGCTGATTTCACATCTTTCTGGACTATAGGAGTGGGGGTTTCTGATTGTGGATTAGTATAGAATTTCAGAGTGTTTCCTTCCAGCGTGGAATACCACTTTAGACTGGAAGGAAGGTTGATTTTCAGAAATAGAGAGGACCCCCCATCACCAGTCTGTTGTCCTACTGCTATTACTGTCACGTCTGGAATTTGGCTATTCTGGAAGTGAAATTCTACTTGGTCAGATTTTTGTTCAACCATGTGGCAGGTCCCGTTTAAACTAACATGGTTGACACTCTGTTTTAATTTTATTGGTCGGCTAGTCTGGGTCCAGAGGACCTTGTTTACGCAATCTATTAGGGGTGACAACCTTCTCAGGAGGTCATTCCCTAGTAAACAAGGGGTGCCCTCTGGGGTCACAACTATGACCGGGTGTTTCAACTTATGTCGCCCAATTTTAATGTCCAAATCTGCCGTCCCCTCGACGGGAATTTCCTTCCCGTCAAAGTTCTGTAGTTGTCCAGGAAGAGAGGTGAGAGGAATTTGGTAATTCTCTCCCCTTCCTGCATTCAGTTCGTCAAAGGCCCTTCTGGACAGAAGGGTAGCTTGAGATCCAGTGTCCACCAGTGCCGAGATTGTACCCTGCCCCTGTACTTGTACCGGGGCATAATATCTTCCCTCCTTCTCCTCAAGGGGGCACAGATAATGTACATTTTTGGACAACTGGTGGGCTAATTTTCTGGTTTTGGACATCGCGAGAGAAGAATTTTGGGCAGAATTCTGTGGAGAGCCTTGGGAATCTGAAAGAAAAAATTTGCAACTGGAGATCAGAGCCATTGTGGGTTCCCCTGGCTCCGGTTCTGGGCCGCCCCCCCCTTTTTGGAGGCAGTCCCCAGGATGGGTTTGAACCAGGGGATTTTCTTGCTGTTGGTTCTGGGATGAGATGGTGGACGGCGGTAGCTCAGTCTCCACATCTCCCCAGTCTGGATTTGCATCCCTAGGGACCCATTTTTCTTTGGGAGGAGTTCCCCCCTCTCTGAAGGAGAAGATCCTTTTCCCAGGATCCTCTGAGGATCCCTCTCCCTCAAATTGGAAGATCTGTACCTCCTCCTCAAACTGAGTCTGTTTGGGTCTTTTGTTTCTCCTACCCCCCCTCTGCTCCTTAGGAGGCAGACTTTCAGGGGCAAGAGATTTTGTTTCCGGTTCCTGGGTTTCCAGGGGCTGTTTACAAGTGAGGAAGGAAGCTTCCTCCAAGGCTTTACACCCCCCTTCCCTTTGTGCCTCCTCCCTGGGAACCGGTGAGTTATCGGGGTGCTGCCCCCGTCATTGTTCTGGAGCACCAGGTCCAGAGTTGGGTGCGTTCTGCGCCGGCATGCTGATCTGAGGGTTCTGCTGCGCCCTCAGTATATGACCCATATCCCGCGCCATGTTTTGAACCTGGCGCTCTAACTGGGAAACCCGCTCAGGCTGATACGGGGCCCTGTTTTCTCCCCTGGGCTGATCCCGGGAAGGGTAGCTGTCCCTCCTCTGGTAATACCCCGGGTTGGGAAGATTTGGGTACCCCTCCACCCTTGGCCTCCCCTCTCCCGGATTCAGTGGTCTGGGCTCAGGGAATTGGGGAAAGAAGGATGGATAGTTTTGGGGCTGAAAGTCGGGTGGATATCTGGGGAAAAAGTTCTGCCCAGGGTTTGGTAAATTTCTGCCCTCCTGTGGGAAGTTTGGAGGGAAGTTCCCTGGGTTAGGTGCTTGGCTGGATCCCCCCCCTTGGGCTGGAGGAGTCCACACATAACCCAGGATGGGTCTGTTACCTTTGTAGCGAGGACTTACATAGTCAGGAGAGCGAGGGACCCCATTTGTGGGGCTGCCTCCCTGGCTCCCTGTCTGCGACTGGCCCGAGGACCTTCTGGGCCTAGCATTATTAGGTGCAGGTAGGTTTTTAGGCCCCCCCATCTCCAAATCCAAAACGGGGGTGGCCTTTACCTCTGCCACCTTGGCAGCAGCAGGGGTGCTGTTGGCTTTGGGGTTTTTCTGGGCATTGCTTTTATTTTCTATGGGCTTCTGCACCTCATAGATGCGGGTAGCCTGTTCAATGACCAAGTCTAAAGATCTTTTCTCGTGAAAATCCCTCACGAGCTGGGTCATGATATATTTGGGCAAGGCATGGAAAAACGTGTTTATAAATTCACGGCTATCCGTGCGCACCCTTCTTGTGGTCTGTGCAAAAGCCCGCTTTAACTCCTGCACAAATTCTTGTGGGGCCTGATCCTCCCCACATTGCAAATTGTAGGCTGCCTTGCGAGCCTCTTGAGGATTTCTGTGAACAGAAAAATGTTTCAGGATGGCCGCCTTATAGGTGGACCATCTTAAATGATTTTGGTCCTCCAGCCCCGCAAAGAAACTGGAGTATTCCGGGGAGAAGGTCCACTTTACATATTGAATGCAGCTTTGGCTGTCCTTCAAATGGAAAGTCTCCATCATTTGTTCAAACAACTCTAAGTGCTCCCAAACAGAATACTTAGCGTTCTTATGGTAAGGCGTGATGACGCTCCTGATCGCCTTAATCTGCTTTAAGGGGTCCTTGAGCAAGGCCCTTTTTGCCTTATTGGCCTTTTTGGTTCGGGTAACCCTTGTCCATTCTTCCTCGGACTCAGAGGCACTGCTCCCAGAGGTTCCCGTCTGTTCTTCCAGGTTTTCCCGGATTCTGCGAGCCTGGGAATGGCTGGCAGAATGTGGGGACCTGGTCTCCTGTGTCCTGCGCAGTTCAGAGGAGTCTTCAGATTCCTCCTTGCTGCCAGGATTTGATGGGTACCCCCTCCACTGACCTAACTGGGCAGAGGTTTTCAGGATGCCCTTAATGGGCCTACTCTCCTGGGGTTCCCCATTGAACTGTACTGTACTTGGGTGCCCATACCCGGATGCCCACCCCTCCATTCCTGAGTGGTTCTGGCCTATGAGCCCCATACTCTTAGCTGGATAGTAATCTGCCATCCCTGTGGCCCTGTGCTCATGTGCGCCAGGGAACATGGGGGTGGCAGAGTCCAGGGACTGAGAGGTATGAGGGCCTCTGGTACTAGGGCTCCTGAGGTTATGCTCCGGAGTTTCCCTTTCCCAGCGAACCTCATCTCTATCCGCCCCTGCTCCCTGTTGCAATGCAAGAGCCTGCATTTGTGCCTTCAGTTCTTCAGTTAAGGCCTTACTGGACTCTATCAGTCTCTCCTGCATCGCTACCTGTTGTCGGAGCCTATCATTGTGTTCACAGAGGGCCTCGTTTTCCCTCTGTGCTTCCTGGTTGGTCCTGGAGAACTGGGCCAGTCTTTGCTGCAGGAGGTTTACCTCCTGGGCAATGTCCCTATTGGCCTGCTCCTTTCTTGCTAGAGCATCTTCCACCCTTCTGGTGTGCTCTACCAAGTTCTGGTTTTCTTTTTGGAGATCACCCAGCCCCTGGTGGGCCAGGTGATTTTCTTCCATTTTTCTTTTTAAATGGCAGACTTCCTGGCCTAAGGCGTCTCTTTCCTGACTAAGAGCCTGCATTTGTGCCGCCAGGTCGTCCCTTTGCCGTTGAAGGGCACCAGCTTTTTGGCGCTCCTCATCAAACTCTGCCTGGGTATCCAGGTCTTTCAAGATCAGCTTGTTGCTCTCTACCTTCACTCTATCTAGATGACTTTGCAAGGTGGCTACCTGCTCCGTGCATGCCCTGTTAAAGTCTAATTGTTGCTCCAGCTTTTTCTGGCTCTGCAGTAAGGAGTCCAAACTGTCTTGGTGCTCCTTCTGCAGGGCCAGAAATCTGGTATCCTGTTCTGACTTTTCCTTTTGCAGCACATCCATATCCTCCTTCATTTTAGTGATGTACAGTCTGCTGTCATTTTCTGACTCCTGGCTCCTCTGCAGCCTCTGCTCAGAAGAGACCAGGTCAGATTGGACCTTCTGTAATGCCAGCAGTTGCCTACTCGCCAGATCTTGGCCTTCAGCACATTTGTCCTGCACGGCTCCCATATGTAAATATAAATACGCCGCTACCCTGGCAATCTTATTGTGTTCATCTTTGGCTTTAGGAGCCATATATAGTTCACTCAGGGCCACATGTAAGGGACCCTGATCTCTATATATATCTGACCCTGTTTCAGTGACCTGTTGTGTGATGGCCTGCAACCACGCATCCTGGCCCTGTTCGGTCCATTCACCTCTCACAAATAGCTTATGCAAGAGGTGCTCTCTGGCTATTTTCATGTCTACTAAGGTCGTCATTCTAGAGATTGGTCTCTGTCCTGACTTACAGAAGTTTGTATTTTATTTTTGCAGAACAGAACTTTTCTTGGAGTGTCCCTTTTGAGGAATGCTTCACAGCGTAATGCAGCGTGGTGATCCGACCGGATGTATGTATCCCGTCAGTTAGCACACTGTATTAAGCTGCACAAGTGGTAAATCTAACCCAACGTCTCGGCTCGAGCCCCCAATTTGTAAGAGGATTCAATTCCACACTACAGCTAAGTCAACGCCTAGTCTATAATACTGAATGAAAACCCTTATTGATATATCTTTAGGTCCAGTTCATGCGTTCTGGATGACTACCCCTATATAACACCCCTCTCTTGGAATCCCCCTGACCCCACTGAGCCAAGAAGTAGTTCTGTTTTGCAAGTTTAAAAGGTTTATTTGATAATTTAAACAATAGATATATATATGACACCTTATAATAAATTAATAATTGAATAGCACACTTAATCTGATATGATAAAGATCAACAACGGAGAATCTGGCACTAGCACACTTCTTATAATCACTAATGAGTTGACAGGAAATGGATAAGGTAGCACACTGGTAAATAGGTACAGAAGTATAATGTGGTATAGAATGCTTTATAGGGTTCAAGGAAATGCAAGGTTGAATGAATGAAATGCAGTATAGGAAATACTCAATTTGATTTCAACAAACAATGTAATCACTTTTCTCTGGCAATCCCTCCCCCCCTTGATGCAAGGCAAGGAAATGGAAGGAAAACACACAGTTCTCAGAAATGCAATCAATGTAAATCAGTTCAATCCAGCAAGCTTAGACAACAGAAAACAGATAGGAGTTTTGAAAACACAAGCCCAAATTGCTTTGATATGTGCTGGCAATGAATTAAAAAAATATGCTAAACGCTTTTAATTCCCTTACAGAGGTTCAGGGTGAGTGGTATCTAGTTAATATTAGTCCAGGCTCACACTAGCAATGATGCAGGGATAGTTAGCAGGTTAAACGAATTTCTGGCAAATGGAATCAGGCAGCAGCAGTTTTTTTACATGTGAAGAAATTGCAAATCGCGGTAAAATTCACGGATGCGCCGAGCGCTATTACAAAGGAACCGCAAGGACTATCTCTACCGTTTTGGGGTCCTAGGAAAGCCTGGGATCTCAGCTTCCAAATGAAAGTTATTGCAAGTCTCTAGCCCAAACGGTTGCGGAGATATGAGTAATTTAGTAAAGGTCGTTTTTGGTTTTGTAAATTTTAAACGCACACTTTTTCAAAATGACAAATTTTACTAGAAATGACAGGTGACAGATAGGAGGCAGTTCTACTTAGGTTAAATAGATTGAATTAGATGAATTTAAACTAAGAGATGTGTTCTGAGTTTTGCTAAGTACTCACAAGAGATTTTGAACAGGAAAGCGACTTGGTCACGATCTTCAGTCTGGTCAGGTCTTTCCGGATTCTGCTCACAGCGCCTGGTCTGGTCTCGGCTAGGCACAGCACTGCTTTCTCTCTGGTCTGGTCTCTGCTAGGCACAGCACTGCTTTCTCTCTGGTCTGGTCTCTGCTAGGCACAGCACTGCTTTCTCTCTGGTCTGGTCTCTGCTCTGGATAGATTGAAGTCTCTAGTTTGGCTTTCTGGAGTTTGATGGAGGTAAGTATGGATTTTTCCGGCAGGGCTTCCAGCGGCAGATGAAATTGAATGTCTCTATGTGTCCTGACTCTCTGCTTTTATCTGTTTCTTGAGAATGGGTGTGTGTGTTGCATCACTAGACTTGCCCCTCTCATTCGTCATTGGTCAGGCTTCCATTCCTCCGCTTGATTGGCAAACTGAACTGTGAGTCAGATTGATGTCATTTTATGATCTCTTGAAACAACCTCCCTTATCATCTGTGCACCCAAATATATATATGATCAAAATCCATACTTCAGAGTTACACAGTTGTTTGAAATTACATATACATGGTGTGGCTGAATTTAGCCATGTCTATGTCCAAATCTGCTCATTCTCGGAGCTTGCATTCAAAGAGTGTACATAATTGACTTTTTAACTGCTTTTTCAATTTCCGACATGGACCCAACTTTACATACATGTGTGCAGGGGGTAGGGACATTAACTGATGAAGTTTCAGATTTTTAACATGCACACATTTAGAGTAATATCCACTTTTCCGCTAAAACCCCCCTGAACATACCACCGGTTCCTACCACGTCTTAAACTGTGGGCAGAAAAATCACAAGAATTATGGTATCATTTATAAAATTTTCACATGTCCGCACTATGAATTATCCCCCTTTTTATAAAACCATATCCTTGCTGCAGGGGTGTGTCTTTTCAGGTCACATGGTACAGAAACCAGTCTTTCCAGTTTCTGCCAAGCCAGCTTGCTTCTCACAGGCAGTGCCCCTCCCAGCTTCTCCAGGAGGAAGCCACTTTTTACGACGTCTGTAATAAAAACCTTTGCCTGAGTGGAGAGGGCTTTGTTCACTCTCTGGCAGAGCACAGGAAATTCAATTATCAGATAGATGGCATATCCTTAGTGTGGGCAGCAAAAGGAACATTGGCCTGGGAACATAGTTGTGACTCAGGTTTCACTCCTGATGGGATCCGTTGCTAGGCAAAATCAAGTTCCTTAAGCCAGACCTTCAGCTAACTTTTTGTTGCTTTTAAAATAACTTGTAATTTTACACATGCAGCTAGAATGCTGATTCTAAGTGCAAAACTATGACATTTCAACAGTTACAAAGGCATGTGACACCAAACATAGGTCACTCATTTAATTTAACATTTTCGATTTTGGTGGTTTTAAATCCAGTTGCAGTTAGGCTTAAGCTGCTGACTCCATAGCATTTTTGTTATAAGCATTGTTTTTGGGCTCTTCATTTCCCAGATTTTGTAGGCACACAAAACTCCATTCTGCCAAATGTCTGCTGGTGTTCAGTGAATATTATGCACATGTTGCAAGGTTTGAAATAGGCATTTTGCTTGCCTTCAGAAAAACACACAGTGGGTTTTAAAACGCCGGCTTTTGGATAGTGGTGAGTACTGGTACTGCACCCATTTTTGGGATTTTCTTGGATTAATGCATTCTAAACAGGAATGGTTCTTACATGGTAGTAAATCCTTGCTTAACATTGTTTTGATGGGGCTCCTTACAGTAAGATGGTTATGTGGAACCCCACAAAAAGGGTTGAATCTTTAAAGTGGTCCAATGAGTCACGATTTCAGCAACTTTTTGACATCAGTAAAAGTGGATTTTGTTAACAAAGACCTTTCTTTACCCTGGTGGGTGGCAAGTTAGGTAACCATTTTGGTGTGCGCACAACTGCGCACCTTTCCTGGATTTCGGCGCACATGTGGGTTTTCCGCCATCTTGAATTTCCTAAGCCCACAGCACCAAATGTTGTAGCAGGGTAGCTTAAACGTGGGTCAGGACACCCTACAAGCCCCCCCACGTGACTGCACTTTGAGTTTGGGTCGATGGGGAGTCGCGTGCCCAAGGGTTTTGACCCACGCACCGGTCTGTCCGCATAATCTTCTTCCTCTTCTGTAGATGGCACAGTTCAGCATCTTCTTCTCCATCCGGTCAGATCGATCAGTTCTCCTCGCCGGTCCTGATGGGAAGATTGGGCGGTACCCCGGGCCCGTTGTGTCTTTGCTCCCGGTCTCCGGATCGTCCTTCTTGGTCATCCTTCATGGTTTCATCTCTCCTAGGATGATAAAGGAAGAGCGGCAATATCTACTCATAGACGATTTTTTTTTCCACCACTGTTGAGATAGTGGGGCAGCATATGCATTTCATCGTAACGAAATATTACATTCTTATTTTGAAAAAAAAAAACAGCATCACTAGAGACAGTTTCATGTAAATCACAATATTTTAGAGACTAGATGTGGTAGGTTTTATGATTGGAACTGAATTAGTCTGATACAGTACCCGCTAGGATTCCAGAGGATTCCTCCAGTTGTTGCAGAGTGCGCCTGGGATGGCAACATTTCAACTGGTTTATGTGGACCCACTTGTCTTCCCCCTCTGCCGAACCACCTTTGGGGATGTGGATTTTGTAGGCCACAGGGGAGATCTTGTCGATGATCTCAAAGGGTCCTTTCCATGTAGGCAAAAATTTGCGCTGCTTGGCCTGGTTCCTTTGGAAGTTGTATAGATAGACCCGGTCTCCCACCTGATATTCCTTCCTGGAAGTTTTCAGGTCATAATGGGTCTTCATGCTATCAGCTGATCTTTCTAGATTCCGCTGAGCGTAAGCAAAAGCATGTTGAAGGTGTTTCCTTAAATTCTCCACATACTCATGAGTAGTGGAGGCATTTATTAGTGTCTGCTCTTGGGTCCTGTAGAGCAAATGCTGAGGAAGCACCATCTTGCGCCCAGTCATCAACTCAAATGGTGACATTTTGGTTGCAGATGAAGGGGTAGATCTGATGGCCATTAGGACCAGAGGTAATCGGATATCCCAACTTGGCCCAGAATCTGCCACAAACTTCTTTAATATGCTCACAATTGTCCGGTTATATCTCTCTACTGCCCCAGAAGAAGCTGGTCTATAAGCAATATGCAGCTTTCTCTTGACCCCCAGTATCTCCCACATCTTTGTCATTACTTCACTGGTGAAGTGGCTACCTCTGTCTGACTCAATCCTTTGAGGTAGACCAAAACGGGAAAAGATGTGGTTAATCATCAAGGCAGCTGCAGTTTCTGCCTTGCAGTTTGGGGCTGGGAGACATTCCACCCACTTGGTAAACAAGCATGTCACAGTCAACATGTACTTATTCCCCCTAGCCGAGCGAATCACAGGGCCTACAAAGTCGATTTGTAAATCTGACCATGGCAGGGTCATCCCCCTCTTTTGTAAAGGCGCCCGGTGTGTGAGGGATGATGGCTGAAATTGTGCACACACAAGGCAACCCTTCAGGTACTGGTCGAGGTCCTGCCCCATGTGTGGCCAGTATGCAACCTCTCTTAAGATTTCCAATGTTGTGTGAAACCCCCTATGACCGGCGGTGGCCGCATCATGGGCGTGACTTAACATCAGGCTTCGGAATGAGGTAGGAACCACCCACTGGTCGTGGCCAGCTTTGGATTTCCTTACCAACAAACCGTCTTGGATCCGGAACATTTTTGGACATTTCATCAACACTCTTAGGTCCTCTTTCCCAATGTAATCGGTATCCGTCAGGGGAAAGTTCTCAGGGTCCTCAAGGTGCTGGTAAAATTTACCAATTATTGGATCCCCCTTCTGAGCGGTAATCAAATCAGCATCAGGGGTCTCCTTACTCCATTGTGCAATTGAAAGGTCGTTGTGAGCATTTGTCTGGGACCTAGTGATGGCAGTGACCTGGATTTCCCCCAACAGGGACTCAATCTCAATTAGATCCCCTTGGATGGCTCCGGTTTTGGCCAGCTGATCAGCTAAGTCATTTCCAGTTTTGTCTGGTCCCTCTACTTTGGAATGACCCTTGATCTTTTTCCAGTATATGGTCATCCCATTCGATGTGACCAGATCATCAATGTTTTGGATCAACTTCCCATGTTTCAAGGGTTTGTTGTTAGCACATAACATGCCTCTGGTTTTCCAATTAACCAGGTGTTCCACGAACCCGTTCCGTACATAATCCGAATCTGTGATTATGACCAGTTCGTGGAGTTGATGCTGGACAGCAGTGAGGATGGCCTGATGCACAGCCATCAATTCTGCCACCTGACTACTTCGGGGACCAATTTTGTATCCAGCGGAGGGTTCTGGGGACTCATTCACCCATGCATTCCCTACGCCGGCCACCAGTTCTTTCTCCCCGTTGTTGTCGACATGGTAAGAGCATCCATCCACATACACAGTGGGCATTCCCTCACACTTGTCTTCTTCAAAGACTTTGTGGGGGGAATTAAGGTATGCCTCCATGTTGTCCTTTATTTTTAGACTTTCGTCCTCGAGACAGTTTTCTCTGGCACAATCATGCAAGTCAGCCAGACCTTGCGCGAGGGGACTCTTCTTGTTTTGGCCATATCTGACCTCCACAGGAAAGCCTTGCATTGACAGAATCCAGGAAGTAATTCGGGAATTACTCACATTTCCGGCCCGGATTCTGTCACTTTGGAGATATTGCAGAGGCTGGTGTGGAGTCTCCACTATGATGTGTTCCCCCTGGATAAACGGGCGGTAATTCTTCAATGCCCACACCGTTGCCAGGAGTGCCTTCTCACAATCGTTGAATTTTTCCTCCACAGAGGATAAAGTTTTGCTCGCATAGGAGATTACTTTATTGACCTTGTCATGCTTTTGATATAATACTGCCGTCAAGCACGTATTAGAGAACCCCGTCTCCAGGAAGAACTCCTTGTTTCTGACAGGGTAAGCTAGGCAAGGCGCTTGTGAGAGGCTTCTTTTGAGTTGTTTTACTGCCTCGGCTTGTTCTGGACCCCATTCCCACTTGACCCCCCCCTTCAGGAGATGAATCAGGGGTCTGGTGATCTCTGCGTAGCCCTCAATGAACTTTCTGCTGTAATTAGTCAGTCCAAGGAGGCTCCTTAGTTCCCGCAGAGTTGTGGGGTCTTTCAGTTTCTGAAGTGCTTCCACTTTCTTTTCCTGGGGACAGAGACCCTGAGGAGTAATCTCATGCCCCAAGAAATTAACACGGGTTCTACACCACTGTGCTTTCTGAAAGGAAAGTTTTGCTCCGGCGGCCCTCAACTGTGTCAGAACATAACGGATCTCTGCTATGTGTTCCTCCACAGATGAACTTTTGATGAGGACATCATCTACATAAGCCAGGTTACCCCTCGTACCCAGGTCGGGCATGGCCTTATGTAGGAAAATATTGAACTCATTACCGGAGTTAAGGTTTCCGAAGGGAGTCCGGGTCCATGTGTACTGCTGGCCCCCAAAGGTAAAAGCCAGCTTGTATTGGTCCTCCCTACTGACAGGCACGGTCCAGTATCCATTGGTCAGGTCTATTGCAGTGAATACCTGTGACCCCTGAATCTGGGCCAGCCCTTGGTCAATGTAGGGAAGAGGCCATCGGGAAGTGTGGACCCGTTTGTTGAGCTCCCTGAGGTCAGCGCAGAGTCTCCACTGGCCGTTTGGCTTCAATATTCCCAGCACCGGATTATTGAAGGTGCTGTGGACTGGACGGATTATTCCCCGGGACTCAAGGTTCTTAATTATTTCAGTAAGGGACTCCATTGATGCGAGAGGCAAGCGATATTGCTTCACAAACACTGGAGTCATGCCAGGGTCCGTGGGGATTATTGTGGTGTGGATGTCGGTGCGACCACAGTCATATGAGTCTACCGCAAAGAGATCTTGGAAATCCAAGAAAACTTGTTTCAACTTTTGCTTTTGTTCCAGAGTCACACAGGCATCAGCTAGGTTGACTCTCTCTTCCACCATCTGCCTGAAGCCTGGAAAGACTTCTGGTTTGGCTATCTCCGCGGCCTCCTCCAGCTGAGTGGAGAAGTCCCTGGTCAGAGTGCTGATTTGGACCGGAGGCTTCAGGTGGGAAAGGCAGCCCTCATGGACCTGGAAAATCACCTCATCCCTCCTGAAGTCACAGGTCACATCTTCCTTACCATAGGGGCAGGAAGTGTACACCAGGAAGTTCCCCCCATGCCGGGTAAAAATCCTGTCTGGTGTTGCGTTGTCATCACTGTCACTGTCAAAACAGTCCTTGGGGATGGGTCCTAACAGTTCATTTACAAGATCAATGGAGAAATGTCGGTCATCAACCGCCATTCCAATAATGGTGCCTGCGGCTAGAGTAATACTCTTTAAGTCGCTGTTATCCACCTCTATTAGAATGGGGTCATGTTCTATGTTGACTAATGGAGTCGGGTTTACCCCCAACCCTTGCTGTTGGAGAGAAGCATTTAGATGTATGTAAGCATCAGGGTTTTTCAACTCTTGTCCCCTTTTAACTTTCACTTCCAGGGAGAATTGTCGGGTCCTTTCTGGGATGGTGACTTCCTCTTTAACCTGAATTTCAACTGCATAAGGTAGCAATTGAGCTGACCCAAATGCTTTTTCTGGATCATCAAAGCCCATGGGATTATCCGCTAATCGGGACCAAGCTTTGAAGTTTATTAGGTCCAAACTAATGGCAAAGCGATTGAGAATGTCACTGCCTAAGTAAAAGGCGGCAGTGACATCTCGCACGACCCAACAATTATGGACTATGCTCTTGTTGCCAATGGAGATTTTGAGCATACACCTGCTTGGCAGGAGATGTTTGGAGTCAGGTGCTTCCAGGTCCATTTCCCATTTGTCTATCAGTTTGAAGGTGGGAATGGCTGGATCTTTTGGGAGTTGGCGGAACATGGCTTCGCTGATGAAGCTCTTACCGTTGTTCACACACACTCGAGCGAGAACAGAGTCCTTCCCATCATTTAACTGAACAGGGATGAACAACTGCTCTCCAATTTGCTGAATATCAGCCAGGCTTTGAGCTGATTTCACATCTTTCTGGACTATAGGAGTGGGGGTTTCTGATTGTGGATTAGTATAGAATTTCAGAGTGTTTCCTTCCAGCGTGGAATACCACTTTAGACTGGAAGGAAGGTTGATTTTCAGAAATAGAGAGGACCCCCCATCACCAGTCTGTTGTCCTACTGCTATTACTGTCACGTCTGGAATTTGGCTATTCTGGAAGTGAAATTCTACTTGGTCAGATTTTTGTTCAACCATGTGGCAGGTCCCGTTTAAACTAACATGGTTGACACTCTGTTTTAATTTTATTGGTCGGCTAGTCTGGGTCCAGAGGACCTTGTTTACGCAATCTATTAGGGGTGACAACCTTCTCAGGAGGTCATTCCCTAGTAAACAAGGGGTGCCCTCTGGGGTCACAACTATGACCGGGTGTTTCAACTTATGTCGCCCAATTTTAATGTCCAAATCTGCCGTCCCCTCGACGGGAATTTCCTTCCCGTCAAAGTTCTGTAGTTGTCCAGGAAGAGAGGTGAGAGGAATTTGGTAATTCTCTCCCCTTCCTGCATTCAGTTCGTCAAAGGCCCTTCTGGACAGAAGGGTAGCTTGAGATCCAGTGTCCACCAGTGCCGAGATTGTACCCTGCCCCTGTACTTGTACCGGGGCATAATATCTTCCCTCCTTCTCCTCAAGGGGGCACAGATAATGTACATTTTTGGACAACTGGTGGGCTAATTTTCTGGTTTTGGACATCGCGAGAGAAGAATTTTGGGCAGAATTCTGTGGAGAGCCTTGGGAATCTGAAAGAAAAAATTTGCAACTGGAGATCAGAGCCATTGTGGGTTCCCCTGGCTCCGGTTCTGGGCCGCCCCCCCCTTTTTGGAGGCAGTCCCCAGGATGGGTTTGAACCAGGGGATTTTCTTGCTGTTGGTTCTGGGATGAGATGGTGGACGGCGGTAGCTCAGTCTCCACATCTCCCCAGTCTGGATTTGCATCCCTAGGGACCCATTTTTCTTTGGGAGGAGTTCCCCCCTCTCTGAAGGAGAAGATCCTTTTCCCAGGATCCTCTGAGGATCCCTCTCCCTCAAATTGGAAGATCTGTACCTCCTCCTCAAACTGAGTCTGTTTGGGTCTTTTGTTTCTCCTACCCCCCCTCTGCTCCTTAGGAGGCAGACTTTCAGGGGCAAGAGATTTTGTTTCCGGTTCCTGGGTTTCCAGGGGCTGTTTACAAGTGAGGAAGGAAGCTTCCTCCAAGGCTTTACACCCCCCTTCCCTTTGTGCCTCCTCCCTGGGAACCGGTGAGTTATCGGGGTGCTGCCCCCGTCATTGTTCTGGAGCACCAGGTCCAGAGTTGGGTGCGTTCTGCGCCGGCATGCTGATCTGAGGGTTCTGCTGCGCCCTCAGTATATGACCCATATCCCGCGCCATGTTTTGAACCTGGCGCTCTAACTGGGAAACCCGCTCAGGCTGATACGGGGCCCTGTTTTCTCCCCTGGGCTGATCCCGGGAAGGGTAGCTGTCCCTCCTCTGGTAATACCCCGGGTTGGGAAGATTTGGGTACCCCTCCACCCTTGGCCTCCCCTCTCCCGGATTCAGTGGTCTGGGCTCAGGGAATTGGGGAAAGAAGGATGGATAGTTTTGGGGCTGAAAGTCGGGTGGATATCTGGGGAAAAAGTTCTGCCCAGGGTTTGGTAAATTTCTGCCCTCCTGTGGGAAGTTTGGAGGGAAGTTCCCTGGGTTAGGTGCTTGGCTGGATCCCCCCCCTTGGGCTGGAGGAGTCCACACATAACCCAGGATGGGTCTGTTACCTTTGTAGCGAGGACTTACATAGTCAGGAGAGCGAGGGACCCCATTTGTGGGGCTGCCTCCCTGGCTCCCTGTCTGCGACTGGCCCGAGGACCTTCTGGGCCTAGCATTATTAGGTGCAGGTAGGTTTTTAGGCCCCCCCATCTCCAAATCCAAAACGGGGGTGGCCTTTACCTCTGCCACCTTGGCAGCAGCAGGGGTGCTGTTGGCTTTGGGGTTTTTCTGGGCATTGCTTTTATTTTCTATGGGCTTCTGCACCTCATAGATGCGGGTAGCCTGTTCAATGACCAAGTCTAAAGATCTTTTCTCGTGAAAATCCCTCACGAGCTGGGTCATGATATATTTGGGCAAGGCATGGAAAAACGTGTTTATAAATTCACGGCTATCCGTGCGCACCCTTCTTGTGGTCTGTGCAAAAGCCCGCTTTAACTCCTGCACAAATTCTTGTGGAGCCTGATCCTCCCCACATTGCAAATTGTAGGCTGCCTTGCGAGCCTCTTGAGGATTTCTGTGAACAGAAAAATGTTTCAGGATGGCCGCCTTATAGGTGGACCATCTTAAATGATTTTGGTCCTCCAGCCCCGCAAAGAAACTGGAGTATTCCGGGGAGAAGGTCCACTTTACATATTGAATGCAGCTTTGGCTGTCCTTCAAATGGAAAGTCTCCATCATTTGTTCAAACAACTCTAAGTGCTCCCAAACAGAATACTTAGCGTTCTTATGGTAAGGCGTGATGACGCTCCTGATCGCCTTAATCTGCTTTAAGGGGTCCTTGAGCAAGGCCCTTTTTGCCTTATTGGCCTTTTTGGTTCGGGTAACCCTTGTCCATTCTTCCTCGGACTCAGAGGCACTGCTCCCAGAGGTTCCCGTCTGTTCTTCCAGGTTTTCCCGGATTCTGCGAGCCTGGGAATGGCTGGCAGAATGTGGGGACCTGGTCTCCTGTGTCCTGCGCAGTTCAGAGGAGTCTTCAGATTCCTCCTTGCTGCCAGGATTTGATGGGTACCCCCTCCACTGACCTAACTGGGCAGAGGTTTTCAGGATGCCCTTAATGGGCCTACTCTCCTGGGGTTCCCCATTGAACTGTACTGTACTTGGGTGCCCATACCCGGATGCCCACCCCTCCATTCCTGAGTGGTTCTGGCCTATGAGCCCCATACTCTTAGCTGGATAGTAATCTGCCATCCCTGTGGCCCTGTGCTCATGTGCGCCAGGGAACATGGGGGTGGCAGAGTCCAGGGACTGAGAGGTATGAGGGCCTCTGGTACTAGGGCTCCTGAGGTTATGCTCCGGAGTTTCCCTTTCCCAGCGAACCTCATCTCTATCCGCCCCTGCTCCCTGTTGCAATGCAAGAGCCTGCATTTGTGCCTTCAGTTCTTCAGTTAAGGCCTTACTGGACTCTATCAGTCTCTCCTGCATCGCTACCTGTTGTCGGAGCCTATCATTGTGTTCACAGAGGGCCTCGTTTTCCCTCTGTGCTTCCTGGTTGGTCCTGGAGAACTGGGCCAGTCTTTGCTGCAGGAGGTTTACCTCCTGGGCAATGTCCCTATTGGCCTGCTCCTTTCTTGCTAGAGCATCTTCCACCCTTCTGGTGTGCTCTACCAAGTTCTGGTTTTCTTTTTGGAGATCACCCAGCCCCTGGTGGGCCAGGTGATTTTCTTCCATTTTTCTTTTTAAATGGCAGACTTCCTGGCCTAAGGCGTCTCTTTCCTGACTAAGAGCCTGCATTTGTGCCGCCAGGTCGTCCCTTTGCCGTTGAAGGGCACCAGCTTTTTGGCGCTCCTCATCAAACTCTGCCTGGGTATCCAGGTCTTTCAAGATCAGCTTGTTGCTCTCTACCTTCACTCTATCTAGATGACTTTGCAAGGTGGCTACCTGCTCCGTGCATGCCCTGTTAAAGTCTAATTGTTGCTCCAGCTTTTTCTGGCTCTGCAGTAAGGAGTCCAAACTGTCTTGGTGCTCCTTCTGCAGGGCCAGAAATCTGGTATCCTGTTCTGACTTTTCCTTTTGCAGCACATCCATATCCTCCTTCATTTTAGTGATGTACAGTCTGCTGTCATTTTCTGACTCCTGGCTCCTCTGCAGCCTCTGCTCAGAAGAGACCAGGTCAGATTGGACCTTCTGTAATGCCAGCAGTTGCCTACTCGCCAGATCTTGGCCTTCAGCACATTTGTCCTGCACGGCTCCCATATGTAAATATAAATACGCCGCTACCCTGGCAATCTTATTGTGTTCATCTTTGGCTTTAGGAGCCATATATAGTTCACTCAGGGCCACATGTAAGGGACCCTGATCTCTATATATATCTGACCCTGTTTCAGTGACCTGTTGTGTGATGGCCTGCAACCACGCATCCTGGCCCTGTTCGGTCCATTCACCTCTCACAAATAGCTTATGCAAGAGGTGCTCTCTGGCTATTTTCATGTCTACTAAGGTCGTCATTCTAGAGATTGGTCTCTGTCCTGACTTACAGAAGTTTGTATTTTATTTTTGCAGAACAGAACTTTTCTTGGAGTGTCCCTTTTGAGGAATGCTTCACAGCGTAATGCAGCGTGGTGATCCGACCGGATGTATGTATCCCGTCAGTTAGCACACTGTATTAAGCTGCACAAGTGGTAAATCTAACCCAACGTCTCGGCTCGAGCCCCCAATTTGTAAGAGGATTCAATTCCACACTACAGCTAAGTCAACGCCTAGTCTATAATACTGAATGAAAACCCTTATTGATATATCTTTAGGTCCAGTTCATGCGTTCTGGATGACTACCCCTATATAACACCCCTCTCTTGGAATCCCCCTGACCCCACTGAGCCAAGAAGTAGTTCTGTTTTGCAAGTTTAAAAGGTTTATTTGATAATTTAAACAATAGATATATATATGACACCTTATAATAAATTAATAATTGAATAGCACACTTAATCTGATATGATAAAGATCAACAACGGAGAATCTGGCACTAGCACACTTCTTATAATCACTAATGAGTTGACAGGAAATGGATAAGGTAGCACACTGGTAAATAGGTACAGAAGTATAATGTGGTATAGAATGCTTTATAGGGTTCAAGGAAATGCAAGGTTGAATGAATGAAATGCAGTATAGGAAATACTCAATATGATTTCAACAAACAATGTAATCACTTTTCTCTGGCAATCCCTCCCCCCCTTGATGCAAGGCAAGGAAATGGAAGGAAAACACACAGTTCTCAGAAATGCAATCAATGTAAATCAGTTCAATCCAGCAAGCTTAGACAACAGAAAACAGATAGGAGTTTTGAAAACACAAGCCCAAATTGCTTTGATATGTGCTGGCAATGAATTAAAAAAATATGCTAAACGCTTTTAATTCCCTTACAGAGGTTCAGGGTGAGTGGTATCTAGTTAATATTAGTCCAGGCTCACACTAGCAATGATGCAGGGATAGTTAGCAGGTTAAACGAATTTCTGGCAAATGGAATCAGGCAGCAGCAGTTTTTTTACATGTGAAGAAATTGCAAATCGCGGCAAAATTCACGGATGCGCCGAGCGCTATTACAAAGGAACCGCAAGGACTATCTCTACCGTTTTGGGGTCCTAGGAAAGCCTGGGATCTCAGCTTCCAAATGAAAGTTATTGCAAGTCTCTAGCCCAAACGGTTGCGGAGATATGAGTAATTTAGTAAAGGTCGTTTTTGGTTTTGTAAATTTTAAACGCACACTTTTTCAAAATGACAAATTTTACTAGAAATGACAGGTGACAGATAGGAGGCAGTTCTACTTAGGTTAAATAGATTGAATTAGATGAATTTAAACTAAGAGATGTGTTCTGAGTTTTGCTAAGTACTCACAAGAGATTTTGAACAGGAAAGCGACTTGGTCACGATCTTCAGTCTGGTCAGGTCTTTCCGGATTCTGCTCACAGCGCCTGGTCTGGTCTCGGCTAGGCACAGCACTGCTTTCTCTCTGGTCTGGTCTCTGCTAGGCACAGCACTGCTTTCTCTCTGGTCTGGTCTCTGCTAGGCACAGCACTGCTTTCTCTCTGGTCTGGTCTCTGCTCTGGATAGATTGAAGTCTCTAGTTTGGCTTTCTGGAGTTTGATGGAGGTAAGTATGGATTTTTCCGGCAGGGCTTCCAGCGGCAGATGAAATTGAATGTCTCTATGTGTCCTGACTCTCTGCTTTTATCTGTTTCTTGAGAATGGGTGTGTGTGTTGCATCACTAGACTTGCCCCTCTCATTCGTCATTGGTCAGGCTTCCATTCCTCCGCTTGATTGGCAAACTGAACTGTGAGTCAGATTGATGTCATTTTATGATCTCTTGAAACAACCTCCCTTATCATCTGTGCACCCAAATATATATATGATCAAAATCCATACTTCAGAGTTACACAGTTGTTTGAAATTACATATACATGGTGTGGCTGAATTTAGCCATGTCTATGTCCAAATCTGCTCATTCTCGGAGCTTGCATTCAAAGAGTGTACATAATTGACTTTTTAACTGCTTTTTCAATTTCCGACATGGACCCAACTTTACATACATGTGTGCAGGGGGTAGGGACATTAACTGATGAAGTTTCAGATTTTTAACATGCACACATTTAGAGTAATATCCACTTTTCCGCTAAAACCCCCCTGAACATACCACCGGTTCCTACCACGTCTTAAACTGTGGGCAGAAAAATCACAAGAATTATGGTATCATTTATAAAATTTTCACATGTCCGCACTATGAATTATCCCCCTTTTTATAAAACCATATCCTTGCTGCAGGGGTGTGTCTTTTCAGGTCACATGGTACAGAAACCAGTCTTTCCAGTTTCTGCCAAGCCAGCTTGCTTCTCACAGGCAGTGCCCCTCCCAGCTTCTCCAGGAGGAAGCCACTTTTTACGACGTCTGTAATAAAAACCTTTGCCTGAGTGGAGAGGGCTTTGTTCACTCTCTGGCAGAGCACAGGAAATTCAATTATCAGATAGATGGCATATCCTTAGTGTGGGCAGCAAAAGGAACATTGGCCTGGGAACATAGTTGTGACTCAAGTTTCACTCCTGATGGGATCCGTTGCTAGGCAAAATCAAGTTCCTTAAGCCAGACCTTCAGCTAACTTTTTGTTGCTTTTAAAATAACTTGTAATTTTACACATGCAGCTAGAATGCTGATTCTAAGTGCAAAACTATGACATTTCAACAGTTACAAAGGCATGTGACACCAAACATAGGTCACTCATTTAATTTAACATTTTCGATTTTGGTGGTTTTAAATCCAGTTGCAGTTAGGCTTAAGCTGCTGACTCCATAGCATTTTTGTTATAAGCATTGTTTTTGGGCTCTTCATTTCCCAGATTTTGTAGGCACACAAAACTCCATTCTGCCAAATGTCTGCTGGTGTTCAGTGAATATTATGCACATGTTGCAAGGTTTGAAATAGGCATTTTGCTTGCCTTCAGAAAAACACACAGTGGGTTTTAAAACGCCGGCTTTTGGATAGTGGTGAGTACTGGTACTGCACCCATTTTTGGGATTTTCTTGGATTAATGCATTCTAAACAGGAATGGTTCTTACATGGTAGTAAATCCTTGCTTAACATTGTTTTGATGGGGCTCCTTACAGTAAGATGGTTATGTGGAACCCCACAAAAAGGGTTGAATCTTTAAAGTGGTCCAATGAGTCACGATTTCAGCAACTTTTTGACATCAGTAAAAGTGGATTTTGTTAACAAAGACCTTTCTTTACCCTGGTGGGTGGCAAGTTAGGTAACCATTTTGGTGTGCGCACAACTGCGCACCTTTCCTGGATTTCGGCGCACATGTGGATTTTCCGCCATCTTGAATTTCCTAAGCCCACAGCACCAAATGTTGTAGCAGGGTAGCTTAAACGTGGGTCAGGACACCCTACAAGAGTGCTGTCCCATGAATAGGATTGTGTGATGGCAGAAGAGAAATCATTGAGGGAATTCAAGAAATTCTGATGGCAGTTTAGTGTTGCTAAGGAATGTAGGGCCTTGCTAAACACCCCATCCCAAAGAAGATGGTGCACATGCTGTGTAAGGAGGGTAGACCCAGATCATTCCACCCTGTGGGAGTAGAGGACACATTGTAACTGGGACATGAAGACACCAACTACACAGATCTGCAGTGACCATCAGTATGACAACCAACTTGAAAGAATAGTAAGAGGTTGCCTGCTGTGTGTGACCAGTGATGGTAAGGAAGAAAGTAAAGCCTGCTCTGCTCCCATGACATAAATTGCCATCCAAATGTTTCTGTGGGAGTAGGAATAGGCCTGGTGACTCCCACTTACAGCAAAGGAGTAGCCATGTACTGTTAAGACTGAGGTCTTCTTTACCATGGAAATCTAACCAACGTTATCTTTGGTTTTTCTAGATGAGGCTTTCAAAAGAGGGCTCCCACAACATACTATTGAAGGACAATGGTGCCCTATTTAAATGTGTAGAGCTGAGGAAGTATTTTGGGGATGTTGGGAGGATAAGATTAAAATGGAATTGAACATAGTGCCATCTATCATCCACACACACCAATGGTATGGATTAGTGATTTAAAAAAAAACAAAAGACTAGATTGTGTTTTGTGGTTCTGGTTTACCAGCCAAGATTGGATGAAGGCCTTTATGGACCCACTAATGGCCTGCAGATTACCTCCCTGCTTTACCACTGTGGTATCACTATTTATGATGATTAAGGACAGGAAACTCAATATAATTCTTGGCTTCAAAGTGCCATGCAGATTACTCTTGACCACAGGGTACAAGAGAAGCCAAGCCAGGCAGCCCCACAATAAGATTGTGTATGATAGAATGAATGAACTGGGGGCAACTGTGCCAGAGGAAAACTGGACGTTTGATCATAAGGCCCTTTCCAAGCACATTTGGTAGGAGAAAGTTATGCACCATTCAGGCTTTACAAGTGATAGCAAGGTATGAGCCAGATTTGCTGGGTTGTTAGGGTGTGAATGTAGGAAGCGGTCTTGGAATAAGACGCCATCTGAGTTACACTACAATCCATGATTTGCAGGAAGCCAGAGGATTTAAAGGGCTTTGTGTGTTCATTTAACAGTGTTGATTTCTGATGCAAAAAGGGAGATGCATGTTATTATTGTAAATATTTCTGGAATTGTTGAGGATTCTAACCCAAGGAGGATCCATCTGGGGTTAGCTGAGCAGAGCCCCCTTGCATCCAGAACACTGGTGAGGTCCATTTTCAGATAGTCTGTAAGCCCTTAACTTTTTGTTATTTATAAATGTTACTTTCCCATGTCTACTTCAGTAGTGTTAGTGAACCACTGCAGTAATCTAATCCATAATCCTGTTACTTGCTCCTAAAAACGGGCTCCTCTTTAGTTGTTTGTGCTCTTGTTTTCAGCAAATTTTCTCAATATCTTATATTTGGATCTAGTTACTAACCTTGCCCTTCCCTGTCGTAAGTATAATTTATCAGTAGAGCCAGAATCCATATGGATAACTGAAATGTCCAAAAAGACTAGCAGGGAGCCCGCTAGCTAAGAGGCCTTTGCTATATTTATATTTAGCAGTATAGTATGAGTGGAAGCTCTCTATTTCTGCTTTTGTTGTCATTTACCCAGTTCTGTTTCAGAAAACTTGAAAAAAAGTTAAATCATTTGAAATAATCTGCATCTAGTAAGAAGGTTGCCTGGGGAAAAGCTCACCAGGGAGCAACACTTCTCCACATTTGGACTCCCATGAAAATCAAGCACTTCCCCCAAATATTCTAGGACAAGAGTTAGAATAGAACATTCTACACATCCTAGACTATGGGGGTTGGGGGCTTTTAGGGGTACGTGGAAACAAGTCCTCTACCTGGTGACTTTCCCCAGGGGAACTGATCACATGGAACCATAATAATCTAATTGTGTCCTTTATTGCGGACACATACAGCTGAGTATCAGAATTGAACTGATCATAGCCTAGACATATTGACCCCTTTCTACATAAAGAGAATAAGTATCCATCAACATTTAGTGCTAAGGCCATCTTTATGAGCTTAGGTGTAAAGGTACATCAGTCTATGCATTACCTTGGTTTTATTTTGCGCTTATTTTCTTCTGTACTGACTCTATTTGGGATGCCAGTTGCCGCCTGAGCCCTAGAAACTGCTGGCCTGTCATTTTACAGCAACTAAGCTGGCAGACAACCATCTATGCTTCAAGTCTCATTTTACTTCAGGTCTACGGAGGTGGCCTTGACTCCAATGGTCTTGTATAATATGTAATCAAAGTTGGTTTTATTTAGAAACGCCTGTGTGGGCCTGACTCACACTGGGAGCTACAGAGCAAGAGTTATGGAGGAGGGAATGCATTGTTTCCCTGACCATCCTCACTCCTATATGTGCCCTATGCTTTTAGAAGCGACACATGAAATACATTTAGGACTCTAATGGGGTGTTATACAAGGCTTCAATATGAGTTTTCAATCAAAACGACTAGTTATAAATTGCAATTTTAAAAGGTTTATAGGATGCGAGATGACAACAATGTACCTGGAGTAAAAATAATTCCCAAAACCTAGTTTCATGAGGTTTAAACTTGCCGAGCTTATCTTCACATGTTACCTAGCTCTGTGGAGCTGAGTGGGCAGATGTTTCATGCCTCCGAGTCCAGCCTGCTTAGTTTCCCTCCACGAGATGGTTCTGAGAGGCACAGGAATGCCAATTCATAGTAGCAATGCAGAGGTCTGCGGAAGTGTTTGTTCTTTTATCCTTCCCAACGTGGGAGTAACTTGTCTCTATGCAGGCTTGTCATATCGCTTTCCTTTTTGGAGATTTGTGTGAGGATTGTTTCACTGGTAGAGTTTCTTCCCATTGATTTAATTTTGTTTGCATCCCTAAACCAAAATGGCCTGATCTTCTCAAAGTGCAGGAAATTAAGCTACTTTGTTCGAAGAAGTTCTATGGATTTTGGCCACTGTTTCTAGCCTTAGAATTTGAATCTGCGCCTCAAATGTCCTGACTGGTGGGATACTCTCCTGACATATTACTGGTTCCTAGACTGTGATGAAGACTGTCTTGATCAGCAGGCCCTAAAGAAATTCTTGTCTGCCGTGGAGTGAGCTTTCTTTTCAAATTTAGCAGTTTTTAGGCTAAATCTCTGTTTCTCCAACTCTATGCTTGGCCACAGAACTGCTAAACAGACTCCCAAAATTATGCCCGCTAATAGTACGAGTAGTAAAAGGGGGCAACGTTTTTCATCATGTTAAGTTTTTACAGGTGGCCCTGTCCCCCATTTCTGGTCTTAGAGCTGCACCATTGATATACATTTGAGTGACCCCCAAAATTTTTTCTATAAATTTGATAAGAACCCTGAATTTTGATATCAATTTAAGGAACCTCAACATTTGCATATACATTTTGTATAAATGTTATATAAAATTGGATATACATTCTTTATATGGTATAGATGATGTCATGACACCACAGAATTTGATGGCGTCAAAAAGTAACCCTATACATTTGAGTTTGCTTTTTCAAGTAGTAACATCAAACTTTGATATAAATGTAATATACATGTTTGCTTTATAAGCTTTATACACAAAAGCCTGAGCTATTGGCTTTGACAATGCTTGTCTTTACAGGAATGCAACAGCATTTTAATTCCAACTAGGCATTTGAGTTTTCTTTATACGCAAAGTGTCTTCACCAGCCCTACACAAAAGTCTGAGTTTATTTATTGCATTTTTAAAGCGCTCACACAGCCAGGGGGCATCGAGGCGCTACCGGAATATGTCTCATAGTTGCGTAATTATTACACGCTTAATACCCAGAGGTTTCTAAGCGCAGACCTGGGGATCGAACCTGTGTTGCTTCATGTGGTCTTGTTTCCAAGGCAAGCACATTGCCGCTGAGCTATCCTCCCGAGTTGTAGGCGTTGGCAATGCATGTTTCTTTAAAATAATCCAAAAAAACCTCACGTCATGAAAGTTTTCCCTCACCAGACTTACACAAAAGCTTGAACTACAGGCTTTGACAGCACATGTTTCTTTTAAATAATTAAAACAACTTGTGCTATGCAACTTTGCTTCACCAGACCAACCCATAAGCAAAAAAGCCCAAACTATTGACTTTGGCAATGCATGTTTCTTTTAATTAAGCACAATGTAAGTGGGCTGGTGAAGGGGGAATTTTCTGGGAGTGTGAAACTCTTGTAGATTGTCCGTGTGGCTCACTGGTGTTTCAGAGGCACGTTTCAGATGCACCCCACATTTGTTTTCCAGGGCCCCAGTGTCGCTCCAGCTCTATGACCCTTCAGCACACAGATACAAATGACATAGCTCAGCTGTTGTTGCAAAAAATGTCAGAGGGCTGGGTTTGCTGTGGGGAGATGGGGTTTTGCTCAGAAGTGCAGTTATTTACAGCCTCTGATGCAAAACAGTGACTCAGGAAGCCAGATATTGCATGTCTGCATTTTGCAGACGTCAGCAGAGACCCCACATGGGTAATACTTGGCCCATGGGACATGTAAAATATAGAAAAACTAGTTCAAATTGCTTTCCCGTAGGAGCCAATGACTTTTCATTGATTTCCTTTTGGGATTTGCTCCACGTTGTGTGTGTTTAACTGCACAACTCAATTAGACAGATGTTTATGTTATTGCAGTGTAAGAAAGGTAAGAACATGAGTACTTCTTTACAGCTGTTGGAGATGCAACCTGATATAACACTGTTTTGATGGTATCCTTAGATGAAAAACACCCTATTGACTTTGTGGGGGTTATTCAGCATTCCCGCCCTTTGCTTGGGTTTGACCTGCAGGGCAAAGTAAGAAGAGGTAACTACCACTAGCTGACATTATTCCAAGTCATGGTTAAATAACCCTTAAAGTATTACCTAAACGCTTTGCAGTGAAAAATGATTGTGAGTTTGAAAGCCACACTCCATGGGTCGGAATGTTCTTCTGATTTGCAGGCATAGTGTGCATGATACCTTTTGTTGGGGGTTTGTCCAGACCCCCCATGCGATGCCAGTAAGCCCCCAACCTGGCTAGGACCACACACACACACGTCCTTGCTGTTCGGGCTTCCCGGTCGCTCTGCCCGCGTCCGGGAACGCCCCCTTTATTTATGCTGCACGTTTAACTGCACAGCTCAATTAGACAGATGTTTATGTTATTGCAGTGTAAGAAAGGTAAGAACATGAGTACTTCTTTACAGCTGTTGGAGATGCATCCTGATATAACACTGTTTTGATGGTATCCTTAGATGAAAAACACCCCATTGACTTTGTGCGGGTTATTCAGCATTCCCGCCCTTTGCTTGGATTTGACCTGCAGGGCAAAGTAAGAAGAGGTAACTGCCACTAGCTGACATTATTCCAAGTCATGGTTGAATAACCCTTAAACTATTACCTAAACGCTTTGCAGTGAAAAATGATTGTGAGTTTGAAAGCCCCACTCCACGGGTCGGAATGTTCTTCTGATTTTAAGGCATAGTGTGCATGATACGTTTTGTTGGGGGTTTGTCCAGACCCCCCATGCGATGCCAGTAATCCCCCAACCTGGCAAGGACCACACACACACACGTCCTTGCTGTTCGGGCTTCCCAGTCGCTCTGCCCGCGTCCGGGAACGCCCCCTTTATTTATGCTGCATGCGGCAGCGTGCAACATCACTCCGCCGCGTGCGCGTCCCTGTAAAAGGGGCAGCGTCACACTCCTCCTTTTTCGGGGTGACACACAAAATACTAGAATAATACCCACTCCAAACCACAAAAATTATTAACACAACCGATCAATACAGTTTCCCCACTGGCCCCTTTATTATCAACCACCCGGGTCCCCTTACTCAACACTCCCCGGACTCAGGTTGATCTGACAATTGTCCCAGCACGTAATCGCTGAGGTAAGCGGGTTTCCCTCGCCCAGCCCTCTGGGGGTACCTCCCGCTTACCTCCGGCACGGGTAGTCTTTCCGACGACGCCCCCGGACAGGGGATTCTGGAGTGCTGAGAGAGCCTCCTCCATCGTCCGGTATCTCCACCAAGTCAGGTTCCAGAGGTGGTTCAGTTCTGGGATCCCCCAGCTTCTTAAAGAAACTGACATTCCTGGTGATGGCAGACCTTCCGTTAGAGGCCGTTACCATGGACCCCTTGACGGCCACAACGTCCAACGGCTCCGGCTCAGAGGGGAGGGAGAGTTTCCCTGGGGGTTACGATTGCGGATGAGCACTTCGTCCCCGGGCTCCAGCCGCTGCGGGCGAATCCCCCTTCTCAAGTTCTCTTGCTCGATCCTCACCCGCCGGTCCGCCTCGACCTGTTGGTTGTCAATCACCCCCGGCTCCTTCTCCCCAACCTCGGGAAGCAGACCCCGCGGGCAGCGCCTGAACAACGCCTCCGGCGGAGCCACGCCCGTGGAAGCATGCGGGGTTATCTTCTGGTGTCCCACTCCGCAGCTCTCCATCAGCTCTGAGAACCTTTCACTCTGGAATGGTGCCCCGTTATCGGAGCACAGCGCGTGGGAGAACCCGTGGGCCACAAACATTTTCACCACGCCGACCACCACATGTTCGAATGCCACAGACTCCACAAACTCCACTTCCGGATATCTCGAGTACTCGTCGACCATTACCAGGAAGTGGGTGCCCATGGTCATTGATCCAAAGTCCGCATGGACCACCTCCCAAGGTCACGTGCCCCGAGGCATTGCCTCAATGGCAGGTTCCCTCTGTAATGGGGATGCCGCTTGACACCACACACAGGCCGCTACAAAGTCGTCGACCTTCTGCTCGAGTTCCGGGAACCAAACCTTCAGCTACAGCCTGGCCTTGGTCTTCGCAGCGCCCTGGTGTCCATGGTGAGCTAGACTGATCACGTCCTTCACCTTCGACTGGGGGACTACTATCCGGTAACCTTGGAGCAGCAGGCCCGACGCATAGAATGACAGTTCCTCCCTGACCTTCCACAGCTGCTCCAGTCCGGTCTTGGCTTCTTGGGTCCGCCCTGCCAAAGATTCTAGCACTGATTTCCACGACCCCTGTTGCATGGGCTGCTTTAGGATTCAAAAGCATTCATCTTCGGCAGCTGCCGCTTCCAGCTCTGCCAGGGGCATGGCGTTGGGAGTGGCCGCCTCCACCACCATTCGGATATGATCGTCAGCCTCCTACTAAAAGGTTTCATATTCCACTCCCCCACGCACTCCCGGATGCCGGGAGAGATAGTCTGCTGCGTTGTTGGGCCCCAGGTCTGTACACCAAGGTGACTCCATACTCCAGAAGGGCGAGCATCCACCTCTCGATCCTGGCCGGTGGCTTTGATGATGACCCTGCCAAAATAGGAAGCAGGGCTTGTGGTCAGTCACGACCATCACCGGCTGCCCCAGAACATAGAGCCGGAAGTGCCTGCAGCCCCAGAGAACCGCCAGTGCCTCGCGCTCAATCTGTGAATACCTTTGCTCAGTCTCGGACAGCGCCTGGCTGGCATATGCCACTGGCCGGACACCCCCGTCACGATCTATCTGAGTCAGTACGGTGCCCAGGCCAAAAGGACTGGCATTCACGATGATCTCTGATGGCAATGCAGGATCGAAAAACGCCATCGTGTCCTCAGCTGCCAGCGCACCCTTGATGTCCTCGAACGCCGCCTGTTCAAGTGGGCCCCAGTGCCAGGTGGATTCCTTCTTTGTTAGTGCCCTGAGAGGCTCAGATCTGGAGGCAAGGTTTTGAATGAACCGCCCACAGTAAGTGACCATGCCGAGGAAGCTCCTGACATCGGACACTGACTCGGGCGGCTGCGCCTTCTTAATGTCCTGAACCTTCTTGGGGTCCAGCGATACCCCTCCCTCTTTGAATACGAATCCGAAGAACTCAATGGAGGGGCGCAGGAATTCGCACTTATCCTTGTGAAGGGTGAGTCCCAGTGACTGCAGTCTCTCGAACGTCCTCGCCAGCTTCCTCAGATGATCCACCTCAGTCTTCGCAAACACCAAGATATCATCATTGATGTTTAGTACGCCCCCCAGATCTGCAAGGGCACCTCTGATTATATTCTGAAAGACTTCTGCTGCCGAGGACACTCCGAAGCTCAGTCATTTGTAGCGGTATAGTCCCCGGTGGGTGGTGAATGTGGTGATGTACCTCGATTCAGGATGGAGGACCACCTGATGGTAGCCCGCCCGGAGGTCCAGCTTGGAAAAGAAGCGAGCCCCCTGCCCTTCCATAATAATGTCATCGATAGTAGGGGTAAGATGCCTCTCCCTCTTGATGGCCTTGTTCGGCAGCCTCATATCTACACAGATGCAGACAGAGTCAGGTTGCTTGGGCTTCCTAGCCACGACAATCGGGGACACCCAGGGGTCAGGCCCTCTACTTTCTCAATGATGTCGAGGTCCACCAGGTTTTCCAGTTCCTTGTCCACCTGTTCACGGAGATGGAACGGCACCCTGCGGTGTTTCAGGGCGATGGGCTGCACAGTCATCAATATGCAACGTCACGGGGTCGCCAGTCATCCGCCCAATCCCGTTGAAGAGAGCAGCATACTTCTCGAGCAGGTCGTTGATGTCCTCGAGGTATACCGAGTACGCGAAGCTAACAATTCCAAGAGCCTCAGTGGCGGCACAGCTCAGCAGACTGTTGTTGCTTACTGGCGTCACATAGAATCGGGCTTTGATCTGCGAGCCCTCGTGCTCCACCTTCGCCACAAAGGCCCCATCCAGTGGGATCGGTTTCAGTCCCCCGAATGCAAATATGCGAGCCTTCGATGTTAGTAGCTTTGGGGCGAGTCCATTGCATCATAATGTCCCCGGGCCATGACATTGACTGATGCCCCCGTATCTACCAGGACTGGGACTGGCGAGTTGTTGACCTCCACCACACACCTCGGTTGTCTCTGGTTCTTTCCTCTCAGGATTCCCACGCTAGAGACAAAGAAAATGTTCTCTTCCTCTTCCTCCTCTCCCTCCTCCACCTGGGCATCCTCCTCACCCTGGTCCACCTGAGCTACATTTGGCGGGCGGCTTTGACGCTGGAACCCAGACCGGGCCTCTCGGCACCATTACGGGCAGGGCTGCCTTGCAGACCCTCGAGAAATGGTCAGGCAGTCCGCACCTACCACATGTCCTCCCCACCGCCGGACACTCAGTTGGGTGAGGAAGATCATACCCACACTTCTGGCACGATTCACCCACTCTCCCTGCTCTGTCACGGGGGCCTGCCCCCAGTCATCTGACTCCTCTGCCACCTCGCCACATGGCTGTTAGGCAGAAACCTGTGCAGTTCCCTTTGGGAACACTGCAAAAGATTTAGGACTACAGGTGTTAGCAGTAAACCCACTTGGTAGCAGTCTGTACCACCCAGATTTACCTGGTAGCTGTGGCTGAGCAGTCAGACTTCCCTCAGGAAGAGTTAGGCAGTATGCAAAGTATACACAATAGGCACTCAGATACAGGAGCACAAGCAAACACTGACCAGGGCTTTGGTATCAAAGTATATAATTATTTATTTAAAAACACACTTGTTGAACCACTCCAGCACTATTAGTGTAAATCACTCTAAACACAGTTACTATTAATAAATATACACCCCTTATTCCTTATCGGACAAGTCTTAGTTAACACCACTTATTTCCAGACAGAGGTGAGCGCTTAACTATAGAATGCACTCCAATAAATTAATGAAAAAAGGGGGAGAAAGAGGCAGAATGTAGGAAGGCACATCACACTAATACTTAGGAACACTTTAGCAAGGCAGAAAAGTCAAAAGTTACTTGTGAGCCAAAGTCCATAGGCCGGGCCCACTCTTAGAGAGAGCAGGGCACAATTGCACCCGAGATCACACAATCACAATAGGCTTAGGAAGTCTTGCAGGGAGTTCAGAAAGGATTTAGAGAGGCTCGGAAAAGTTTAGCCAGGGTGTCCCAGGCTAACCCAGGTTCGAAAGCCGGGGGCTAAATCTACCCCGTACAGTCGGTTGCAAGGGAAGCCAGGCGGAACAAGGTACCTTAGGTGGAAAGGATCCTCCAGCGGGGGCAGTTGTTCCTGGCAGCGGGTGCAAGTTGCAGCGTCGTCCAGACGAAGAGAAGATCTCGACGTGGAGGAAAGATGAAGGTCGTTGCACTGCCAGGGAAGAAACCAGCTGCAGAGTTTTGCGGTTAAAGGTACTACCCTTTGATTCGCGGTAGTGGTAAAACGTGGTATCCCGGTTGCCGGGGTGCTTGGCACAGGCAAGGCAGCCACGAGATGCTCTAGGAAGCGAAAAAGGAAGCAGACTGGTTATCTCCACCAGTCGAAGGAAGAAGACTCTCCGGGCTGGAGATCTCCTCTGTCGTTGGGAAAAGTAGTGAGACGATTCAGCAGGGCTCCACCGGTGGTATCGTCGTAGCAGGTCAGCTCAGCTTCTCCCTCGTAGGATTCTTAGGTCCCGTGGCGACTTCTGAAGTTCCAGTCCCCAAAGCCCTGCTTTTATGCACAAAACCCCCATTCACTCAGCCTAGCTGTCACTCAAACATGCTAAGTGGTGAGCCGGCCGGCTCACCACTTGGGCCAATCAGGACGGAGTGCGACTTGAGTTGCCTAGGCAACTCAGTCCAGGGTGCCTAAATCCCCCTCCACCCCTCCTACCTACCCCAGACAGAGTGGCACCACTTTGGAGGGCTTCTGTGGAGAAGCCCGCCAAAAAGTGGAACAAAGGGCTTGACTTGGATTGGAGTCACAGAAGAGAACACAAACGCCATTTTAGAATCGGGTTCTGGCAAAAAAATACCAACCGGTGAATTAATATTAAATAAATAAACCGGCGGTATGTTCGAGGCTATCAGAATTAAATAAAAAAAGGTAGTAGCCTCGAACAATGGGAAAATCCCATGGAGATATATTCGCGGTTGAATATAAAAAGTAGTATCCACTGCCACCAGCCAAAACTCGATCAGGGGGGACGGAGACGTGCCCCCTCGACTAACAGACCCCGGGGCAATCGAATTGCCCCGGCCAGTACGTCCACAATATGATGGTTTGTTCTGGTTCTGTTCAGAATTTAAGACTAGTAAAGTCAATGGTGACTTTACATGCCCTGGGAGACAGTAGTCAGTCCCAGGGTATGGAGTCTATGTTTGGGGGGTCAGTATGACACCCCTGTGTTACTGCACTGAGGGTGCTGTGTAACACACATCACAAAAACACATGAGGCCCTATGGAGTAAAAGACCCCATAGCCCATTAAACACATCTAGAGTCAAAGAAACACACTCAAATCATGTCCAAGAGTGAGGGTAAAAGAGTCTCACTCTTGGCAGGAGAAAAAGAATAAACCCCAAAAATCCAGCAAAGCTGCTGGGGGACTCCCTAGGTTAGGAAAATCAGCCTAAACAGAGAATTCTCCCTAACAATGGCTCACACCTCCTCAGACTTGACTGAGCGGGACCCTGCCCCCATCCTGGCTGCCCGAGCCTCCGCCACCTCATGGTACCGGCCCAGCTCAAGGATGCGGGGGAGAGTGAGTCCCGGCTCCCTTTGGACCTGTCTTCTGAGTTTGCCCGAGGAGCACGCCTGGATCAGCATAGTTCATATCATGTCCTCTGCGTCTCCCCACGCACATGCCAGCGAGAGGCGACGCAGGCGTCCATAAAAGGTATCCAGCGTCTCATCTTCCTTTTGTTTCGCTGACAGCATCACAAACCTTTTATAGTCCGAGTTGGCGAGAGGCAGAAAATGAGCCTGGAGGGCAGTCTTAGCTGCGTCATAGGAGCCATCTTGCAGAGGAAGCGCCTCAAAAATCTCTTGGACCGAAGGCCCTGCCGAAATACACATTGTTGCTAGCCTGCTGTCATCATCTGTCACTCGTGCAGCTCTAAAATACATGTCGAGGCGGTCGCCCCACTTCTTCCATCTGGGCCCAATGCTGGATGGCGGGCCCGATACGTCGAACTCAGGGATGTGCTGTAGGGCCGTCTGGGCACGTGCCTGGGCCATGATGGGAGGTCCTTGCTGAGCAACCTGAGGCAAAGGAGCTTGCCCATCTGCTTGAACTTGAGGGAGTTGCTGTGGAGTTGCTATCTGTGGCTGCACCGGAGGCACGGGGACCTGACCCCTTGCTGGAGCTAGAGGGACTTGTTGTTGAGCTGCTGCTTGTCCACCATCTTGGGGGAGCTGTTGGGCTGCTGGGAGCCCACCGTCTTGATCTTCAGAATCACTCATGGGCTTGAGCGCACATGCACCCCCACCTTGGACCTTGGGGGCCGCAACTCAATCGCCCACCACCACAGCACAGTTCTGATGCCCCACCCAGGAAAATGAAAAGTCCAACCTGCGGGAGTATGATGATGGTGCAATGCCTCTGACTCAACATAGGAGACACAAATCTTGAAGAAAAATCAAAAATCGGGCATGGGCATGCAGGTATAACTGCCTGCTAGCAGTGTGTCCATAAATTAGGCCTGGATGTCACTCACCGCCCAAACCGGAGCTCAGTGAAGTTCCACGGCCTCATTGACAAAATGGCCGCCAGCCGCGTGTGCGATGTACGGCCACGGCACAAAACGAAATGTCCGTTGATTCCGTTTCAGGGAAAAAATTATTCAACTTCGTCACCGCCGGGCCCAGGCATCATCATCCACCCATCTCCACTGTTGGGGGTTTGTCCAGACCCCCCATGCGATGCCCGTAAACCCCCAACCTGGCAAGGACCACACACACACACGTCCTTGCTGTTCGGGCTTCCTGGTCACTCTGCCCGCGTCCGGGAACGCCCCCTTTATTTATGCTGCACGCGGCGGCGTGCAACGTCACGCCGTCACATGCACGTCCCTGTAAAAGGGGCAGCGCCACACCTTTCACCACGACTTTGACCCTTTGCTCTTTCCTCCAGACCAATCTTAGTTGCATCATGGTCAATCAAGGTTGTTGATTTCTGAGCCATCTTTATTACCCGATTGCTGCCGTCATATTAAATAAAGTTATTTATTGGTTCTCTGAAGATTTTCATTCAAAGTTTCTCATGAAGGTAATACCAGTTACATACAATGGCTGTGGTGAGTATCCACAGATGACCCAGGCCTCCACTAAACAAGTGCCTTCATATAATTAGGAGATGGATATAATGCTCCCCTGGAGAGGGAAGCAGGTTGTCTGTAGGTGAGTATGTGTGCGTGTGTGTCATGCATTCCTGGAAACGTGTGGGTTTCAGTTTGTGTGCTTAACAATCTTTGATCTTCATTAAAGCAATGCTGTTGTTGATAAAAGCATCATTAGCTATACCAGGCATCAGCCACTCACGAGTGCTGGCTTTATTACATGATCAAAGCCTGCTTTCACTACTCCTGCCTGGCGCCTTTTTACTTTGGCTTCGATTTATCAACCTGCTCCTGTGCCCTTCCCATGCTACCCATGCTCTCTCTCTCCCTTGTTTATTCCCAATGCCACCGTCGTCTTCTGACTCTCGCTGGCACCTCCCAACATATGGCATGCAAATGAAAGACGTCTCCTCTCAGGGACTTTATTTTTTTTATCTAAAATGCGATATTCCCATGTTGCGCATTAGCTGTTTCTGAACAAACAAGTCTCCATAGCGTGAGGAGCCGTGAGGGACGAGCAACTACGTAGACCCAAAGATTCCAAAAATGAATTGCAGAACGAAGGCACGCAGAAGGAGAAACCGCTGTGAGCTGTTTGCACTTCGCCCTTCGCCCTAGCAGAAGCGACGCGGCAGAAAACTGTGTCAATATAAAAGATTTGAGTTGCAACAATATGCATCAAGGTGTGCTTCTGGGAATATCGAAAGATTGAGAAGTATGAAGGCTACAGTGGAGCAAGCCACGCCCAAAACTCACAGCAGGGTACACCTGAAAACGAACAGAACCCACAAGAGGAAGTGAAAAGAAAAAAAACGGATTGAACGATCAACACGAGTTTGCTAAAGACAGCAGACGTGTCTAAGAAGACACCATATGAAGCCATATTAAGCGATGGCGACTTCATTTTGTTATAGAAGACTGTGGATATACTAATAGTGTTCCCCTGAACAATTTCCTAAAAAGATTCAAATGAGTGCGAGAGGAATTAAACATGTTTGGTGCGAAAATAGTAGTAGAAGTATGTCAGATGAATAACATGGACATAAGGAGATCATAATTACATGATTATCAAAACAATTTTTGTATGGTATTTTATTAAGAAAATGTTTGTGTAAACTATTGTTTGTGATATCCACATAATGAAGTAAGAGATGTGAAAAATTGGAATGCTGCTGCAATTAATATGATATTTTGTGATTTACAACGGATTTGTCTGAAGAGAATTCCTTCGGGCCTGTATTAGAGTGTGGGGTGTTGTATCCCAATTAGTACGCTTTTGGGTGTACCCGTGTAGGAATTGACACAGGACTGTTGGAACAATTTATAGTTTTTTATGCATCAGCTGTGCCCATTTTATGACTGATTTTTACTTCCCCATACGACCCTTGCTCTTTTGCATCTTTGTGCTGGTCCATTTGAAATGTCTTTCACCTGATTCTTGAATATCAACAAAGTGGCCTCTTGGAAAGTCTTTCAGTACAACCATGCTGCACAACTGTACGTGCTCCACTTCTAAGGGAAGCATCTGTGGACTATTCATTAAGTTCCCTGGGAGTTTATTTTGCTGCAGCAACAGCCATGTCTTAAGGCAGCCCCAGATGTTTTGCTACTATCCTTGTGCAGCTGTGTAGTCCATGTGTGTAGTCCATGTCAATTGAACCATTTTATTTGGTGTTAAAGGAATAGTGTGCTCAAAATTATTATTGTCCCAACAGATGGGCAATAATGAAAAACATGCATTAAACGCAATTTTAATGAAAGTTACTAGGTAAACTTTTGAGCAAACGAGGCTCAAAGTGTTTACATGGGAGCATCCATTTTGCCATTTCAGGCAGCCTCCTCAGCTCATGAAAAAGCTCTGCCCTGGTGGCACTAAACAAGCAGCAAAAAAACCCTCCTGGGAGCTTTTGCTTACTGCAGCCAGAGCAGAGATGTGCATGAGCTTGGAAGGCTGCCTTCACTTTCATTTTATGTTTTCAGTGCTCCCCAACCCCAGGGAAGCATAGAAAACGTAAAATGAAACTGAAAAAAGCAAAGGCGCGACAATTATAAATGCAATGTTGTTGTATTTCTGATTGCTGTGGTTGGAAAACCACAGCAATCACAAATACAACAATGTTGTATTTCTGAAAGCGGCGGCTTTCACTTTGAGTCTCCTTGACTCCCCGGGTTGGGGGAGACCAGGAGACTCAAAGCGAAAGTCGGTGCAGTCAGAAATACAACATTTTTGTATTTCTAAATACAGCGGTTTTATTTCTACGTTTCTCAGGCTCCAGGAAACGTAGAAAGAAAACTGCAGCATTTTTAAATACAACAACGTTGTATTTAGGTTTGCTGTAGCTTCAGCTTTGACACGGGGGAGCCCAGAAGACTCAAAGCTGAAGCCGGCGCAGCCAGAAATACAACCTTTTTTGTATTTCTAAATGCAGCGGTTTTCTTTCTACATTTCTCGGGCTCTGGGAAATATAGAAAGAAAACCGCAGCATATTTAAATACAACATTGTATTTATGTTTGCTGTGGATTCAGCTTTGAGTCTCATATGCTCCCCCGACAAAGGATCGCTCAAAGCCAGAGTGATGACACAATGGCAGGGCAGTGAACGTGAAAAGCACTCCCACAGTTGTGTTTTGCAGAAGACACTGTAGCGGTTTGGAAGAAGGAGTCGGACACAACACAGACATTTTTAAGTGCTTTCATTTTGAATAATAGAAAAGGCTTATCTTGCCCTATCACTATGGGGAAATTCCCTACCTAATAAGGTGCTTGTCTGTCATCAGGAAGTCAAAAATCAACAGAACACCTCAGTGCGGACATAAAGATACCTGAGCCTACCACTAATAATACTAACTAAACTAGGCCCAAAAGAAACCCTCTCTTCTGGTGACCTCCCCTTTGCCTTTTGTCTTGTGGCTTCTTCCAGGGTTTTCTGGTTTCACACAAGTCAGTAATATGTAAAGTCTCTTGTATTCCAACCACTCCTTAGGATTATCTCCTCTTGTAATGTATTGTCTTTTTCATGAGCTCCTGCAGCTCTTCCGAACTGTTAATGAGCTTAGTTTTCCTGATCAAGTGACCCTTAATATTCTTCTTTTGAGTATAGTCTCTTAAACACCTTCCTTTCTATCTGAGTTGTTCCTCTGACCTTTTCGTTTTGAAAAATCCCCATCTCTCAGATGGCTTTTTCAAGTTCCTTTTAATTTGGTGTACTTCACTGTGTACTCCCAACTCCCAATACGATTCAGAAGTTTTCTTAAAGGCTTCTCCCCTCTCTTTAACAATTGTCTCTCTTGAAATCACTTCTGGGGGTTTTCTCTCTTTTGCCCGCGATAGTTGTTTCCACTTTTCTAACGATTCATAACCTTTTCCTTGCTTTAGGCTTTTGAATATCTCCTCAGATATCAGTTTCTGCAGATTCTTTATTTGGATCCTACATGTATCACAATCATAGTCTCTGCTTATTTATTAGCTCTCCCGGCAGCTGCACCCTCTTCCAGCACACCCCTGTACCTACATCAGCCCCAGACTACTTTGCGGGTCTCTGCTCATGCTCGGGTAGGTCAATTTCCTCTCTTCACTTTCGTCTGGCTATTTCTTGATTGCTCTGCTCTCGGCTTCTCTGCAAGGTACTGCATTCCCCGAATGCTGACTGGTGGAAGCTTTCCTAACTTTTTATCATCCAGGTTTTGGTGTAGTTAGGATGGCCGCAGGCCTACCTCAGCACATCCATGGTCACACCAGCTTTCAGACAGTTCCTCTGCTTCAGGCCTGACAACAGTCCGCCAGGCGTCCCCAAATTGCCTTCTCCGCTTCTCAGTGTTGTAAGGAGCTTATGGTGGCAACAAGTAAGACAGACACAAGTGATCACAGTTCAAGGTTATTTATTGAACAATGAATGTTGTCTGCAGGTTGAAAAAACTCCTAATCTAAATCTAAGATGGGAGCAAGCGTCAACCATCAAATGAAAAATAAGGTAGTCCTAGTGGCGTTGTGTCAAAATAAAAAAGAGCCTATACTAAGAAATCTATTGCCAAACCTTACAACTAATACAAAAAGGGGTGTGGGATAGTTCTCAAGAAAAGAAAGAAGTGTTCTCAATACATCAGGATGCGGCGTCATGGGTCTCCCTTCCCCGCATTTTGAGCACAGGGTAAGGTGGGATCGTGGAGCACAGCACACTCTCAAGGTTTCCGAGCACGAGATGACAGGTCAGTTTTCACCTGTCAGGGCCGTCGATGGCCAAGTCCTGTTTCACTTGAAAGTCTCTTGCCTTCGAGGACCTGATGTCTTCAAAATAATAAAACAAAAGTTCCTTCAACAAAAGAAAGTTTGTTTCTTGGTTTCACTTTGGGTGAGGATTCTCCACCCTTGGGTCCCCCTCTTCCGGACGCTGAACCCTCTCGATTCTTTGCCTCCGTCATCGGGTTCACTATGGCTTTCCTTCTTCACAAATCTTAATGTCTTTTTAAACAGTTCCCGCGGACATCCCTTGGCTGGGTTCACTCTTATCAACATTCTGTTTTTTGGCACTTTAGACGTTGCCCCTCTTGGGATTCACTTCCCTTGTTTCCCTTGTTTCCTCTCACTGCGGGATTCACTTCCCTTTCTTTCACACAGTTTGCAGATCAAAGTCTTTCGATTGTACAGGGATTTTTCTTGACCATCAGCATGACCACTTTTACCTATTTTGGTGGCTTGCCTACGGCCTTCTGGTTTTTGGAGTTAACACCCATGTGGTGCCGATTTCCCTCTGCAGCTCGTCTCTCCTTTCCCACTTTTTACAGTTCTTTCACAGTTCATTGCACTTCGTTCAGACTTGCCACTTTGCGATTCTCACTCCATACAGCCCGGTTCTTATTGATTCCCCTTCGACTCACTGGCTGAGATGAACCGCTTGGCTTTTCTTCTACATTGGAGTCAAGGCCGGTACCATGGTCGCGGGAGCTATCCTCGCTCCTGCTCATCGGTGTAAGCTTGCCCCATGTACCGTTGACATCTACTGCAAGACACTTGTGCTATTGTTCGCGGTCTTAGGCTCTGTTCAACAAAGGTTCAGTGGGTCTGGAACAAAAAGGGCAAAGTCAGTAATCACTCGCCACCCACTCGAATCCTGCTTCATTTCTCCTTCTCGTGATTGGCTGTGCCTGATTAGCTGTCTTGTCGTGCTGTCTGCTGAGATCATCCTGTGCTCTCGGGCTGCACTTTTTATCCCTGTGGGGAAGGAAAAAGGGGGTCGGGTGTGTGTGATTCTGATTACATGCCTGTCTTTGCCTGACCCTTGTATTGGGAAATGTCAAGTAAACAGCTCTGGTGTTAGTCCGTTGCCCTTTGTGTTGTGCGAAAATGCTTGTGTTGCAAAAAGCGGGTGGGGTAGTGGTTTTGAATGTTCTATGTTAGAGGATGGGGAAAAGGTGTCAAAGGAAGGGGGATACCACGTCTCAACCGTCAGTGTCCCATTCCCTGAGCACTCCTCATCCAGGTGATCCTCCCTCACAGGTCCACCCCCAGGGACTGGATCCAAAAGCAATGGCTATGTCCTGGCCGCCTGGATGACAGATACCCAGGGACTAGCTAGGAAGACCCCTTCAGGTTTATCACAGTGTGCAACGGGCTCCGCGGCTACACTCTGCTACACCTCTCCTTGGCGTTCAGATGTCAGGGGCTTCCTCGTCCTGTTTTTATAGTAATTTCTTCTTATAGTGGTATCTCCTTTATTTTCAGATAATGTTTTGGTTTCCACCTTACCAAACTAAGGAGGACACAGTATTTTGAATACAGTGCCATGTATGCAGAAAAAGTGTCCTACATAGGGAGTTCCCTTTGGGAATGGGAGTTCTTGTCCCCTAAGGTGGAGTCACACCCCTTGAGGTCCAACATGCCCAGACCCATAGGGAGGGTTTTGCGGAGCGGGCTCACCTCCTAAGACTCAAATGGGGGGGCTCCCACTTGCTGAGAAGGGATGAATACTGTTGATTTGTCACAGTACCCTACTGGTGAATGTTTTTCTGGCGAACCATCTTTGCTCCTGAACCGGGTAAATAGGGGCAGAGCGGGCTCACCTCTCTATCCTCAAAGGTGGCGTGTCCCCCTTGGGAAGAAGGGACACATTCATCACAGCGCACATGAGGAAATGTTAAAGGTTTATTTTAAGTTAATGATTGTTTTATACATATTTGACTTTTAACCAATAAAACATTAATTTTTAAAAAAAGATGTATTTCAGGTGTTAGGGATAAGCAGCCCTTGTGCTACTGGAGTCTTCTTACTCAGATTAACAAATGCTGGTTTTTGCTCAACTGAGTTGGCGATCAGGAATGTGAGTACAGCAGAAAACTAGTCTCCATAGTCTTTGCTAGTGTAGCATACCTTACATTAGAATTGCAGTTGTCTTTCAGTTCTATTTACCAATGAAGAGTGCAGCAGTCACTGTGTTCTGCCCCTAAAGAAAAAGATGAGGAAAACCAGGATTACTCCAGCTGAATATATGTAAAACAAAGATGAAATGCCAGTACCAAGTCTTGACAGGTTATCTAGGATGTCTGGTCCTGTACTGAACACAACAGTGTGACCCAATCTATGGCTCTTCTTAGGAATTAAGTGACTCCAAAGTAGAGCTTTTCAGGATTGTGCTCACACCATCAGATCAGGTTTGCATGCCCTCCAAGATGGATTTGGTCAGGTGGCTTGCTTTCTTAGTTGATTCTTGAAAGGTCTCAGTGAATTTCTTCTTGAAATGTGCTGGCAATTGTTATCTTAAAGTTCCTGAGTTGTGCCAACCTCAGAGGCAGCAGTGGAAACTGAAGGTGCCTGAGTTTTGCTTCAGGCCATTGCAGTTGCACTGGTTCAGCGTGAACTGGCAGTTGGAGAATGATTGCACAGCGATTGACCACATGGGTGATGGTGACCAGGCTGCCAATTCCCACAGGAACTTCACTGAATGTGGCATTAAACCTGATGATGTAGGCCTGTTGGGTAGCAAACAAGATCTCCTCTATACTTCTTAACCCTTACTGCACTTGTGATGTAGATCGTAAAATCTGAAGACAGTTCACAGTGGGGTGTTCTTGTGATGATATGGTATTTAACATGTTGTATGCCCATCCAAAGCCCAATTCATAGAATCCAGCGCAGAAAAGGCCCAAGCTCTATGCGCCGAGAAGGAGCCTGCGCCAGCCGCGGCGCAAAGACACAATTGCGTGGCACGCGTATTCATAGATTTTCCAAGGCATCACTAGCCGTGGCGCATGGAACATCAAGCAGCACCAGTAATGCCCCCAAAATGCCCCCATGCACAGTAAAAAGCAAGTAAAATGCCAAACACGGCTCAAGCCCCCACGCCATCCCATTTGTCTGGGGTGGGGTACGCGCTGAGTCTCCACGTGATTTGGCTGGGGTGCGCATGGAGTACGCGCTGAGTTTCCATGCGATTTGGCTGGGGTGCAGACGGGGTACGCACTGAGATTCCACGCGATATGGCTGGGGTGCAGATGAGGTATGTGCTGAGTTTTCACGCGATTTATCTGGGGTGCTGACGGGGTACATGCTGAGTTTCCATGCGATTCTGCTGGGGTGCGGACGGGGTACGCACTGAGTTCACACGCAATTCTGGTGGGGTGCGGACGGGGTACAAGCTGAGTTTCCACGTGATTTGGCTGGGGTGCAGATGAGGTACGCGCTGAGTTTCCACGTGATTTGGCTGGGGTGCGGTAGGGGTAATCGCATGAAAACTAAGCACGTACCACGCCCACACCCCAGACAAATCGCACCCTATTTGTGCCAAAACAACACGCGATACCCACACAAATCCACAGGAAGCAGACCCCTCCTGATGGGACACACACATCCCAGCCCCCATTACCACCAGCCTGCAGACAGCCCCCACTACATGGGAGCCGTCAGCCCCCATCACCCCAGCCTGCAGGCAGCCCCCACTACATGGGACTCCCCAGTCCCCATCACCCCAGCCTGCAGGCATCCTCTGTCACATGGGACTCCCCCACCCCATCACCCATCCCGCCACCCTGCAGGAAGCCCCCACTAAATGGAACACCCCCAGCCCCCATCCCCCCAACCCCCATAACCCCAGCCTGCAGGCAGCCCACAACACCTGTGATGCCCCAGCCCCCATCACCCCAGCCTGCAGGCAGCCCACAACACCTGTGACACCCCAGCCCCCATCACCCGAGCCCACAGACAGCCCCGCCACATGGGACACCCACACCCCAACCACCATCACCCCAGCCTGCAGGTAGCCCACAACACCTGTGAGACCCCAGCCCCCCTCACCCGAGCCCGCAGGCAGCCCCCGCCACATGGAACACCCACCCCCAGCCCCCATCACTCCAGCCTGCAGGCAGCCACCACTACATGGGACCCCACAGTCTCCATCACCCCAGCCTGCAGGCAGCCCACAACACCTGTTACACCCCAGCACCCATCACCCCAGCCTGCATGAAGCCCACAGCACTTGTGACACCCCAGCCCCCATCACCCCAGCCAGCAGGCAGCCCACAACACCTGTGACACCCCAAACCCCATCACCCAAGCCCACAGGCAGCCCCCACCACATGGGGCACCCACACCCCAGCCTCCATCAACCCAGCCTGCAGGCAGCCCACAACACCTGTGACAACCCAGCCCCCATCAGCCAAACCTGGAAACAGCCCACAACACCTGTGACACCCCAGCCCCCATTACCCCAGCCTGCAGGCAGCCCACAACACCTGTGACACCCCAGCCCCCATCATGAAGCCCGCAGGCTCCCCCTGCGACATGGGACACCCACACCCCAGCCCCCATCACCCCAGCCTGCAGGCAGCCCGCACTACATGGGACACCCTCAGCCCCCATCACCCATAATGTCAACCTGCAGGCAGCCCCCTCCAGACTGAACATCACCTTCATGCTGGATGCTGACATAGTGACACACGTTCACTCCATCGATGGCGTGTTCGGGAACTTGCTTGCTGTCTAGTGACACCACTCTTAGCCTCCTGTACATAAAATATCTTGCAAACACCAGAAAAAACATACACCTGTCCCACAAGCCTCAGTGTCCCAGCTGATCATACGCAATTGCTGACTGCAACCATATCCCACCATACACATCACAAAAGTGTAAGTCAAAGTGAGGCCCTGCATGCCATGTGACAAAGTAATGTCAACAATCCACATGTACAAATAATCACACAGTGACAGAATGCAAAGCACCCCCGATTTGTGTCACATGAAGACACATTGGCTTGGTGTGTCATGCATGAGCCTCAATGAGCATGCATCACCTGAACAGATAACCTCTTAGATGGCTTTTTCAAGTTCCTTTTAATTTGGTGTACTTCACTGTGTACTCCCAACTCCCAATACGATTCAGAAGTTTTCTTAAAGGCTTCTCCCCTCTCTTTAACAATTGTCTCTCTTGAAATCACTTCTGGGGGTGTTCTCTCTTTTGCCCACAATAGTTGTTTCCACTTTCCTAACGATTCACAACCTTTTCCTTGCTTTAGGCTTTTGAATATCTCCTCAGATATCAGTTTCTGCAGATTCTTTATTTGGATCCTACATGTATCACAATCATAGTCTCTGCTTATTTATTCGCTCTCCCAGCAGCTGCACCCTCTTCCAGCACACCCCTGTACCTACATCAGCCCCAGACTACTTTGTGGGTCTCTACTCATGCTCGGGTAGGTCAATTTCCTCTCTTCACTTTCGTCTGGCTATTTCTTGATTGCTCTGCTCTCGGCTTCTCTGCAAGGTACTGCATTCCCCGAATGGTGACTGGTGGAAGCTTTCCTAACTTTTTATCATCCAGGTTTCGGTGTAGTTAGGATGGCCGCAGGCCTACCTCAGCACATCCATGGTCACACCAGCTTTCAGACAGTTCCTCTGCTTCAGGCCTGACAACAGTCCGCCAGGCGTCCCCAAATTGCCTTCTCCGCTTCTCAGTGTTGTAAGAGCTTATGGTGGCAACAAGTAAGATAGACACAAGTGATCACAGTTCAAGGTTATTTATTGAACAATGAATGATGTCTGCAGGTTGAAAAAACTCCTAATCTAAATCTAAGATGGGAGCAAGCGTCAACCATCAAATGAAAAATAAGGTAGTCCTAGTGGCGTTGTGCCAAAATAAAAAAGAGCCTATACTAAGAAATCTATTGCCAAACCTTACAACTAATACAAAAAGGGGTGTGGGATAGTTCTCAAGAAAAGAAAGAAGTGTTCTCAATACATCAGGATGCGGCGTCATGGGTCTCCCTTACCCGCATTTTGAGCACAGGGTAAGGTGGGATAGTGGAGCACAGCACACTCTCAAGGTTTCCGAGCACGAGATGACAGTTCAGTTTTCACCTGTCAGGGCCATCGATGGCCAAGTCCTGTTTCACTTGAAAGTCTCTTGCCTTCGAGGACCTGATGTCTTCAAAATAATAAAACAAAAGTTCCTTCAATAAAAGAAAGTTTGTTTCTTGGTTTCACTTTGGGTGAGGATTCTCCACCCTTGGGTCCCCCTCTTCCGGACGCTGAACCCTCTCGATTCTTTGCCTCCGTCATCGGGTTCACTATGGCTTTCCATCTTCACAAATCTTAATGTCTTTTTAAACAGTTCCCGCGGACATCCCTTGGCTGGGTTCACTCTTATCAACACTCTGTTTCTTGGCACTTTAGACGTTGCCCCTCTTGGGATTCACTTCCCTTGTTTCCCTTGTTTCCTCTCACTGCGGGATTCACTTCCCTTTCTTTCACACAGTTTGCAGATCAAAGTCTTTCGATTGTACAGCGTTTTTGCTTGACCATCAGCATGACCACTTTTACCTATTTTGGTGGCTTGCCTACGGCCTTCTGGTTTTTGGAGTTAGCACCCACGTGGTGCCGATTTCCCTCTGCAGCTCGTCTCTCCTTTCCCACTTTTTACAGTTCTTTCACAGTTCATTGCACTTTGTTCAGACTTGCCACTTTGCGATTCTCACTCCACACAGCCCGGTTCTTATTGATTCCCCTTCGACTCACCGGCTGAGATGAACCGCTTGGCTTTTCTTCTACATTGGAGTCAAGGCCGGTACCATGGTCGCGGGAGCTATCCTCGCTCCTGCTCATCGGTGTAAGCTTGCCCCATGTACCGTTGACATCTACTGCAAGACACTTGTGCTATTGTTCGCGATCTTAGGCTCTGTTCAACAAAGGTTCAGTGGGTCTGGAACAAAAAGGGCAAAGTCACTAATCACTCGCCACCCACTCGAATCCTGCTTCCTTTTTCCTTCTCGTGATTGCCTGTGCCTGATTAGCTGTCTTGTCCTGCTGTCTGCTGAGATCATCCTGTGCTCTCGGGCTGCACTTTTTATCCCTGTGGGGAAGGGAAAAGGGGGTCGGGTGTGTGTGATTCTGATTACATGCCTGTCTTTGCCTGACCCTTGTATTGGGAAATGTCAAGTAAACAGCTCGGGTGTTAGTCCGTTGCCCTTTGTTTTGTGCGAAAATGCTTGTGTTGCAAAAAGCAGGTGGGGTAGTGGTTTTGAATGTTCTATGTTAGAGGATGGGGAAAAGGTGTCAAAGGAAGGGGGTTACCACGTCTCAACCGTCAGTGTCCCATTCCCTGGGCACCCCTCATCCAGGTGATCCTCCATTACTGGTCCACCCCCAGGAACTGGATCCAATAGCAATGGCTATGTCCTGGCCGCCTGGATGACAGATACACAGGGACTAGCTAGGAAGACACCTTCAGGTTTATCACAGTGTGCAACGGGCTCTGCGGCTACACTCTGCTACACCTCCCCTTGGCGTTCAGATGTCAGGGGCTTCCTCGTCCTGTTTTTATAGTAATTTCTTCTTATAGTGGTATCTCCTTTATTTTCAGATAATGTTTTGGTTTCCACCTTACCAAACTAAGGAGGACACAGTATTTTGAATACAGTGCCATGTATGCAGAAAAAGTGTCCTACATAGGGAGTTCCCTTTGGGAATGGGAGTTCTTGTCCCCTAAGGTGGAGTCACACACATTGAGGTCCAACATGCCCAGACCCATAGGGAGGGTTTTGCGGAGCGGGCTCACCTCCTAAGACTCAAATGGGGTGGCTCCCACTTGCTGAGAAGGGATGAATACTGTTGATTTGTCACAGTACCCTACTGGTGAATGTTTTGTGGCGAACCATCTTTGCTCCTGAACCGGTTAAATAGGGGCAGAGCGGGCTCACCTCTCTAGCCTCAAAGGTGGCGGGTCCCCCTTGGGAAGAAGGGACACATTCATCACAGCGCACATGAGGAAATGTTAAAGGTTTATTTTAAGTTAATGATTGTTTTATACATATTTGACTTTTAACCGATAAAACATTAATTTAAAAAAAAAGATGTATTTCAGGTGTTAGGGATAAGCAGCCCTTGTGCTACTGGAGTCTTCTTACTCAGATTACCAAATGCTGGTTTTTGCTCAACTGAGTTGGCGATCAGGAATGTGAGTACAGCAGAAAACTAGTCTCCATAGTCTTTGCTAGTGTAGCACACCTTACATTAAGATTGCAGTTGTCTTTCAGTTCTATTCACCAATGAAGAGTGCAGCAGTCACTGTGTTCTGCCCCTAAAGAAAAAGATGAGGAAAACCAGGATTACTCCAGCTGAATATATGTAAAGCAAAGATGAAATGCCAGTACCAAGTCTTTGCATGTTATCTAGGATGTCTGGTCCTGTACTGAACACAACAGTGTGACCCAATCTATGGCTCTTCTTAGAAATTAAGTGACTCCAAAGTAGAGCTTTTCAGGATTGTGCTCACACCATCAGATCAGGTTTGCATGCCCTCCAAGATGGATTTGGTCAGGTGGCTTGCTTTCCTAGTTGCTTCTTGAAAGGTCTTAGTGAATTTCTTCTTGAAATGTGCTGGCAATTGTTATCTTAAAGTTCCTGAGTTGTGCCAACCACAGAGGCAGCAGTGGAAACTGAAGGTGCCTGAGTTTTGCTTCAGGCCATTGCAGTTGCACTGGTTCAGCGTGAACTGGCAGTTGGAGAATGATTGCACAGCGATTGACCACATGGGTGATGGTGATCAGGCTGCCAATTCCCACAGGAACTTCACTGAATGTGGCATTAAACCTGATGATGTAGGCCTGTTGGGTAGCAAACAAGATCTCCTCTATACTTCTTAACCCTTACTGCACTTGTGATGTAGATCGTAAAATCTGAAGACAGTTCACAGTTCACAAAGCCCAATTCATAGAATCCAGCGCAGAAAAGGCCCAAGCTCTATGCGCCGAGAAGGAGCCTGCGCCAGCCGCAGTGCAAAGACACAATTGCGTGGCACGCGTATTCATAGATTTTCCAAGGCGTCACTAGCCGTGGCGCATGGAACATCAAGCAGCACCAGTAATGCCCCCAACATGCCCCCATGCACAGTAAAAAGCAAGTAAAATGCCAAACACGGCTTAAGCCCCCACGCCATCCCATTTGTCTGGGGTGTGGATGGGGTACGCGCTGAGTCTCCACGTGATTTGGCTGGGGTGCGCATGGAGTATGCGCTGATTTTCCATGCGATTTGGCTGGGGTGCAGACGGGGTACGCACTGATATTCCACGCGATTTGGCTGGGGTGCAGATGAGGTATGTGCTGAGTTTCCACGCAATTTATCTGGGGTGCGGACGGGGTACATGCTGAGTTTCCATGCAATTCTGCTGGGGTGCGGACAGGGTACGCACTGAGTTCACACGCAATTCTGGTGGGGTGCGGACAGGGTACAAGCTGAGTTTCCACGTGATTTGGCTGGGGAGCGGATGAGGTACGCGCTGAGTTTCCACGTGATTTGGCTGGGGTGCGGTAGGGGTAATCGCATGAAAACTAAGCACGTACCCCGCCACACCCCAGACAAATCGCATGGAAACTCAGCGCGTACCCTGTCCGCACCCTATTTGTGCCAAAACAACACGCGATACCCACACAAATCCACAGGAAGCAGACCCCTCCTGATGGGACACGCACATCCCAGCCCCCATTACCACCAGCCTGCAGACAGCCCCCACTACATGGGAGCCGTCAGCCCCCATCACCCCAGCCTGCAGGCAATCTCTGCCACATGGGACTCCCCCACCCCATCACCCATCCCGCCACCCTGCAGGAAGCCCCCACTAAATGGAACACCCCCAGCCCCCATCACCCCAGCCTGCAGGCAGCCCACAACACCTGTGACGCCCCAGCCCCCATCACCCCAGCCTTCAGGTAGCCCACAACACCTGTGACACCCCAGCCCCCATCACCCGAGCCCACAGACAGCCCCGCCACATGGGACACCCACGCCCCAGCCCCCATCACCCCAGCCTTCAGGCAGCCCACAACACCTGTGATACCCCAGCCCCCATCACCCCAGCCTGCAGGCAGCCCCCACTACATGGGACCCCCAACCACCATCACCCCAGCCTGCAGGTAGCCCACAACACCTGTGAGACCCCAGCCCCCCTCGCCCAAGCCCGCAGGCAGCCCCCGCCACATGGAACACCCACACCCCAGCCCCCATCACCCCAGCCTGCAGGCAGCCACCACTACATGGGACCCCACAGCACCCATCACCCCAGCCTGCATGAAGCCCACAGCACTTGTGACACCCCAGCCCCCATCACCCCAGCCAGCAGGCAGCCCACAACACCTGTGACACCCCAACCCCCATCACCCGAGCCCACAGGCAGCCCCCACCACATGGGGCACCCACACCCCAGCCTCCATCAACCCAGCCTGCAGGCAGCCCACAACACCTGTGACAACCCAGCCCCCATCAGCCCAGCCTGGAGACAGCCCACAACACCTGTGACACCCCAGCCCCCATTACCCCAGCCTGCAGGCAGCCCACAAAACCTGTGACACCCCAGCCCCCATCATGAAGCCCGCAGGCTCCCCCTGCGACATGGGACACCCACACCCCAGCCCCCATCACCCCAGCCTGCAGGCAGCCCCCACTACATGGGACACCCTCAGCCCCCATCACCCATAATGTCAACCTGCAGGCAGCCCCCTCCAGACTGAACATCACCTTCATGCTGGATGCTGACATAGTGACACACGTTCACTCCATCGATGGCGTGTTTGGGAACTTGCTTGCTGTCTAGTGACACCACCCTTAGTCTCCTGTACATAAAATATCTTGCAAACACCAGAAAAAACATACACCTGTCCCACAAGCCTCAGTGTCCCAGCTGATCATATGCAATTGTTGACTGCAACCATATCCCACCATACACATCACAAAAGTGTAAGTCAAAGTGAGGCCCTGCATGCCATCTGACAAAGTAATGTCAACAATACACATGTACAAATAATCACACAGTGACAGAATGCAAAGCACCCCCGATTTGTGTCACATGAAGACACATTGGCTAGGTGAAGACACATTGGCTTGGTGTGTCATGCATGAGCCTCAATGAGCATGCATCACCTGAACAGATAACCTCTCAGATGGCTTTTTCAAGTTCCTTTTAATTTGGTGTACTTCACTGTGTACTCCCAACTCCCAATACGATTCAGAAGTTTTCTTAAAGGCTTCTCCCCTCTCTTTAACAATTGTCTCTCTTGAAATCACTTCTGGGGGTTTTCTCTCTTTTGCCCACAATAGTTGTTTCCACTTTCCTAACGATTCACAACCTTTTCCTTGCTTTAGGCTTTTGAATATCTCCTCAGATTTCAGTTTCTGCAGATTCTTTATTTGGATCCTACATGTATCACAATCATAGTCTCTGCTTATTTATTCGCTTTCCCGGCAGCTGCACCCTCTTCCAGCACACCCCTGTACCTACATCAGCCCCAGACTACTTTGTGGGTCTCTGCTCATGCTCGGGTAGGTCAATTTCCTCTCTTCACTTTCGTCTGGCTATTTCTTGATTGCTCTGCTCTCGGCTTCTCTGCAAGGTACTGCATTCCCCGAATGCTGACTGGTGGAAGCTTTCCTAACTTTTTATCATCCAGGTTTTGGTGTAGTTAGGATGGCCGCAGGCCTACCTCAGCACATCCATGGTCACACCAGCTTTCAGACAGTTCCTCTGCTTCAGGCCTGACAACAGTCCGCCAGGCGTCCCCAAATTGCCTTCTCCGCTTCTCAGTGTTGTAAGGAGCTTATGGTGGCAACAAGTAAGACAGACACAAGTGATCACAGTTCAAGGTTATTTATTGAACAATGAATGGTGTCTGCAGGTTGAAAAAACTCCTAATCTAAATCTAAGATGGGAGCAAGCGTCAACCATCAAATGAAAAATAAGGTTGTCCTAGTGGCGTTGTGCCAAAATAAAAAAGAGCCTATACTAAGAAATCTATTGCCAAACCTTACAACTAATACAAAAAGGGGTGTGGGATAGTTCTCAAGAAAAGAAAGAAGTGTTCTCAATACATCAGGATGCAGCGTCATGGGTCTCCCTTCCCCGCATTTTGAGCACAGGGTAAGGTGGGATCGTGGAGCACAGCACACTCTCAAGGTTTCCGAGCACGAGATGACAGTTCAGTTTTCACCTGTCAGGGCCGTCGATGGCCAAGTCCTGTTTCACTTGAAAGTCTCTTGCCTTCGAGGACCTGATGTCTTCAAAATAATAAAACAAAAGTTCCTTCAACAAAAGAAAGTTTGTTTCTTGGTTTCACTTTGGGTGAGGATTCTCCACCCTTGGGTCCCCCTCTTCCGGACGCTGAACCCTCTCGATTCTTTGCCTCCATCATCGGGTTCACTATGGCTTTCCTTCTTCACAAATCTTAATGTCTTTTTAAACAGTTCCCGCGGACATCCCTTGGCTGGGTTCACTCTTATCAACACTCTGTTTCTTGGCACTTTAGACGTTGCCCCTCTTGGTATTCACTTCCCTTGTTTCCCTTGTTTCCTCTCACTGCGGGATTCACTTCCCTTTCTTTCACACAGTTTGCAGATCAAAGTCTTTCGATTGTACAGGGATTTTGCTTGACCATCAGCATGACCACTTTTACCTATTTTGGTGGCTTGCCTACGGCCTTCTGGTTTTTGGAGTTAGCACCCACGTGGTGCCGATTTCCCTCTGCAGCTCGTCTCTCCCTTCCCACTTTTTACAGTTCTTTCACAGTTCATTGCACTTTTCGTTCAGACTTGCCACTTTGCGATTCTCACTCCATACAGCCCGGTTCTTATTGATTCCCCTTCGACTCACCGGCTGAGATGAACCGCTTGGCTTTTCTTCTACATTGGAGTCAAGGCCGGTACCATGTTCGCGGGAGCTATCCTCGCTCCTGCTCATCGGTGTAAGATTGCCCCATGTACCGTTGACATCTACTGCAAGACACTTGTGCTATTGTTCGCGGTCTTAGGCTCTGTTCAACAAAGGTTCAGTGGGTCTGGAACAAAAAGGGCAAAGTCACTAATCACTCGCCACCCACTCGAATCCTGCTTCCTTTCTCCTTCTCGTGATTGGCTGTGCCTGATTAGCTGTCTTGTCGTGCTGTCTGCTGAGATCATCCTGTGCTCTCGGGCTGCACTTTTTATCCCTGTGGGGAACGGAAAAGGGGGTCGGGTGTGTGTGATTCTGATTACATGCCTGTCTTTGCCTGACCCTTGTATTGGGAAATGTCAAGTAAACAGCTCTGGTGTTAGTCCGTTGCCCTTTGTATTGTGCGAAAATGCTTGTGTTGGAAAAAGCGGGTGGGGTAGTGGTTTTGAATGTTCTATGTTAGAGGATGGGGAAAAGGTGTCAAAGGAAGGGGGATACCACGTCTCAACCGTCATCCAGGTGATCCTCCCTCACTGGTCCACCCCCAGGAATTGGATCCAATAGCAATGGCTATGTCCTGGCCGCCTGGATGACAGATACCCAGGGACTAGGTAGGAAGACACCTTCAGGTTTATCACAGTGTGCAACGGGCTCCGCGGCTACACTCTGCTACACCTCTCCTTGGCGTTCAGATGTCAGGGGCTTCCTCGTCCTGTTTTTATAGTAATTTCTTCTTATAGTGGTATCTCCTTTATTTTCAGATAATGTTTTGGTTTCCACCTTACCAAACTAAGGAGGACACAGTATTTTGAATACAGTGCCATGTATGCAGAAAAAGTGTCCTACATAGGGAGTTCCCTTTGGGAATGGGAGTTCTTGAGCTTTAGAACATCCCTGTAAAGCACCCCACCCCTGTCAACTGCATAAACGTCTCCAACACCACCAAGCTCCATGGCAATGCAGTGATCTCCCACAAAGCCAATTCCAGCAATCGCAGATTTTCCAACGCTATCTCTACTGCCAAAGAATGCTTCACTATATTAAGAGAATTAGACAACCCAGTCCCCACGAACACCCAGGCCCGGTCCGGCAAAGATTGGTGCTCCATCAGTCAAGATGTCCTTGCCAGCAAAATTGACTAAGGAACAAGTTACTTACCTGTAACTTGTTCCTTAGTCAACTGTTGTTCTCCAGCATGGGTCTGGCATGGATTCACATGCTCATGAATATTCCCCGTCGTCAGGCTGGGAATCCTCGGTAAAGAAAAAATCAGTATCAGTTTCGTTTCTGATCTGTCTTTCGTAGTAGTAACCAATCACTGATCTCTGCGTCATACTGACCACAGCCAATGACTGCCCTCTACCTAAGCCCCGCCTCTGGCAGCCATCTTCAGATTTGGTAGCACGTGAAGTGGCAGTATGACCAAGTGAAGAGCCGCAGAGGGGTAGGCGGGAGGGTTCGCATGTGAATCCATGCCAGACCCATGCTGGAGAACAACAGTTACAGGTAAGTAACTTGTTCCTTCTCCAGCATGGGGTCTGGCATGGATTCACATGCTCATGAATAAAGAATACATAGCAGTACACACATGCACAACCACGGGAGGTGGCAAAGGCTCAACATTAAGCATTACATCAAACTCAACATTAAGCAATTCTTACCTCCTCACCAGGCTCACCTTAGGCGAACAGGTTTCGCAGCACTGCTTGGCCGACCCTGGACTCCTCCCTGGAATCCCGATCGATGCAGTAGAATTTTGTGAAGGTGTGCGTCGATCTCCACGTAGAAACCCTGCAGATGTCCAGCAAGGGCACACCAGATAGGAACGCCGTGGTAGCTGCGATCGGTCTGGTGGAATGGGCTCTCGGACGGCCAGGCAGCGGTCGGTTTGCCAACCGATGACAGTACATGATACAGCCGGAGAGCCATCTGGAAATGGAAGCCTTCGAGAGAGCCTTCCCCTGATTGACAGGTCCAAAGTTCACAAAGAGTTGTGACGTCTTCCGAAAACACTTTGTGCGGTCCACGTAGAACTTCAGCGCTCTAGCCACATCCAGCGAGTGCAAAGTCCTTTCAGCCGGCGACGAAGGCGACGGGAAGAAAACAGGCAACACCAAGGGTTCATTGAGGTGGAAGTCCGACGGCACCTTGGGCATGAAGGAGGGGTGCGTCCTGAGCACTACCCTCGTGTCGTGAAAAGTCAAGTACGGGGCCTTGCCGGAAAGGGCCTGGATCTCTCCCACCCGTCGTGCGGAGGTGATGGCCACAAGAAACGCTGTTTTCCACGACAAGAACTTCAACAGAGCCGAGTGCAGAGGCTCGAACGGAGGTCCCATGAGCTTGGTCAGCACCACGTTGAGCTCCCACGCCGGGGCCGGAGCCTTCACCGGCGGGAACGATCTGAACAGTCCCTTCATGAACTCTTTCACCAGACGATGAGACCACAAAGACGTCCGCCCCGTGGTTCTGGAGTATCGGGAGATCGCAGCAAGATGAATCTTGATGGACGCGTGCGCCAGTCCAGCTTTGGCCAGCGTCAGTAGGTATGGCAGTACTTGGGGAGCCGTAATCCGTAGAGGGTTAATCTTCTGTGCGTGGCACCAGACAGAGAACCTCTTCCATTTGTGTCCATAGCATTTAAGAGTTGAGGATGCCCTGGCCTTTGCAAGAACCTCTCTGCAGTCGGCCGGTATGTCGTATCCTCCAAACTCTAACGCTGCAGGAGCCAGGCCAGCAAGTTCAGCGACTTCGGGTCGTGATGGAGGATGGCGCCTCCTTCCCTGGAGAGAAGATCCGCTTCCACTGGCAGCTTGATTGACGGGGACGCTGACAAGTCCAGAAGGTCCGGGAACCATATCTGCCTCGGCCACGCAGGTGCGACGAGGATCATCCTGCACCGTGACCTCTTGAGCTGGTTGATGAGCCGGATCAGCAATGGCAATGGAGGGAACGTGCATAGAAACAGGCCCTCCCAGGGGAACGAGACAGCATCGCCCATGCTCCTCGGCTGGGGAAACCTGCTGGCGAACCTCCGGCACTTGGAGTTCGTCGCCGTCGCGAACAGATCGATCTGGGGTGTGCCCCACCGTCGGAAGAGGCGGTCCACTAGATCCTGTCGTAGTTCCCACTCGTGGCACGAGCGCAGCTCCCTGCTGAGTGAGTCGGCGATGGTGTTTTTTATCCCTGCCAGATGAAACGGCACCAGAAACATCCCTTGGGCGACGGCCCAATGCCACAGATCCTGAGCCTCCATGGACAGGGCTGGGGACCTGGTTCCGCCCTGTTTCCTGATGTAGAACATGGTGGTGGTGTTGTCGGTGAAGATCCTCACCACCTTGCCCTTGAGGGACGGAAGAAAGGACCTGAGGGACCAAAACACAGCACAGAACTCCTGTAACGCTCACCTGATTCCCGCACAGGCGCCGGTCTTGACTGGGTGAATGCCGTATCTTCAAAGGTGATGTGTAACACACGGTTGGCTCTTTGGGCTGGACCTCTGTGCACTGTATGTCTGACTCGAAGAGTAAGATGTCTGCAGGTAGAAAATATGGGATTAATAAACTGGGGTTATTGGGTGCCTCTCTCCTCTTCCCTTTCTCTTCTCCTGTAGAACCCCAAAGGTTAACACCCTCACCTTAGGTAAGTGAACGCTGAGCTCTCCATCTGCCTCGGGGCAGGGTGCCGTAACCAGTTTCTTCACTGGATAAGGGTGCAGGCCTCTTGACCTCAGAGGACTGCTGACCGTCGTTAACTGCATGAACGGTAAGGTCTGGGCACTTCAAATGTCTTAAAAGTCTTTTGTAATGATATCTCTTGTTTTGCAGGGTTCCGGCGATGGCGGATGGCGGGCTGATGAGAGTTGAGGATCGAACCCGCGTGAGGAATAGAAGCGCCTGTAAGCACGTAAGTAAGCGCTTGTAGCCTGCTTCACGATGCGCACTAACAGTCCCTTTTATCTTGCAGGTACAAGTTCGGAGCTTTAGAGAAGCTGAAGGATGCTGGAATACCCACTGGATTCGGCGTGGGAAGGAGTAATGGCACGTGAGTAATAAAGTTGCCCAATGTCTTTAAACGCACCTTCTTTTGTCTTTCAGATGCGGGATGCAGCGCCGAAGGCCTCCGGAGCGTGCGAAGAGCTGGTAAGCTTTTGTCTTTCAGATGCCGGAATGCAGTGCGAAGACCTCCGGAGCATGCGAAGAGTAGGTAAGCCTTTGTCTTTCAGATGCCGGAATGCAGCGCGAGGCATTGGTGACAGCCGATGGACCAGGTAAGAGATGCGCTGCCACTGAAGACCGTAGTGCTAACCTGTTCTTTCTTTGTCTTTACAGGTGCTGCTGAAGACTGGATTCCAGGATGGTAAGCCTTTGTTCCCTTAGGCCCAGGATCAGAAGCAGAAGACACGATGAGCGTTCTGCTGCAGAGAATGCAGAATAACGCAAAGCAAGATTCATCCATCGGGTGTGGTTTAAATAGCCTCCTGTAGTGCTTAGGTGTCTCCTTCCACAGCCACGCCTAGGTAAGAAAAGAGTTCCTGCTTTCCAGAAGAGTTCCAGTGTTCTGAACCTAGGGAGTGCCTCCTGCCCCACCCAACAGGAAAAGTAGTCCCAAACAGAAGAGGATCAGGGGTTCAACTGGCAGGTAAGTAAGCAGCATGGTCTGCTGCAGGTAAGTCCACCCAAGCATTATGAGCCCGGCGCTTCCAGCGCTGGGACTGGGCATCTTTATGAGCCTGGTGCCACTGGCGCCAGGACAGGGTCCAAAAGGTCCCAATTGGGACTGGCTGGTACTCGGAACCGGGGTTATGGGTCTGCTTCCAAGGGAGTCGGGCAAGTCCTGATCTTTTGGAAGCAGAGATCATGACAGCTCCAGGACGTTGATATGGAGGGACTTCTCCGTCGGGAGCCAAAGGCCTCTCGCGTGCAGATTTTCGGTGTGCGCTCCCCACCCGTCCAGGGAGGCATCCGTGGTCACTGTCTCCTGGTGGCCAGGGGTCTGGAAGTCCATGCCCGCCGTCAGATGCACGCGGGTGCCCCACCACCGGATCGCTCGTCGGAAACTCTCGTTGAGTGTGATCCTCTCCTCGAAGCTGCCCGTCGTCTGGATCCAGCGCGCCTCCAGGAACTCCTGCAACGGGCGCATCCGGAGCCTGCACAGGCGGATGAGGTAAATGCAAGAAGACATCATTCCGAGGAGGGACTTGATGGACCTCACTCTGGCCGCGTCCGCAACCAGCATCCGCTGCACCTTGTCCAAGATGGCCCTCGTCCTTTCCTCCGATGGAGAGGCCAGAAGCGACACTGTGTCGAGCTTCGCTCCCAGAAACAGTGCGTCTTGCGCGGGCACCAGGTGGGACTTGGCGTAGTTTATGGAGAATCCCAGGTCCGTGAGAAGTTGGACGGTCCTTGCCGTGTGCTCCACGGCGAGCTCCTTCGTCTTCGCTCGGATGAGCCAGTCGTCCAGGTAGGGGTAGACGTGGATCCCCTCTCGGCGCAGCTGCGCCGCCACCGGTGCGAGGCACTTGGTGAACACCCTGGGTGCCGACCTCAGTCCGAAGGGAAAGGCTCTGAACTGGTAGTGCCCTTGGACCACGAACCTGAGAAACTTTCGGTGTCCCTTTAGGATGGGAATATGGAAGTAGGCATCCTCCAAATCCAACGACGACAGGAAGTCGCCCTCCTCCAGCTGACCCAGAACGTGTTGGAGGGTGACCATCCGGAACTTCTGTGCCTTGATGAATTTGTTCAGTCGTCGTAGGTCCAGGATGGGACGCCATCCTCCCGTCTTCTTCTTCACGAGGAAGTATCTTGAGTAAACTCTGGAGCCCCGAAGCCTCTTTGGGACGAGCTCGATGGCGCCCTTCTTGAGCATCGCCTTTACCTCCAAGAGAAGTTGAGGGACGTGATGTTCTTTCCTGGCCACAGGGGGGACGCGCGGGCACCTCTTTAGAAACTCGAGCGCGTGACCCTGAGCTAGGGCGTCCAGCACCCAACGGTCAGTGGAGTTGGACTCCCACACGCTGACGAAGCTCGCCAGCCGGCCTCCCACCGGGGTGCTTCGGTGGGGGCCCGACCCCACGGCCGGTTCAGTCCTGCTTCGACGAGGCTTTGCCGCCTTGTCCTCCTTGGCGACGACGGCGGGGTCCGCCTGACTTGCCTCGTTCCCTGTAAGCTTCCTGCGACGACGAACTGGCCGCTTGACGGTAGGTGGAAAATCCGCCGCCGGAACCTTTGGAGGCACCCTGTTTGCCTCTGCCACTCCAAAAGGGCGGCCGCCGTTGCTGGAGAACCCCAAGAGCCCGGGCCGTCTCCGTGTCTGCCTTGATGGCTTGAAGGGAATCGTCCACTGTTTTCCCAAACAGGTTGTTTCCGTCGAACGGCATGTCCAAGACTCTGGTCTGCACGTCCTGACAGAAGTCAGTAGCTTTGAGCCTAAGGCACACGCCGTTGCCCAACTGGCGAAATCCAGTGTCAGCGATGTCCGTCGCAATCATAATGGCGTGGTCCGACGCCACCTCTCCTGCCTGCAAGATCTCCAGGGCTTCCGCCCTCTTGTCGTCCGGTAGGAAGTCCAGCAGGGGGCCAGTTTGTACCACAACTCCCTGTCGTAGCGGGCTACGATAGCCAAGGCGTTGGCCGCCTTAATCGTCGACGCTGCAGACGAGATGACTCTGCGTCCCATCGTATCTAATTTCTTTCCTTCGCCGTCCGGCGGGGAGGTCGACGTAGAGGCCGCGCCCCCCCCTGCTTTCTTCCTGGCCGCCGCGGAGACGACCGAGTCCGGGGTCGGCTGTGCCCGAAGGCACAAGGGAGCCGCGTCCGGGACCCGGTACTTCTCGTACCGATCCCTTCTAGCCAGCGTCATGGATGGGTTCTTGAGGAGGGCGAGGCCCTCATCCCAAATATCGTCCAGTAGAGGTACAGAGAGGACCGTCTTCCTCTTGGCCTTGCGCCGTTGATAAAGGAAACCTTCCTTCTTCTTCTCTTCCGGGCAGAGCTGGAAAAGCTCGGATGCCCTGGCGATCATGGAGTGAAACGATCCAATCTCGTCGGGCGGGGAAGCCCGGGTGGGAGGTGACGACGGCAGATCCTCGTCGTAAACCTCGTCGTCCGTACCCGTCGCAGCCGTGTCAGTCCCCGTATCATCCCCACGAGTCGTGGACGGGGAGGAGGGCTGAACAGGGCGCGATGGCTGAAAAGGAGGTGGAGGATGAATCCTTCTTCTCTTAGGGGGAGGGTTCCCAGAAGGGCCTGGCTCCGGGTCCCCCGTCGGGAGCGGTTCCTCCGCTGGTGGTAACGGCAGTCTCGTCCTTATCTCCGAGCATAAGGACTGTATAGCCAACAAAATGGCCGCCGAGTTGTCTTGCGGCACTGGTTGAGGGGAGTCCGACGGGTGGTCAGGGGCCCCGTCGGCACCCTCAACGTTATCGTCGTCTCCTACGTCGGGGTCCCTCCCGACGGGCTGGTCTTCTTCCACGCCAACGCCGTGGCTTAAGACTTCGATCAGCTCTTCCTCAGAGGTTGAGGCCGAATCCACGACGACCTCCTGCCCCCCCTTTTTCTTCTCCGTCGGAGGTTTCACGGGGGTCCTGTCGATGGGCATAAAAGAGGACTCCCTCTGCGGTGGCAGGGAGACTCTGAGCCCCGAGGTCGCCACCACTGGTGTAGCCTCCACAGGCTGAGCCAGGGCCGCCGCGACTGTCTCGATAGAGGCCTTGGCCGGATGGATTAAGGCTTTCACCACCTTAGGTGCGCTCACCGCCTTCTCCTTGGGGGGAGGGTCACTGCCTCGCTCCCCCTCCGATGGGGCCTTCGAGCTCGACCGGGATCTCTCCAGGAGCTTCGCCGGGTGCTCGGCCTTCCTCTTACCCGAACCAGAGCGTTGGCTCGTGGTTGATGGTGCCGGGGAGGATGCGCCCTGCCTGGCGCCCGTAGAGCCCGACCGTTCGGCACTCCCGGTGCCAGCGGACTTGCGGTGCTTGGCCTTGTGTTGGACCCCCGTCGCCGGGGCATCCTCAAAGGTCTTAGAAGACCGCTCGGACTTCTTCTTCTTCTTCTCGCCTGACGGGCTCTTCCCTTCCAGCCAGTTGATGGCGGTCCTTCATGGTCCGCTCCGACATATTGCCGCAAAATGCACAGTCCTTCTCCACGTGCGTCTTGTCCTCATGTAGGCAGTAAAGACAAAGGGAGTGTTTGTCCTCCTTAAAGACATTCTGAAGCTGGCATCCAGGGCAGACCCTGAACAGCTTTCCGGGCGTCGAGCTTCCCTTCTCCTGGGCCATGTCCGAGATGGGCCTGAGAAACTTCTGGAGTCCTCCAAAAGCGTGGCTCGACGAAATCTTCACCCTTGAGGGGCGTAGACGAATCCGACACGGGTCCCCGTTGATCGGATCAAGAAACGGTGGAGCTTGAGGCTCTTTTGACCGAAAAATAGAAGTTTTTTGAGAAAAAACGTGAAAAAATAGCACTAACGCTCGAGAGCAATAGCACGAGGATCCCAACACTTGAACGTGCGGTAAAAATCTGAAGATGGCTGCCAGAGGCGGGGCTTAGGTAGAGGGCAGTCATAGGCTGTGGCCAGTATGATGCAGAGATCAGTGATTGGTTACTACTACGAAAGACAGATCAGAAACGAAACTGATACTGATTTTTTCTTTACCGAGGATTCCCAGCCTGACGACGGGGAATATTCATGAGCATGTGAATCCATGCCAGACCCCATGCAGGAGAAGTAACACAATCAATGCGAAAATAACTCAACTAGCCACTAAACCATATCCCCCGACACCCTGAGGCCCCCACCCCCCCCCAAAGCTATCCTACCACCACCCTTAACCATCTCCCAAGTAACCCAAGTCAATGGGCCTCATTATGGGTCTGGCGGTAACCTTGCTGGTACTACCGGCGGGTTGCCACAGGGCCTGTAAATTACTGGTGCCTGACGTGCCGGTAACACTGGAGAATTACAACCCCGGCGGTTTGGAAAGTCAGGCGCCGGCAAATTGTAATTCCCCATTCCCATAGAGTCCCGTAGGATTCTATGAGAATGGGGAACGGGGAAGCACCAACACCGTTGTGAACAGTGCCGGTGCTTCTGTGCCGGTCTGCATACCGGCACTGTTGTTTCTGGACCGGCAGGCTCAGAATGAGCCCCAATGTCCTTGAAACCATACAGTCTCTGAAACCCTCTAACTGCAAGGGTGACACTTGTCCCGCACAGATTGTCAAACTCTATGCTACAACGTGACCCCTATTATTACTGAATTATTTCAAAGCATCCATCGGGACTAATGTTTTCCTTATCAGCATCATAACTGCTTGGATCACCCCGCTCCTCAAAAAGCCATTACTTGACCCATCCCTCTCCACTAATTACTGCCCCATCACCACTGTCCCTTTCTCGCTTAAAATACTGCCTCATTGCCTACTGCCAAGTCCAACACTTCTTAGAACTCTGCCTCCTTCTAGGTGCAAGACAGTCTGACTTCCACCCTAAACACAGTACCGAAACAGCACTGCTTGACCTCAAAATTCAGTTAGACAGCATCTGTGATTCAGGTAACCTAGCCATTCTCCTCCTCGACCTCTCAGCAGTATTCGACCTGGTGAACCATGACATGTTATGCCAGAACCTTAACTTGCATTTCCATTTCTCCACAGAAGCCAACACATGGGTCAAATCATTCCTAAGTGAACACACATTGAGATCATTCATTTGAAACTCAGCAGCCAACTCGATCTCAGCACCCCTAGCTGTCCCCAAGGTTCCAAGGGTTTCACCTACCCTTTACAACACCTACACTAAGCCACTATTTGACGTCCTTGACTCCTTTGGTATCACCTACACCAATTTCACTGATGTTACCCAAATCCTCTTCCCTATCTCTGGCAATCATCCCAAAGATACTGTCATCAGCAGGGTGTATTGTACTATCCAAAATTGGATGGCAACATTTAATCACTGCCTTAATTCTGGCAAAACAGAACTAGCTTACTTCGCTCAGACCACATTTCATCAACCAGGTGAGAGGTCCACTGGCAACCCATCAAAACCTGCATTGAATTCAAAACCTTGACTATGGCACAGTGATGTATCTATAAAGTGTGTAAAGACTGGAGGGGGATATCTTTACTCATGCCCTTTATATGGCAGAGTAGAAGCACAGAGCACTCCAGCCAAGGTTCCCTATAGGGTAGCTATGGACGAGCAACCAAGGCTTACACTCTCAGGAGGTGATGCAGGCTGTTTCTTAAGTACAGTGTAGTCCCCAAGCCCCCACAAAGGAATGTTCACACACTATGTTATGTGCTAATACAGTTCTTCATATAAAAATAAGGTTCAAGATATATACATCAATTAATAACACATGTTGTACACTTGTAATATGGCAAATATATACACTGTCTATGTGGTACCACACTTAGCTATTGACTCCTTTAAAATGCATCAACTGCTGGCAGTTATAATGGCATACAAATCACATAACAATGTGTATCAGCATAGATCATAGGAAGGAAGACAAGTTGGGATAAACAATGGTGGAATACTGACCCCCTCTAACTAGAGGCAATTCTGGGTGAGGATCCCCCCACCTGGGCAACCTGTAATAAAGAGTAATAACAAGCCCAGTCCATTAATGTTGAAATAGTCTTGTTTCCTGGTCAAAATGTTCAAATTTTCCAATGTACCTGAGTTACATGTGTTTCTTTGACGGTTCTTCTACGGATGCCTCAAGAGTGGTCTCCCTTTAAAGCAAGAGCCACAGGCCGTCGAGATTCCTCAAAATAATGTGAACACTGGGGTCAAGACAGCAGCTTTGACCTTTGCAGTGCTTGTCGACGATTGATCATGTTTGTCCTGCGAAGTTGAGGCGTGCAGTGCACCTTGATGCAAAGAGTCTGGTGCTGAAAAGAAGACTCAGTGAAGAATGTAGGCCCGTCAGCGAGTGTCAGGTGTCGGTGTCGATGATCAGGACTCTTCACTTGTTAGCGTCTTTGCAGACTTCAGGTGGCCCGAAACCCACTTCCACGACCTCGACTTTCTCCGGAGGGACAAAGCTGTCGACGGTGATGGCAAGGGAGCCCTTTGGTTAAATTTCTTAGGCAAAGTGGAGCGTTGCGGCTCAGGTTTTCCAGCGGTTATGGAAATCCTCTGAACCCCGGTCGATGGCAATGGACTTCGATGGCCTCGATGTCCTGGTGCTTTACTTCAAGATTTCTCGGCGGACTCCGTCTCCAGTCATCAGCCTTTCGGGACTGATTTCCAGGGTGCCTCGATGAAAATCAGCTTCTGCACGATGTTCCCTCGTAGCTCGTGGAGAAATCTCCTAGCCAGTTCCTCTCTTGGATTAGTCCTCGACAGACTCGACAGCTTTCGTTGAGGGAAAGCAGTAGCAAACCTTCTTCTTCCAGCTGGGCTTCAGGATGAGCTTCAAGTTTCGACTTTAGCTTCTGAACAAATTGGGAAGTGAGAGGTCCCCAGATATGCACATCTGTTCTTCATTCACACTGATGAGCTAAGCTCAGTCAGCCAATCAGAGAGAAGGGCATTTGTGCAGGCAGGCAGCCAATCAGACTCACAGTGCATTAAGGCCATTTGCTTCCACCCAGACACCCATAAAAAGGAATGTAGATTGGGGAAAGCACCCAGCCTTTCAGCACACCACACTGCATTTATGTCAGTTTCAGGCATGGCTGTCTCATTCATTGTGTCATCCACACAGAAACCAGACACCCATAACATGGACTGCATCTTGGTCACACACTCCATTCATCCAGGCCCCACCCCAAGGGTGTACCCACAACATATAGTCACTGGGAAGGCTCCAGCCATTCGGGCCTGGACTTCCACACAATACCATTTACGGGTCTTCCACCCAACAGCTAGTAAGGGGAATGGACAGAGTCAGGTCTTCCCATGACTTTGGGAAACAAGGTAACAGGCAGTAGATGCCAAGAGTCCACAGGGGCCATCTTGCCTTCTATCAGGAATTCACTGATTCCTATGGCAGGGCCAGGGTATCCCAAAATGGAGGATACCCAGAGCACCTGTCAAATTCAGCATGGAGCTGCCACTAGCCCATACCCTGCTCTGTGGGACACACATGGGTGCCCAAATACATACACTGGGGGCACCGGGTTGTACCCCCACCCATGGCTGCCATAAGGGTATCCCGAGAGTCTCTGTTCACCATGACCAAAAAGAGGAAGAGCTGCCCTGCCAGGAATCACAACTGGACTCCTGTGCAGGAAACAACACAGAACACACATAAGGGAGTACAGGACAAGGGCACGGAGGCCCTGTCCCTCCATTTCCAGCATCACAAAGAGGCTCCGCCTTACCTGAATAACAGCATTGCCAAGAAATACCAGGTGTGCTCTATACGATCTTCTGACAGCATTTCTCTCTGCACTCCATGATACAAATGCATGAGAGTAGCAGGTGTACGTTTCTGTGTTGCAGCTCCCTTGCTTTGGAATTCCCAACCTCCAGAAATTAGAAATGAACGTCCTTAACCTACCTTCAAAAGACTAGGAACAATCTGGTTGTTTACCAACTATGACTATATTCATTCTGTACCACACTGTTTCTTGATGTCTGCTACTGTTTCTTCTGTATAAACTCTGTGATACCTATAGGTTTGGGCATTACACAAATGCTATGAATAAAATAAATTAAAGCTTTATGGCCAAGAACATTAGTGTCTGTGTCTCATTCCTGTTTCCTCACATATGGTGTCAGGAGTTTGTAACCGACTGGGGAACCCACTAGAATCCACTAGAAGTAGCTGCAGAAGAAAACAATCCTAAATGTTAAGCAAGCAATAGTAAGTAAGTTCCATCCCCCCATCAGATGCCAACAGCTCCTTTTTTTAAGGACAGTCCTTACTAGATGCTTTAAGATTGACAGATTATGCCATAAAGTTCAACACTAAATTAAACCTTGTGGTTAAGACCAGCATAGATCTCCCACCAGTAACTGCTTTAGACGTAAAGCCAAGCCTCAGAAGATCCCGCAGAATCTCTTCTGGAAAAGAGGATCTAGGGGAACCTACTAAGCATAGAGACACACTAGACCAACAAACCCCAATAGAAGTAGACCAAACTCAAGAACCAGAATAAGAAGTATTTCCCTTTACAACCGATTAACTAGAAAGACTTATTAGGGACCCTGATATTTACATTTTCAAAAAAGATACTGGGCCTCATTACAAGTTTGCCGGTCCGGGAACTACGGTACCAGTAATCTTGCCGGTACCAGAGTTCCCGGACCGGCAAACTACGAGTTGTGCTCGCGGGTGCCTTTCTGCCCGCCAGGTCTGACCTGGTGGGCAGAGCGGCCCCTGCGAGCACAGCATGTTGGATGCACCGGCACTGTTATGCACCGGCATCCGACCTCCGCATTCTGCCCTAATGGGGAGTATCTTTTTTCCGGCGCTCGCAAATGGGCAATTGCCGGGTCGGGCCGTAATGACCCATTAATTGCCCATTTGCGGGCCCAGGGAAAAGAAAATGATACCGGCGGCAGCCGTGCCTGCATAACAGGCACAGCTACGCCGATGTCATAATGAAGCCCATTGACTTTGTTGAAGAAAAATATATTGCTGAAATGGCCACCATAACAGAGAAGCCGTAAATGCCCACTATAGAAAATCTGTTAACTCAGTTAACCGTCCAACAGAACCCAGCCGAAATATGGTTCCAAACCGGGCTTGATGAAATTGTTGCCTCACAGCAGAGACCTTCTACTGCTCCATAGGGTATTACAGCCTTACAAAGGGGTGGAAGACCGGGGAATTGTTTTTCTCAATTTTGAAAGATTGGCACATCAATTCTGCTGGGGAGTTGGCTTAAAAACGTGTTAGCTGGGGTCTCTATTGAAAGGAGAACTATAAAATGTGTACCAACTTTTGAACCCTTTGGGAACAGCCACAAATAAAACAAGGATTATTACAAAGGGTGGGCCAGCAGATAACCTCTACAAACATAAACTGAGAGAAATCAAAATAGTCAAAGAAACACCTATAGAATTAGGAGTCAGAGTACAAAATACCATCTCTTTATGGCTCAGCAAGAACACCTTACCTAAGGTAATGTAAGCTCTAACCATCGAGCAATATATAAACTCCTCACCCCCTTACTTATAAAGGGTAGTGCTGCAGTCAAACAAACGCAGTTTAGCAGTGGCTATAGAGACAGCCCAAAATTATGCAGAAGCCAATAGACACTTAAAAATCATCCACTTGGTTGAAGAAACTATGAAGGGATCAAAAGGGGTTTCCCCATCCCCCATTTTCCTCAGAAGATAGAAGACCCACAAGAGATAAAATCCAAGACAATTTCTTTAAACCAGTCCTAAACCTAAAAGAGCTTGGAAGGGGAGAAAACCCATAGTAGGCAAAGAAAGAGGGGGAATAAAATCAAAAGGACAAGCACTTAAACCAACCTCAATTGTGTGTTTCTCCTGTGGATATTCGGGACATTTAGCTAGGCAATGTCCATTAAATAAAAAAGGAGGAACCCATGGAAGTTGGATATATAACAGCAAGAGAATGGGAGGAGTGTAGCCTTCCCGAAGAGGAGTTTATTGAAACAAGTAATTTTTTTCTCCGTAGCTACACCATTTAAAACACACAACTCCGGAATAGTGAATGGGGTGCCAGTTAAGGCTTTAATCGAGTCAGGCAGCAATCAGACAGCAGTAAGGGCTGACTTACACTCAATCAGAGACCAGGGAAGGGGACGTCAGGTACAAATTACAAGCGTCCATTGGTATGAAGAAGTATATCACAAAACCCCAGTTACCATCCGAATCCAGGGAGAATCAGCCCAAATAAATGTCGCTGTTATTCCAGGATTGCAAGAAGAGACCATAATTGGTACAGAACTTCCCACGTGTTGAGATCCTTCCAAACAAATGCCAATGAGTCCTCCCTTCCATATTCTGCTTTTGATTCCTGGGATGAAGATGGGTTTATTCCTGAAAGACCTGTCTGGAGATGGGATACCAAGGTTGAAGAAAGAATTCCTTCCCTGGGAGAAACCACAGGTCAAAGCAGAGAGAATAGCCCATGGGCGGGAAGCCTGGTCTTAAGTGGAGGGGTATGTGATGAATCCGATGGTGCCACCACTTCTTTCCCAGTGGTGATCTCTCCCTGTGGCCAGGGACGGCAGCTGCTACCTGATCCTGACCCTGGGGCTGGGTATATGAGGGATGATCACATGAGGGAGGGGCAATCCGCAGACAGAGGTCATTAAATCATTGGATGAGACATGGTAACCCCCGTTATCCTTTTCCTTTGTGGGGAGTGGATATAGTGGGAGTAGCGGAATAGCAAGTGAAGAAGGAGGAAGTAGTAGTAGTGGCAGTTGGAGTAAAGGATAATATTGGAAGTGGAGTAGGTAGTAGAGAGTGTTAGTGAGTAGAAGAAGCAGTACAGCGGTAGTGGAGGGCAATAGTGAAGGTTAAGTATGCAGTAGAAATAGAAGGAGCAACAGAATATTAAGCGCGACAGTGAGTGGGAGAATAGTTGTAACTATCAGCATAGAGTGAGACAGAGATTACAACAAAAAATATGCAAAAGACAAGAAAGTAGAGTGGGAGGAAGGAGGGAAGAAAAGATAATGAAGGTAGATGGGTAGTTGGAGGTACAAGCGATAGTAAGAACAGGAGGAAGAAAACAAGATCAAAGGGTCGAGGTGGAAAGGCAGAGTGAGAGATTGGAGGGATAGTAATGTGGTCGGAGGAGAACAGCTTAAGAACACAATATAGTAAAGGGTCAGGTAAGAATGTGTACAGGTGGAGAATGAGTGACAAAGTGTGGAAAAAGGCACCATCCCTAACTCCCTAGACTACTAAGCGAGGTAGGTCAAAGAACGTCTAGGAAATCCCTGAGGGAGTTAGGTAGCCACAATCTTAGGAAAACAAACAAAATAAGGCAGCTGACAGACAAGTGATGTTGGCAAAAAACTAACATCCCTCTTAGGAATGCCTGGGCTGTGGTGGGGGTAAAACCGGTGCTAAGCAGAGAGTGAGGGATGACCCTAGCGCCAGAGTTTTGTTTTCTGTGTTATTTTCATTCATATTGCAGCCCGCCCACCTTTGTAATCAGGTAACTGAAAACCACTCCTCTGTTACAAGGCAGGGGTCGAATAAGGGGCATACCCATAGGACAGATAGAAAGTCTGGACAAGTGGAACATTGGAAGAGGAAGATTGTTTTTAAATATGTTGTATTAGTGTTTTGGTTACAATTTTAGCCTTTTCACATTCCAACATACTGGAAAAGCATTATAAAATTCCTATAATCATTACATTTCCCTAAAGTTCTTAGAACAATACAAACAGTAGTAAAATCCATTAATAATAGAACTAAACATAAAAACGGTTTGGTATTGGGGAGACAAAAGGAGGGAGGGGTTTTAAAGAGTAAGAAATGTTGATAAGAGAAAGGGAAGGGGGACGAGAAAGAATACAGAAGAAGCAGAGTGGAAGATACAGCAAGTGAGCTATGGAGGGAAAGTAAAAGAAGAAAAAAAACATGGGAAACGGTGATAGAAATGCTGAGATAAAGGAACCTGTCAGAGGGGAGAAGAAAAACAGGAGAAAATGATACATGATATGGCATTTGTAATGCGCCTATATACAAGTGTCTCAAGGCGCGACGAGGCAAGGAAGGGGGAACAGAGGTAGGAGAGAGACAACGATCTTACTAGGCCAAGTGACATTGATATCGGGCAAGTGCATGTGAGGGGGGAGGGTAAAAGTGCCAGGGGAAGAGGGAGGCGGCAGTGCTGTACATGAGATCAAACAATAGATGGACAGCAGGAGTAAAGAGGGAAGTAGAATCACTAGATGGACAGGGAACTAGTGAGAGGGTGAATTAGAGAGAAAAGGGGGTCAAGGAAATTCAAAAGCAAGGGGAAGAGGGAGAGGAATGGGAAATAGCAGATTGAGACCCAGTTAAGGGATGGGGAAGAGGAAGAGAGTGAGGGATCAAGGCAAAGGAGGGAATAGGAAGACCAAAGGAGAGAGAATGGCAAAATAGCCTGACAAATGGAGACAGTGTGGAAGAGAGAGAAAGGGGAATAGCATGAGAAAGAGGGAGGGGAGAGACGCCCTTAACAGTTCTTTATAAAATCTAACTTCTCATAGACTGTCTACGAGGGAGTGTCAGGAAGTTCATCCTCCCAAATCCTGGATCCACTACTGCCGGGCAGAATCCCCATGGAAGTGGTACTGTTACAAATGATAACTTTCAATAAAGTTGATATTCTAAAATGGGCCTGCACTTCAAATAAAGAACAAGCAAAACAAACACTGGTCTTTCAAGCTTGGGGCATAAGCAAAACAAACACTGGTCTTTCAAGCTTGGGGCATCTGCGACCATGGGCATAGGAAATGAGAGGGACGGGGGGATAAATCCCCTCAGAGTTGTAGGCAGGGGGGATAGAATAGGATGTATCTGCCCCACAACCTAAGAAAAGGGAAAGAAGGGCTGTTTAGGTTTTGCAATTGTGAAGCAGGGCGGTCTGAGTTTTTTTTTTTTTAGAAATGTGCATTTCTTTTTCCAAGTGTTGAAATAAAAAAGGCACAGCTTATCTTGACTTGCAGTGCTCATTGACATTACCATGGCAGAGTGGGGGGGAGAGTGGGTGTAGAGCTGCATGCTGTCACACCATCGCCCACCTTCCTGTTAGAGGTTGGAGGGTAAATACAAAAACTCAAAACAATCTGCAGAGCATCTTTTCAATGACAGTGAAAAGATGTGAGCGTCTGGCCTAAAACGTTACATCATACTCTGTATGATTCCCTTTAACAATGCATTCATATACAAATAGAATTGCTGTTATTGTATAATTTTCTAAATCAAATAATGCCTTTGTAATAAAACCTTATCATGCAAAATGTCACATTCTCAGAAACACAAGATTGCATGGTTTGTCTTTCCTGCACAGTTTAGCAAAAATACAACTATTAAGGTGGTTTTCTCCAATTAGGACAAATATTGAAATATTATTTGCTAATGGGACAGTATAAAGGGAAATTGGGCCTCATTACGAGTTTGGCAGCATCCCACCCCACTGCATTGTACACCTACACTGCTCAGCAATGCAAATACACCCCTCCCCACTGCACACCCACATTGATCTGCAATCAAACCACCCTGCTGCACAGCAGACATGTACACAATCCCAACACTGCTCTGCACTCACACCATCCCTGCAATGCATGCATGCACATAACCCCAACACTGTTCCGCACACACTGCCTCTAGACCTGTTCTGTACTACGGCCACCCCTACACTGCATCCACACAACACCATGCTGCCCACACTGCCTCTAGCACTTTGGTCACTTTACTGCACTCAAACCATCCCTGCACTGCATGCAGTCACACAGCAGCAACATTTCCCTGCACACATTGCATAAAGCACTGCACACACACCCCTCATCACTGAATGGCATACACATGTACACACACATGCACACCACCTCTTGAACTGCACTGTACACACAAAGCTCACCTTCAGCACCACACACAGTTCTCAGCACTGCATGGTACTGCGCACAAAGCTAATCCCAGTACTGTACACACATACTGCCACAGCACTACACACACACCACTCTGGTACTGCTTACACATGGTCTCAGTACTGTACTGCATGCACACATACACACTGCCCCACCAGTGCATTGCATTCAAACACACACACTCAAACAAACACACACACATACTGTGCTGGTGCTGCAATGCACAGACACCGCCCTCAGAACTGTTCTGCACATCCCATGCCATCACTGTACTTTAGACACAGCACTGCACTGCACACTCACACAGCACCAAATACATTCTGCTGCATCAAACACATAAAGCCCCTACATACTATGTAAATGTAGTGCTAGCTGGGTATATTGAAGTCTGGCTTTACAGTGATGGTGCTTCATAACAGTACCTTGCTTTACTGTGATAACTACAACTAATGGAATGTGGTCTTACTGTGCTAGCTAGGCATGTTTGAATCTTCTATTGCATGTGATTATCTGGCATATTGGCATAGCCCTCCTGTGCCAATTAGGCATAATTAAGCCTGACACTGCTGTCCTAATTGAGTATAATGGAATCTTGCACTGCTGTGCTAACTGGGAATAGTATATTCAGGCACTTCTTTGCTATCTGGCCATAATGGAATCTGACACTGCCTCCTAATAAGCATAGTGGAAACTGGTACTCCAATGCTAATTGTGCATAGCTTTGATAATGAGGTGAATACCTTTGGATGGTAATGGTAATGGTGCACAAACCTGGTGCATTGATGGCAACACCTGATAAACGTATAAGTACCCTGGGTTTTGATATGGTGAGTGTCTAGGCTTTTGATTGCATTAACTGTTATTGGGTACCAATATATGGTGCATAGTGTGAGTACCAAAGAACATGTTCTAAAATGCCTGTCAAATGATGGCACTTTCTGGGCTTATGATTAACATAGCTGTAATTAGCATGCATACCTAGGGTTATGACTTTTCTGCCTATATAAATGTGTATACAGCTATACAGCAGCAACAACTATTGGCTCTGTCATTGCATGTTCTAAAGTGTTATTGCAGGCGTGCTAGTACACAAATAAGTAATTGGAGCTGGAGACCTTTATCATGGTCATAATATATGCCCCACTTCTAGGGCTGGTGCAAGCAATAGGAGAACTAGGCAGCTGCCTAGGCTGCTGGCTCGCAAGGGGTGCCATACACCGTTCTTTTGCCTCTGTAATCAATTACTAAAAAGTAGTAAACCAATCGAAAATAAAGTGGCTATGTGATGCACTGCAGCAATCCACAGAGCTCACAGGTCTAGGAGTCACTCACATGGCAGTCAAAGTAGTATTATCTGCTACTTAAACCTGTTTTCAGAAAGCCATCAACATTGCTGGTGCAAAAGTAAAAACATGGAGGCCTAACAGGAAGTTTTGATAAAACAACATCAGAACCCCACTGGTCACTCACTCCAGGCAGGTCATAATCATAGTAGATCCTTCATGGAACGTCTGTAGACAGACAAACACACAGGGGGACTAGGGGTGGGTAAGGGACCTGGAAGTGTACCTTAACGTTTATCACACACGCAACACACAGGTTTATAATTCAGTTAGTTTGCATTTTAACATTGCCATTATGTGCAACCTATCTTGCACTCCAACCATGCTATCTAAGCCCTTCTGGGATGTGCAAACCCTAGATTGCGCTGGTGTGCCGCTTATCTAAGGTTAGGGGACAGATGAAAGAGGCTTGCCCTATCTAATTCAGGCAATGTGATGGTTTATAAATGCCATTATCTAAAACGCACACACATAAGGACAATACAAGGTGGACCTCAGGGTGTGCTGGATGCCATACAGGGCTATTATCTCTTTTTAATTTCCCTTCTTAGCGACCCCACCCAAGAATATAAAAAAATATATAAACTACATTCAGTCAAAAAATGTACAGAGCTTTGCTCAATGAGTGTCCATGATGAAAGCACAGCTCCAAGAACTCTGAGCTGTCTCTTCCTCAAGTGACAATTTGTTCACTTATTTTCCTCCGGGTAATTTTGACTAACCCCAGGAGCAAAAGAATGGGCCTACCAGTTTCAGTGGCTTTTCAGATTATGACACTTTCTCAGGGCCTCAGCACCATCTAGGCGCAGATAGAAGGCGGGCTTGGCTACTTGTGCTCGCTGTATCCTAGTTTACAGTGTAACATCAGTCCACCGCCTCCAGGGGCTTTTTCTGCCTCTTCTGAGTAAGGGGAATCAAAAGTAGACCCCAACCCTATGTTTTGTAATGTAGTGATCCAGATAGTTCTCGGTGCATGCAGCTACTCTGTAGGCAGAGCATGGGCCAGCAGTTCCGGGCACCCCGAGTAGAAGCAGGTGGGAGATTGGACATGGGAGTAGGGTTCTCAAACAAGTTCTGCAACAAGGAGCTAATTAGACTTTTGCTCACAACCTCAGAATAGGGCAAAGTGTGCTGTGCGTTCAGTAAAACTTTTCACATTATCATTAAAAAGAACATTCTGATAGTTGTAGCTCTTTGCAAGAAAAGGTAACTCTGAAAACAAACCCCATGGTTGGTTTGTTTTAGGGTTTGCTCTCAAGATGAATTATATTTAATCATGCAACTTCAAAATGACTGCATTAACTACTTTGAGCACACATGATACTGACAAGTTGGCATACGTTGTATGTGCGTAAATCCATAGCTGCAAACATTAAGTAGCATTTCTCGAAAAGTTATCAAACAAAACCTACACAGTTTATTTGCAATTTTCTGTACTAACTTTCCAAACAATGCTGAGCTGCTACAGCCAGTAGGGCTTGCCCCTGTATGCTGTGTAAGTTTAGCTAGTGCACGTTATAAAAGCAAGATAAGCATGCTCTCTGAGAATATGTGCATTGAGAATAAATGCAAATTTCTCAACCTATCAATATTTTATTTGGGTCATCTAATGTTATATTAAACTTAGAGTGAAAGGAATCCAACTAAGTGTACATTAAGGAAGGTCATCACTGAATATAAGAAATGTGATGTTTAAAAAAGTTCTGACCCTCTAAATTTGGGTCACTTAAAAGCAAGGCAGGTGTATTAGACAAGTAGGAGAGAAAATGAATAAAGGGGACAGTGATAGCACTTTACATTTAGTGCACTTGCCCTCACCTCATGCTTCCACACACACACAAAAAGACAGACAGTGAGATATTGCCCAGAGAGAGCGCAGAAATCAGGCATGTTTGCACAGAATGCACCTTGTAGCTGCCCCTCTTCCCATCCAGATTCTGGTAAGAGCCTCTGATTGGCAGAGAAGGGCATCTCAATGCAGAGAGCCTTGTCTGCATGAAGGCTTTCAGGCTGTATGGGGTCAGCACACATGATGTAACTGTTCATTGCAAATGAAAGTTGCACTGGTCATGTCTATGCTGTGCCAGTTGTGTCTGCGGGCAGCTTGCCCTGGTGCTGCCTGTGCTGTGTATTTACCTATCTATACGCTTGTTTGCAATAGCCTTACCGTGCTGAAACCGTAACCATGTGCCCTGGCCTTGCACATGATGTATCTATACCAAAGTATGAAGGAATTTAGCTCTGGTTGCATCTGTGCTATACTTGCACACATTTTATGAGAGGAATTTGCACAGGCCCTTGTAGACAGTTGCCTTGCAAAAGCTGTTTTTGTGGATGTTTGTAAGGGACGTTTGCACTGGCCCTTGAATTCTGATGGGGCTTGCACTGTACTTGTCCATGTTGTACCACTTTGATAGGGAAGCTTGCACTGGCCCTAAACATGGCATACCTATTTGTGTGGGATGCTTTCTGTAACCCTGCACATGCAGCACACGTTTGTGAGGAACATTTCTATTGGCTCAGCGGATGCCATACCTTTTGGATGTTGAGGGAAGCTTGCACAGGCCCATCTATACTGTGTGTCCGAGGAAAGCTTCCACAGGCCCTGCCTAGACTATACCTTTTCTATTTGTGGTGGAGGCCTGTGGTGGTCCTGCCCATGTTCTGTATTTGTGAAGAATGTTCATACTTTGGGGAACTTTGCAGTGATATTGACAACCTCACCACTCTACCTTCTGGTGGCCGGGTCGGGGGACATAACCGATGTCTCATTTTCACAGTCATTGCTAACTGGTACACATTGGCAGCAGTCAGACTGGTTGAAGAATTTACCTGCACCGTGAGATAGTGCTTTGGATAGGATACCAACTGCTCATGGCAGGAGGGGGGAGTTCCACTACTCTCCTCCTCCCAGGCATTGAGATCTCAAAGGAATTCCCCCCACTCGTCTGGGGATTTCTTTGCCATCTCTGATGCATGAAAGAAGGGTGTGAGGGGAATACCACCAACTCCGAGTTTGTGATGGAAGTAGCATGAAAGAAGGGCCTGAGGGGAATACCACCAACTCCGAGTTTGTGATGGAAGTAGAAAATCTACCGCCAGCCAACAACGCCATCAGCCTTTCACTGACTTGCCGCTTGGTTTAGTGAAGGTGGAGGCAAGGCAAAGATACTGAAAGCAAAGCCAGGGATTGCTCCACCGCAATTCTAGCAGTGCTGGCAGAGAGCAAGCAGGGATGGTGAAAGAAGTCAAAGCCTCCTGCCAACATCCTTTAAACATCCCCACTATAGGTCATTAAAGCAACCCACATTAACCAAGTTAAACCTAGGAAAATGGTGGCTCATGCAGACACGTGTGTCTGTGTTGGTAAAGGTGGGTGGGAAATGGGGAGCTGTGTGGGGTTTGGATGCCCAAAGTTCATTATTTTTTAATGTTGCCTGATATAGATTTTTCCTAATTATCCTGAGTGTTACGTTCCATGGAAGAGTATTTTGATTTTACCTTATCAAAAGAAAATCTAAAATATGATGCCCCAACAGCAGTTTGTAATTGTTGTGGGAAGGCCATGCATGTTAAGGGGTGATGACACATTTTGGGGAAGGGGATGCTAAAGTCAGAAAACATGTATTTGACAGTGGGAGGGTGTCAAAATGGTCTTTCACTAGGGTGGTCAAAATCATTGCACTGGCACTGCCCACTCCTGTTTTCAGATGCTCCTCCACCCTGATCATCTTTTCCCACCACCCTCATTCTCATCTGTTAACAAATCTCCTCCTGTCCTCTTGTCCACTCCCTTTTTTCACTCTCCCCACTGCCACCTTCCAATCTCTTCCATTCCACTCTTCCACAAGCCAGGGAGAAGCTCCAAAATGATTGTTAAATACTCATACACATAAACTGAATATTTCCTCCACAGCAACCTTATCAAGCGTCCACAAGTATTCTTCAATCTCAAAATCGGTAGACATTTTTCCAAGGATGCTTCCCACAGAAAGAGCACAGTTGGGGGAGCTACTGCAGATCCTCTTAACTCTCCCAGCTTCTACCCGTGAGGCTGAGAGAAGCTTTAATGCTTTGCAACGACTGAAATATAAAAACTACACAATCAAATAAAATACAATAATATACAAAGTTTCCTTTCCGAACACTAAAAACCACAATTTCGCTCATTGTCTAAGAATATAATGGCTCACCTAAAAGGAGAGGGTTCAGCTTGAAAAGAATAAGCACAAGTCACTCTGTTCACCCCTAATCAAAACAGCCCCATTAAGGAGCATAGGCAGGTCCCAGTGGAGAGTCTGAAGAAATATCTGGAATCATCCTCACTCGCAGCCCTTGTAACCTAGAAGAATGTGCTCAGCATAGTTTGTCTTTGCCGCCAAGCCCGGTAAATAAGACCAGCCACTGATTAAGTGATATCACAGTTGAAGTCCCCAGAAGAAGGGGCATTGCTGCATTCCCTTGCTCAGTAAAACCTACTTTCAGTAAATGAGGTTAAATACTTCTTGACCTTAAAGTCTCATATGCAAGGCACTTTAAACACACAAGTGGCAACCTATTACAGGACTTAGTTCCCGGCGAATTCCAGTTTTTCAGCTTATTTTAGTTATTGCAGTTGTCTGCTGTGGTGTTGCATCATTACCTAGATTGCCATAGATAGAGTCAAACTGTTTTTCAAATTGCATGCATATCCAACTGCGACATTCCATATAATGTTTGAATTTTATGATTTGAGTGCCAAATAAAGTTTTCTTCACAGCAATCAATTTCTTTTTCAAATGTGATATGATATGATATGATATGGCATTTGTAACGCGCCTATACACAAGTGTTTCAAAGCGCAACGAGGCAGGGAGGGGGGAAACAGGGGGAGAGACAGACAATGATCCTACTAGGCCAGGTGTCATTCAGATCGCGCAAGTGCAGGGGTAGGGGGAAAGGAAAAAGTGCAAGGGGAAGGGGAGAGGGGGAAGTGCTGAACAGGGTAAGTAGAATACAAAATAAATAAATAAATAAATAGGGCCAGCTGGTGTCAAGTGCAAGGTAAGTGCAGACAAGTGCTGGGAGGGGGGGCTGTAGGGATGCAGAGACAGTCCCGCAGTGCAGGGGTTGCCAGGGAGGCAGTGCAAGTGGAGAGTGGCTGGGCCTAGGACCGAGGTCGGTGAGAGTGGCCCAAGTGCAGGTTCAGTGCAGATTCAGTGAAGAATTTAGCTGGGGAGAGGGAGAGAGAAAGCAGAAGCAAAGAGGAAGGTTTTGAGGTGCTTCCGGAACCGAAGATGGTTCTTCTCAAGTTTCAGGGAGGCAGGAAGGCTGTTCCAGAGGGAGGCCCCTGCCGCAGAGAGAGATCTACCCCCAGTTCGTTGCTTCGAGAAGCGGCTGACCCTGAGGGAGTTGGAGACCGATGAGCGAAGGGCTCGGGAAGGAAGATATTTAGGAAGAGAGAGTTGAAGGTATTTAGGCCCCAGGCCCCAGAAGGCCTTGTGGAGAATGCAGAGGGTTTTGAACTTAATCCTCCCGGCCACAGGGAGCCAGTGTAGAGATTTCAGTCCTGGAGAGATACGGTCCCTGGGCTTGAGGCCAAGGACAAGTCTCGAAGTCCTGTTCTGGATGAGTTGCAGAGGGCGGAGAGTGGAGGCAGGCAGATTAAGATAGAGGCTGTTACAGTAGTCCAGCTTCGAGAGAACCAGGGCTCTGGAGACTGTGAGCTTCTGGGGGAAGGAGAGGAAGGGAAGAATACCTCTGAGGAGGTGCAGCTGGTAGTGTGACTTCTTAGAGACGTCAGATATATGAGGAGAGAAGGAGAGTGTGGAGTCGAAGATGACCCCGAGGTTTTTTGCCTTGCAAGTAGGAGCAGGAAGCGGGCCAAGAGAGGCTGGCCAGAGCGCTGCAGGGAAGGAGGGAGTGGGTGTGCCGATGCGTAGAATCTCAGTCTTACTGGCATTAAGGCAGAGGTCATTGGCGGCACACCATTCCTGGATAGCAGACAGACAGTCGGAGATGAAGGAAGGAGAGGAGGAGGCCGAGGGTAGCCTGAAAATGTGCTGGGTATCGTCCGCATAGCACTGAAAGTTGGGGCAGAGAGTGGCGATGCGGTGGGCAAGGAGTGCCAGATACTGGTTGAAAAGCCAGGGAGAGAGATTAGATCCCTGGGGGACACCACAGGTAGAGAAGAAGATGTCAGAGAGTAAGGACCCCAGTTGGACCTGGGAGGGTTGATTGGAAAGGAAAGAGGTCAGCCAAGCCAGAGCCTGACCAGTGATACCCAGGTTTTCACGGAGACGGTTGAGCAGGATGGCATGGTTGACAGTGTCAAAGGCAGAAGAGAGATCGAGCAGAATGAGAACACACGGAGTGTTGGAGTCGAGGTTCGAGAGCAGGTCCTCACGGATGTTCAGAAGAGCAGTTTCCGAGCTTCTGGCAGCTCTGAAGCCAGATTGATGGTCATGAAGACTACCAACAGATTCAGCATGGAGGTTGAGCTGGGAGATGGCCAGTTTCTTCAGGAGCTTGCCCAGGAAGGGAGTGATGGAGATTGGGCGATAGTTAGCCGGGCAGGCGGGGTCGGAAGAGGGTTTCTTAAGAAGAGGGTGCACAAGGAAGTGCTTAAGGGGGGATGGGAAGACTCCAGAGGCGAAGGAGTGGTTACAAAAGTCAGCCAGGGCAGGAGCCAGGGAGTCGATGTGGTCCTTGATAGTTTTGGAGGAGCAGGGGTCAACCTGTTTAGACGAGACTTTCATAGATCGGACTTGTCTGGAAACCTCATCAGCAGACAAAAGGGGAAAGGCAGAGAAGGAGGGAGGAGGTGTGGCTGCAGAAGGGCCAGAGGAAGAGCCAGGAAGAGATGGAGGGAGGTGATAGGAGGAGAGTGTGGACAGGAGGTCCTGAGGTTTAGAGATGAAGTGAGAGGCCAGTGCAGTGCAGAGGGCCTGGGAGGGGATAGGAGAGGTAGAGACTGCAGCAGGGTTGGCAAGCTCCTTGCAGATTTTAAAGAGTTCGGCCGAGTTGTTAGATGCAGCAGAGATGCGGGCTTGGATAAGGGCTCTCTTCTTGGTGAGAACGGAGAGACGGTATTGCCTTTGGAGCAGGCGGCAGGCCAGTTTGTCAGAGGATGTACATGAAGCACGCCATTTCTTCTCTGCCACCCTGCACTTGCGTTTTAGGGTGACGAGATCCGAGTCATACCAGGAGTTGCATTTGGCTTTGGGCTTCAGGCGGATTCTCATGACAGGGGCAAGGATAGACAAAATGGTGTGTCTTTTTATTCCATACACAAGTTGTTTCTCTCTATTCCATACACAAATCCTTTCTCTCTGCACGTGTTTTACCCGTTCATTTCACAAGGGATCATCAGGAGAGATTTTTTTGCTGTTTGTTGAAAAAAATATAAATAAAAAGGGGAAAAGTATTTTCTAAGCAAGAAACGTTTTGACAGTAATACTGCTTTAAACAACCTTTTTAGATTTTCAAAGCTTTATCCTGTTTTTAAACACAAGAAGAAAATATTTTGAAAATATTTAGAGAAATGGCACTCACCAATTTCATTTACTATGAACTTGTTTTGCCAAGATTCAATCTTTCAGTTTGTTATAAATTGCACTCTCTGTGGGCACACCTATGAGTTTCCTTTGGGTAAATGCTCTATTTAGACAAAAAGACACATATTTTTTAAATAAAGGATAGAGCTAGTGAGGTTTCCTTTAACTTGCAGTAAATATAATTTGCCACCTTGGGGGAATCAAGGGTATCCTCAGCTTACCTTCTATTCTGTAAGTGATCCGTTTGTCCTTTCCTTGCTCCTTATTCCAGAGCGCTTTAAATTTACAGTGCGCGTGCAATAAATACGCTTTCTGCGTGTGACGTCATCACGCTCGCATTCCCGCGTGTGCGATGACGTCATCCCGTACTGCGTGGCGGCCATTTTAGGTGCTGTGATCGCTATAATTGGCAGCATTTTATACTCAGCACAAGAGCTTTTTAATGTTTCAAAATATCCTTTCAATTATACACTTTTTTTCAAACTTATTTAACAATGAAGTACTTGCATGCAAATTAATCTCATTTGTCCTTTGCTTAATTGTTTTCACTTTTTAAGTTTTTTAAGAACATTGATATAATTACTCTAAATAGAGAAATAGAGGATATCCTAGTCCTTTTTAACATGAAAAAAGGGATTAAAGAAAAGAAAAGATGTATAGATGATCAAAATAATAAAAAGAGAGGAAGAGAAACAATTAAAGACATGGATTACAGAAAGTCATTGAAGAAACAAAGATAAAAGGAGAGCAAAAGAATATATAATTTTTTCTCTTTTGGCAATTAAACTAATTTCACTTAAGCCAATTGCAAAATTAATTTTCTGAATTTAGTCCAGTTTCACATGTGTCCATTGAACTGATCCATCTGGATTCCCTTTGTCTCAGGATCTGTTCCTTGTTACCACCTCTGGGCAGATCTTCAATTTTATCAAGACCATACATTTTCAAGTGTTCCACTTTTAGTCCTTTGTGTTCCATTGGGCAATGGAGTGATAATGGATATTTTAAATCTTGGTTCCTTATGGAATGAAAATGTTCAAATACCCTTGTTTTGAGGCTTCTTATTGTGCTTCCTATGTATATTTTTGAGCAAATACATTCAATTGCGTAGACCACAAATTTACTATTACAATTGATAAAGTGTTTTATCTTTTGTTCTCTTCCATTTGGTAACATTATTTCTTTCCTTCCATTAACCATTTGCGGGCATAATTTACAGTTACCACATTTAAACGAGCCATAAATTGGTTGCTGGTGAAACATACTTCTCATATCTGACTTCTCAGTGGTTTTCAAATAACTTGGACTTAATTTATTCCGTAATGTTGGTGCTTTTCTGTAGCATATACCTGGCTTATCATCAATGTACTTTGGTAAGGTATCATCTTAACATGCCCCAATGTTTTTTGAGGATTTTTCTTAATACTGGGGGCATCTGATCCATAGGTGGTGGTGATGAATTTTGTTTTAGTATGTTGCTCTTCTTTTCTTGGTTTATCTTGCAACAGATATTCTCTTGAGATGTTTTTCTGCTTTTTTGATCGATTCCTTTACTTTTTTTTCAACAAACAGCAAATAAATCTCTCCTGATGATCCCTTGTGAAATGAACTTGGGTGAAAACCATGTAGAGAGAAATAATTTGTGCATTGAATATAGAGAAACAACTTGTGTATGAAATAAAAAGACAAACTTTTGAAAAAGAAATTGATTGGTGTGAAGAAAACTTTATTTGGCACCCAAATCATAAAATTCAAACATTATATGGAATGTCGCAGTTGGATATGCATGCAATTTGAAAAACAGTTTAACTCATATGCAAGGCATATGAAGACAAAATGGTGCAAATGGTCATCCTCCTCCTCACATAATGTGCACTTTGCACTAAGTGCAGTGTTCCATTTCCTCTGATTGTTCGCCAAGATATCTGCCCTGGCCAGAGCACAAAAAGCATGGCATTTGACACTTGGACAAGGTTGAAAGATAAGGTTGTTGTGCTCACCCTTTAAACAAAGATATCAGCCCATCCTAAGTGAGCCACACACATTCATTCCTCTTCTTCCATCGTTTTTGTCCTTATCAATTGAGTATTTTTCAGCTTGTTTAACAAAGATATATATGCATCAGTGGGATGATCAGACGGATCGAGGACATGCCATTATGGACAAGGGAGGATTTTTAATCAATAGACCGTTCAGCCCACTTTACATTCTTAATGCTGCCTGTGAATGTTGTGTGACAGGATCTATATTTCCTCATATGGAAGTCCTCTTTAAAATATTGATTGATTTTACACGTTTTATATAAAAGAAAAGCAATTTGTATTGTGATCCTCAAGAACATTCTTCAATTTCAGCAGTTGTCCATTGAACAATATTCAAGCCCCCTCACTACAACCACATTGAGAGTTTTAAAGGGATTAAGAGAACTTGGTTTCTTTAAAATCACTGCTTTAAGATCTCAAATGTTTGAAAGTTTGTTACCGCAGTGCACACATGCTCTATTCCTAACACTGCGTTCATGAAAATGTCTTTACAATAATCTTTAAATATTGTGCAATAGATGAGAAAACTGCCAATATGTTGTTTTCATTTTTTAAATAAATCTAATGATACATCTTTACAGGGGCTTTAATGATTGTCAATCTGCCCTTTGGTAGTTTGGATTGGGATAGTTGTGTCTGCAGAAAAGTCCTAAAGGTGTCCCCTGTCCCCCCCAGAATTTGTGTGTTTCCTACTCCCCTGTCTGAAAAACTTTCCATTACACTACAACATAAAGAAAATACCAAGGAGGGCCTTAGCCACTGCCTGGGCAGTAACAGTCCTCATAGGTATGGCTTCAGGATACCTGGTAGCATGGTCTACCACAACCAATATAAATCGGTTGCCTGAAGATGTGGGAGGCTCTAGGGGGGGCCAACAAGTCAATCCCTACCCTCTCAAAAGGAACTCCCACCAATGGGATGGGCACCAAAGGTGCCACGTTCTTGGCTCCACTCTTGCCAGACGTCTGATAAGTATGACAGCTTCTACAGAATCTATCTACATCAGACCCCATCTTGGGCCAGTAGTAATACAGAGAAATCCTTTCCTTGGCCTTCTTAAAGCAAACTGTGAAAACTGTGGTCTCACCTCCTGAGGCACTACAAATCTTCTGTAGTCCCCTGGGGTAGACTCAATAGGCTCTCTGTAAAGGAGGCCCTCCTTCCAGTACAGCCTGTGCTTCCTTAGCTCTTGTCCTTCAAGCTGGGAAGGGGCCTGTTGGCGAAGTCCTTTAAGAGTAGGACACTCTCTTTGACCTCTGCTGAAATCTGCCCTAGAGGGTCCACCTTCTGCAAGCAAAGCCTGCAGCTCAGGATGGTCTTTAGGATCCAGAGCTCCAACATAGAGAAGGGCTTGTTCCAGCTCTGTTTCACCAGTAGCTGTATCACCATTCTGTGGTTGTTCCTCACACTTCGCCTTAGCTGGTGGGGGGGTCACAGTTGTGACCTTGGACTGTCCTCTCAGGGATGTCCTTGTCCTTTGAACAGTGGTGACACCTTTCTTCTTTCCTGAGACCTCAGGTTTCCCCTTTGTCTCTTTCCTTGTCCTATAAATTGAAGGCTGTCCTTCCTGTGGACTGGGAATTATAGGTTCTTCTGTAACTTCCTCTTGAGAGTCAACTAAAGTTGCCTCTCTGGCAAATCTCGTTTGCTCTTGCTTCCTTTTACTGAGAGGGGTGGGGGTGCTTGATACAACTCCAATAGTATTTAAGTAATTATCCAACAGGGCTCTCCAAGGGACCTCACCTTGTACACTGACAGGAATCCTCACTGTCATATTGTTGCACTGGATGAGAGCTGGTGGTCTAGGAATCATTTGGAGTGGGCCTCCAGCAAGCTCAGGGGGAGCCTAAGGTGCCTTAGCAGCATCCTCTAGCTTGAAGAAAGTTTCATCCACTACAGTAATGCTGGTGCCAGTGTCTCTAATGGCAGGGGTCTCCTGTCCATACACAAGTACACTGTCCTGGTAATATTCTTTGGTATTATCTAGAAAAGAGTTATACACATCTACATTATGCTATTCCCACAGCCCTAGATATACTAAAGAAACACTGGCTGAGACTCCAATGGGGTCCTCAGCCAATACCTGAAAGTTACCACTAGCCATATGAACTTCATCCTCAGGGATCAAGGCTAAAGAGGCAGTGTGGATCCCTGAAGGTTTACCCTTGCACCTGAGATTACTTTTCACATGGTCAGTTGACCCACAAGCATAACATTTTCCAAATGTTTTCTGGAATGGGGGATTCTGCTGACCTCCCTCTGGTTTAGCACCAGAGTTTTCACTAGACAGACCTAGTTTCCCATGCGGCCTACCCTTCTTATGTTTGTGCCCCTCTTATGGATGGCTGGCTCTGGAATTCACTTTTTCATCTTTCTTGTGCTGTTCCCATCATCCTATTTGTGAGTGGCCCCAGAATCCTTGTGATTGTCCCTGTTGGCAAACGACAAGTCAGCAGCTTTTGCTAGCTTCTTGGGATCAATCTCTTTTGAGTCAGCCAAGTGCTGTCTCAGCTCAGGAGAGCAGGCATCAAAAATAGATTCCAACACAAACAGATTTCTCATTTCTTCAAAGGTAGTTACTCTATAACCCTTAACCCATCCATCATCAGTTTTTCAGACATTCGCACATCCAGGTAGCCCAAGGCGTACCATCAGTCTTTTTGAGGGTCCTAAACCTCTTAAGGTACTGGGAAGGAATTTTCTCACATCTGGCTATCAAAGCCAGCTTCACATTATCATACTCCTGTCTTTCAAGGTCACCCACCTACATTACAGCATCAGTTGCAACCTGGAGAAGCCTAGACAAAAGTCAAGGAATCAACTGTTTCTATGTGAGACCCGTAATCCCATGATTGTATTCAAAGGCACCCAACCAATCCAAAATATCAAGTTTCACATCATACATACTCACTGCTTCTTTAGGCAGGAGAGGCCTCTTGGGACTGGAAGACCTAGCGGACTCTGGGAGGGAAACATTTTCCAAAGACAATGGGTCTCATTACAAGTTTGCCGGCCCAGTAACTACGGTAACGGTAAGCTTGCCGGTACCGTAGTTACCAGACCGGCAAACTACGAGTCTTGCTCACAGGTGCCTTCCCGCCCGCCTGGGCCTGATTCATGGAAGTGTTTTATAATGGTGCAATCTCATAGGAAAACGTTCCATGAATCAGGCCCTAAAAGTCCTAAAGTCCAGCAAAAAGAGCTGGGGGTCTCTAAGCTAGAAGGGAATTAGCACATTTCTGAGAATTCTCCCTAACACCTATACACACTGATATTAACGATACATATGGTGATTCATTCTTGTATGAAATGCACATCACATTACAGTGATATTGTAACCATATTTATCGTAGTGTACTTAGGAAAAAAGCTATGTGATACCACTTCCTGTTTTGTCAAGGGTTGAAAGGTTGTGTTCCATCAGTTCCTGTGATGTCATTTCGGGGTGGGGTCAAATGTCATCACTTCCTGTGATGTCATCAGAGGTCAGGGGTCCTGTGATGTCACTTCCGCCAACCCTGGCATTTTAGTGAAATGACGTCCCTGGGCCTGACCCAGGGAATGTGCCCTCACCTTGCAGGGCATTTCATCCTCCTCCTCTCTGCGCCCTCTGCTGCCATTCCTGCCTCTGCAGCTAAATTAGTAGCAGAAGGAGATGCTTGTTCCACTTTGCAACAGCTAGTAGCAGTATGGTGTTGGTAAGTGTGTTAGGGTCAGGTGCAGGCCTTTTGTAGTTTTTCAGGGTGGTTCGGATGCACCAGTTACTTATTTTACATCACCTGTATGTCCTTTCAGGTGGACTGCACTATGTTTTTGGTAGAATTACTGACCATTTTCAGCCTTATTTTGGTGGTATTTCAACTTGTAATGCAGCAGAAATACTGTTATGGATCTCAGTGGCAATTCCACCGGCAAAAATAGCCCTGGTGCCAATTCCACCAGATGTTGGTGATAATTACATCACACTGTTTCCGCGGGGGCTAAATTCGCCCAAGTAATTAGCTTAGACTCCTTCCATTTCCATTATTTCCATTACCGCCACTTTTACAGTATATCGCCAAACTCATAATGAGGCCCAAAGACCCCCGCCCCCTTAAGCCAGATTCCTGATAGTTTGTTAACTTTGGCGTCCTAGGATGAAAGCAAACAATAGTCATGCATGTGTACATAACACATTGCAAATGTTTACTGTATTACTTCCCCTCTATACATTGGGGTGTTATTTATTGTCAAACCAGTGCAGCATACAATGTTCAAATGCAACAAAAGAAAGTCTTCTGCGCCCATTATAACTACGTCTCTGATTTATTCCCTTCAATTAAACTATCTGCTGCTTCATCTGCTTCCATTACGATACTCAGTTACTACAATACAAAAAATATTCACCTGTTCAGTCATATTGGGAGGGCCGTGTCTTAGCCAAAGTGCTCGCTTCATTGCTTCACATTGTCTTTGCAAATGCAACAATGTTTGGATTTTATTCTGTTTAATCTTTACTTAAACTATTTTTAGTGTAGAATTAACCTGTGAAAGGAGACCTTGCGTTCTTGCCTGCAAAATGACCACAATCTTGGGTCCCCCCAGCTATCTCTGCCATCCCACTGATAAGGAAGAAAGGCTCCAGTCGTCATAACAAAGATAAAACCAATTTGACCTCAAATTAAAATTGCTGGTGCAAGGTTCAGGGTAAATCGACCTCGCCCTTCAAGTACTGCGTCGTTTTATATACGTTTTATATAGCGGGAAACTCGGTCAGGCTTGATTTTAAAGGCGATATCTTTGACAGTGTCACGAAGGCATGGTAATATATCAAAGCCATACAATTAGAATCATTAGTTTATGACGTGCTTATGCATGCCCGACCAAAACACCTCCTCATGGGAACTCTTTGTGCTCACTTTAATCAAGCCTTACCATCAGGCTTTGCATCCAAAGTGCCTGCTAGTGTTTGTTCAAAGTAGTCTTCTGAGAGTTAATGACTTAATTGGAGTTGTAAACACCCTACTTGTGTAATAAAAAAGTCTAACCAGGCCTGCCCTCAGCCACTCGATTTCTACGCATTCTGCATGTCCTGTTAAAACAAGCATTGGCAAAGCCACTGAAGTTTTGCTAAAAACAAGCATTGACAATGTCGACGTTTTTGGCTTGTGCATAGGTTTTCAGCTTTCGCCAGGCACTGCCATTAGACTCCCAGGTACTCACACCATTTTGCACCTGCTACCAACAATTAGTAGTTAATACCACTAGCGCGGTGCCAGGCAAGTGCCTTTCCGATCCTTACACAAACTGTTGGCATTGCCAATGCTTGTTTTTATACTGCACCTGTCGGCAAACAGTGTTCTAATAGTGTTGAGGCTTGCCTGGCTATGATAGGTACTGCCATCAAAGGCCCAATTACTCATAAAATATGCTGTGGTAGTGACACTATATGACCAGATATTCTCCACACCCCAAAGGCGGCGTTTGCCAAAGTATGCCCTGGCGCATGCGTGATACCTCCCTCCTCCAGCAGACCAATAGCTTGATACCCCTGCCAAAGGGAAGAGTACACCACTCAATGGACAACTGCAGTGGTGATTTGGCGCAGTATGAAGCAGATTAACACCTGCCATTTATTTCCATTAAAGGATCAGGCATTCCCAAAAAATGCGCACAAACACACAAATGTGTTCACTCATCCACCTATTGAAAAAACAAAACACACTGTAAGACCTTAAGCCCTATGATGCCTCTCTGTGCGACAAGTGCCCAATTACTTTGATTTCCCTAAAAGTGTCAACTGTTTTACAAGTTTTTCCTTGATGAGCTATAATCCCTGGAGTGCAACCCTTTATGCCGCATGCCCCTTCCCTCGACCAAGGGTTCTGAGAGCAAGGGCTGACACATGAACTCTCTTTTTCTTTCCATAGGTGAGTAACCTTGCCAAACTGGCTGAAAATAGGTTTGTGACAGTTTGCCGGTTTCAGGGACTTCACCTCGACTGTACTCAGGGGATGGACCCTCTTTTCAGGGGGCTATATGTATCTTTTAAAATACATAGTTAAAGGTCCTACAGCTATGCATTGTCCTATGGGCCAGGGCATGTGCTCATTAGCGCTAGATTAGGCCTATGTGGCTAGCACGTGTTCAGTATATTTGCTGAGGGTTTGGATGGTCGACTAAATGTTCGAATGAATGAAATCCTCTGGCTGAAGAATTTGGAATGACCTCAATTACCCATAAATATGGAGGCCTACTTCTGTTACTTGTCAGATGGGAAAATCCTTAACCAGAGGTGAAGGAAGAATCCTTCAATACTCACCAGGACCCTAGTGCCAGCAAACACGTGATGAATAAACTACGGATCTGCACTCTCTTCAGAGATTCTGCACAGGACGGAGCATAAAAACGTTTATGCATGGACAGACGCCACTGGTATCCCCTATTTATGGAGGATCTGCCGCAGTTACTTTGTAGAACAATTAGAACAGTAAAGAATGTAGCGACTTTTAGAATGGATGCAGGGATATTCTGCTGAAACGTGCAACCTTCCACATGCCTGGCAGCACGTTTCTTCCCGGTTTCTTTGGGAAACGGACTTCCATGTCCCATTGTAAGGCTAAGATGGCGCTCGCTCCCATTGTCTCAGCAAAACCAGCCTTGAAGCAATCCTCCCACTTCATGTCATCTGAGAGCGGTATCGTGTTCGTTTGCCGAAAGGCTTTTTTTTGCCGTAATTTCCGACGACGAAATTACTTCTAAAAAACCTTCAAAATATTTGAGGGGAGGGTATGGGTAAAATAATAAGGAAAGGGGGGCACTTGGGTGGAAACAGCCAAATAAAACAAATAAAAAGCTCGACAGGTGCAGGGACGTCATTTGGGGGTCGCCAGAGGTCGCAACTGCGACCTCTGAGGTCTCCCTTGCGACCTCTGTGGTCTCCCTTGCGACCTCTGTTAAAAAAAAAAATAAATAAAAAAAAAACATTTCGTTTTTTTTTGGTTTTTTTTTTCGTTTTTTGTAATGCATGGTCCTGGAGTGGCTGGCTCTCATGTTCAGGCCCTTTTAAAAAAAAATAATAAGACAAATAAGAACAGGAGTGCCACAAGTCTAACACTTTCAGCACTGACCCTAAATAAGAAAGAATAGGAAACCAAATAATGTGTCTTTCTGGAATTCTGTACAATAATTGCTAAACTCATTAAAGGTTTATTTCAGGCACACTTCAGGGGGTGAGTCACTGATTTAGTCTGTTCTTAAACGCCTCAACTCAGCCTTTAATCCATCTGAGGTCGATAAATGAGTACCAAGACAGGTTGGGTGATATTGGGTGTATATTTTTTCTATATAAAGCGCTTAAGTGTAAGTGCTATATAGTAACACATCTTTTGGTCATGGACGTCTGCATGCATTCACAGTAATTTGGTAATATGGGCCTATACACACTGACCTTAACGCTACATATGGCAATCCATTCTTGCATGAAATGTACATCACATTATAGTGATATTGTAACCATATTTTTCGTACTGTACAATGCTGTGATGTCACTTCCTGTTTTGGCAACGGGTGAAAGGTTCGTGTTCCATCGCTTCCCGCGATATCACTTCGGGGTGGGGTCAAATGATATCAGTTCCTGTGATGTCATCAGGGGTCAAGGGTCGTGTGATGTCACTTCCGCTACCCCTGGCATTTTGGTGAAATGACGTCCCTGGACAGGTGTCTTTCAAAGTGCTTCAGCGTCGATAATTACTTCAGAAAGAAAGCCTGTCGGCAAGCGAACAAGGGGCCCTGGGAGAACAAGGGGTCCTGGGAGCATGACAACGGAATGGCAGCAAAACCAAGAATGAGATCCTTGGCAGCTGACAGACACAGAATACTGCAAATGTCTGTGCATTTGAAGCGTATATAATGTAATATGGTTAAAATGTTTGTCAGGCCTTGTGTTGGAAATGAAGACTCTACCTAACAGGATATTCTTTCTACCTTTTATTTGAAGCACGAGGGCTGTTTCAGTCACAGCAATTTAGATTGAATCCAGTTCTAAAATGTCCAATTCTCACTGTCTTGAGGTGGTAGTCCTGACCAGTCCTGACCAGTCCTTCCCGGGAGCCAGAGAAAAGCCAGCATTCTAGAGCTGAGGAGCGAGGGAGCCTGGAGAGATGTCAGAGCCGTGCAGAGTGGAGAACCGGTGGTGAAACGCTATAAACTACTGGTGCATCTGCCAAAGCAGAGTGGGGACCCTGGTGCATTTCGGCGACTGCGCTGAAGAGTATTAGAATGTTGGAAAGTTACAGAAGTAAAACAGAAGAATATTTTTGTGACTGCGGAAAGCAGAAGATGTTTAAATATTGTAAGATTGCAGATGGCAAAGTAAAAGTGAGAATTGTTTTTCAAGTACATATACCAAGGCAAGACAAGAATACCAAGTCAAGGCAAGAATAAGGGTATTTATTTATTAATTGTTTGCTTTTTAGGTGCTTATACAGCAAGTAAAATACTGTTTCAAACGAGGGGCGGGAACAAGGGAGTGAAACACATTACAAACACAATAATTAAAGCAGTGGAGGGAAAAAGGAATGAACCTACTCTGCCTTGTGAGTATTCAGAATGTGCAATTGCAGCAAGGAAGAGGGCCGGAAGAGGGCAGAGAAGGTAAGTGCTGGGGAGTCCAAGCTCTTGGATGAGCCACAGATGAAGTGCTTGGAGTGTTGAGTGCTACACGGCCAGGAGTCATGTTAGTTATAAGTGCAAACCTCCAGGGAGGAGGGTGTGCCAAGGCAAGTGCTGAGGGTGGACAGGAGCTGAGGCGATTGCTACTTGAATGGTAAAGAGGAACTGTATTGGATTTTGAGAGTGCAAAGAGAAGTCTTGGCAGGAGAGTACACCAGGCAGTGGAAAGTGCAAGAGGAGTCCTGGCAGGGGAGTATAACAGGCACATTTCAAACCCACAAGGGGTTTTAAGCAGAAACAGTGTTTGTATTAAAAGAAGGAACTTTTTGTTGCAAAAGAACTTACAAGAATGAACAGGTTCATTTAACCAATGTAAGGAACGCATGCTGGCAATAGTATGACAGACACAAGTGATCACAGTTCAAGGGTGTTTATTAAACTTTTGCAATGGTGTGATGAACACCTATATAAACCTAAATCTACAGATGGGAGCAATCTACGATTATCAAATGATAATAATGCAGTCCTAGTGAAGTCTTGTCAAAATTAAAGGGCCTATACTAAAACAACTATTGCCAATCCCTAACGCTAATTTACAAATAGTGTGGGGTAATGTTCATGAAAAAAAAACGAGTGTTCGCAAAATGATATGTCAGGATGATCAGGCCTTTGGCCTCCCTTACCCACGTTTTCAGTATGGGGCAAGGCGGTTTGCTCGAGCAAAGCACACACTCTGGCTTCTTCGACACGGGGACACAGTTCTATTTCCAGCAACAGGGCCTTATGTGCCCAAGTCTCTTTTCTCAACAAAGTCTCTTGATTCCGAGGGCATGTTGTACAAAAATAAGATACACAGTTCTTTTCTTCTTACAAGTATTCAACATGGTGCTTTACCCTGTATCCCCTTAAGCCAGGCTTGGATCCCTGTTATTTCATGATCGTTACTGTGGATCCCCCTCAGCTGGGCTCAGATCCTACTTTCCACAAAATTCAGAGAATATTTGTTTTCTCAGGTGACTCATGGTTCAACCTGGATCCCCCGCAGATCCTTCCTCTTTTTCAATTAGTCTCCCCCAGCCAGGCTCGGACCAATTGTAGTTCACCGTGGTTTATCGAAGACTTTCGAATGTGCACAGGATTTGGCTTGACCCATTGCAGGACCACTGCAATACAAACTTCCGTTTTACAATACAGTTGCCATTCAGTTGGATACCTAACAGAGACCTTCGAATGAGCACTCTGTACATAGTATTTCACTTGGCCTCCCAAAGTTCATTCACTCCTTTGCCTTCCAATTATATTTGCATCGCTCATCACATATGTTTCACGCACTGTCCTCTTTGTAAATCCAATGTTGCCACTTGCAACCTTGGTTCAAACACAAGATGGTTTGGTATCAGTCTCTCCAACTCACTGGTTGTGCTGTCTTTACTGGCGCTGCTTTGTTCAGCAAGGTTTTCGCTCAGGCATGGATCACCTCCTTTCAAGTGCTCAAGGTTCACAAAGAAGGCTTCCCTCAGCCGGGCTCGAGCCTTCTCTCATGCAGCACAGTACACATTGAAAGCTTCCCTCAGTCGAGTTTGAGCCACCCTTCAAAGTTCACAACTGACAAAAAAAGGCCTTGGGACACCTAGTCCCAGAATGCACTCGGCTAATTTTGCTCCCACTTCACAGCTCCCCAAAATGCCATTTTCTGCCATTGCGAGCTGTAGAAGCTAAAAGGGGATGTTGATCTGAGGTCGGTCAGGGTCTCTCCACCTGGCCCTCAGAGACCTGAGTTCACCTGCCTGGCCCATGGGAGGAGTCCTGCTGTGGGTACCGCCAGGCGACCCCAGCTGCCCCTGGTCTTGCCTTCTGGAGGTACAGCTCCCTCTCCACAGTGCAGTCTCCTCGGAACTCACAGGGCCAGTGTCCGGGCGGCTTTCTCCTCACACAGGTCTCTGCAGCTCTTTTGGCCTTCCTATGGCTTCTTGCACCTTTCAGCATCCCCATCTCACTCAAAGGGTGCCCTCCTGCTCTGCCTTTTATACTTCCTGGGAGTGGTGATTAGCTTCAGGTATGCATAGTTGGAAAGGGAGGCCTGACTTTGCCTGGCCTCATTACTTTAACAGTCCTGTCAAAAGGAAAGAGTCTGTCTTCTGTCTCTGAGCAAGTTTTTCATCAGTAATCTTCATCCTCCCAGTTTCCCTCTTCCTCGTCTCAGTGTTTACATGGAAAGGGGGTGGAGGGTTGGAAGGTCAGTAAATCTGACACAGGAGGATGGGGAAGAAGTCTAAAAGGAAAGGGGATACTGTGTTTCACCATCAGAGGCCCCTACCCTGCTGCCCGATGTCCTGTACAGTAAAAATCCCATGGGTTTTTCACATACGCTTCCCCAACAGTCTGTGTCATTCTTATAGGATGCACAGATCTGTTCATGGTCTTCCCTGGGAGTTTCTTCCTCCACACTTATCTAGGAGTACCTCTTGGGTCTAGCATTGAAGTTTTTAACATTCTCTCTCCTTTTCCCTGGTGTCTCATGGGATTGGATAGAGGGTATACTAGCAGATGATAGATTGATCTTTTCTTTCCGATTAAGGTTTTTTGGTAAGGTGGTGACAAGAGGGAATTTATTAAGAGGGTAATAACGTAGCTCATGACCAACCTTTCTACAAGAGTAGCAAAGTTTATTTTTGGGTTTGAAGCCAATATTTTCTTCTATCTCTGGTGTATTTGTTCGTGCAAAGAGGATATCAACAGATTCTCCTGGAGAATCATCCTCTGGTGTCTCTCCTTCCCATTTGAGTGATGTTTCTCCTGTTTTTTTTGTTTCCAAAGGAAGTTGTTCTGGTTCCCTATCAGCCTCATCATCACTTGAGGGTGGAGAGACCCCGAAATTCTTACTCCCTTTCTTATCATCCTGAAAAGGAATATAGGTTTTTACTAAAGCTTCTCCCTCTAATGATATGAAAGTATTAATTGTCAAAGAGGAAGAAATTAATTCAGATGGAAAAGTTATGTGGGTCTCTACCTTTGAGGAGAGAAAATCTTCTTGAGTGAATAGCGGCCTCAACAAGCTATTGTTTCCTGAGTAAGTTACCTCCACTAAAGAATCCTCTAAGGATGGTTCAGACTTTACAACTCTGGGAAAGCTGGATTCTTTATTCTCAAAAGGAGGAGGGGTTCTTTGGGATAGAAGAATATCCGGGACTCTGCTATCTTCCTCTTTGTGTTGTAAATTATGTGTGGACATTTCAGACTTTCCTTCCCTACTCTCCAAGAACTTAGTTGGTGCCCTGTTTCCCAGGGCGTCTCATATACTAAAAGCCCCAACAATTCACCCTTCTCGTCCATATTGATGGTAAGATGGATTTAGGTGAAAACTCTTATTTCTCCCCCAGTGGCCAATAGGGGTGACATCTTTAATCTCCCTTCTCAATTTACTTCATCTTGTGGCATCAAATGTAGAACCTAGTGAACTGGTATCCCTGCTCTGAGCTCTAGAGAGACCATTATTTTGTCCCTGCTAGGGATTTGGTAACAGTGTCGAAAAAAGAGGTTATAGCTGTTACTTTCTACCCTTTTTCTGGTGGGAAGGATAGCTTGAGTGGAAAGGGGAAGAAATTGGACTCGTACTCTTTGTCCAGGATAAAGAGAAGATTCTTAGGATCTTTCTGCAGAGTTCAACCTATTGATGGAGGAAGGGACTGGGTTATATTTCTTTGGGTTGTCAGGTGGCTTACTTTTAAGGAAGGGTGTTCTCTAATCTGATGGGGTCCCTAACTTGTCTCAGTTTAGTCGCATCCCACTCTGACACCACATGTAACGAATGCATGGTGGCAATAGTAAGACAGACACAAGTGATCACAGTTCAAGGGTGCTTATTGAACATTTGGAAACTGAAATCTACAGATTGGAGTGAGCTACAACCACCAAATAATAATAATGCAATCCTAGTGGAGTCTAGTCAAAATAAAAGGGCCTATACTAAAAAAACATGATTGCAATCCCTACAGCTAATTTACAAATAGTGTGAGGTAATGTTCATGAAAAAGAAAGAAGTGTTCACAAAATGATATGTCAGGATGATCAGCCCGTTGGCCTCCCTTGCCCACGTTTTCAGCACTGGGCAAGGCGGTTCGCATGAGCAAAGCACACACTCTGGCTTCTTCGACATGAGGACACAGTTCTATTTCCAGAAACAGGGCCTTCTGTTCCCAAATCTCTTTTCTCATCAAAGTCTCCTGATTCTGAGTACCTGTTGTACAAAAATAAGTTACACAGTTATTTTCTAGTTACAAGTATTCAACACAGGTGCTTTACCCTGGATCCTCATCAGCCGGGCTCGTATCCCTGTTATTTCCCAATCGTTACTGCATATCCCCCTCAGCCAGGCTCAGATCCTTCCCCTTTTTTCAATTAGTCTCCCTCAGCCAAGCTCAGACCAATTGTAGTTCAATCCGTTTTCTCGTGTGACTCATGGTTCAAACTGGATCCACCTCAGCCACGCTTAGATCCTTGCCCTTGTTTAAATACTCTCCCTTAGCTGGTCTCGGACCAATTGTAGTTCACCTTGGTTTATCGAAGACTTTCGAAAGTGCACAGGATTTGGCTTGACCCGTTGCAGGATCACTGTGATACAAACTTCAGTTTTACAATGCAGTTGCCATTCAGTTGGATACCTAACGGAGACTTTACAAATGAGCACTCAGGTGGCACCGGACCAATCTGTATACAGTATTTCACTTGGCCACCCAAAGTTCATTCACTCCTTTGGTTTACAATTACATTTGCGTTTCACCCACTGTCCTCTTTGGATTTCTTCATACAATGTTGCCGCTTGCAACCTTGGTTCAAACACAAGCTGGTTTGGTATCAGTCTCTGACTCACCGGATGTGCTGTCTTTACTGGCACTGCTTTGTTCAGCCAGGCTTTTGGTAAGGCGTGGGTCACCTCCTTTTAAGCTCTCAAGGTTCACAATGAAGGTTTCCCTCAGCTGGCCTTGAGTCTTCTCTCATGCAGCACAGTCCACATCGAAAGATTCCCTCAGTCGGGTTCAAGCCTCCCATTTACGATTCACAGCTCACTAAGAAGGCTTCCCTCAGCTGGGCTCGTGCCTCCTTTCAAAATTCTCAATTTACAAAAAAAAGGTCTAGGGACTCCTAATCCCAGAATCCACTGAGCTAATTTTGCTCCCACTTTACAGATCCCCAAAACCACATGTTCTGGCATTGTGAGCTGCAGGAGCTTAAAGGGGATGTTGATCTGAGGTCAGGGTCTTTCTACCTGGCCCTCAGAGACCTGGGTTCAACCTGCCTGGGCCAGGGTAGGGGTCTTGCTGTTGGTACCGCAATGCAACCACAGCTACCCCTTGTCTTGCCTTCTGAAGGTACAGCTCCCTCTCCACAGTGCAGTCTCCTCTGAACTCACAGGGCCAGTGTCAGGGCGGTTTTCTCCTCCTCCATGTCTCCCAGGGTCTATATATCTCTTTTGGTCTTCCTCTGGCTTCTTGCACCTTCCAGCTTCCCCACCTCGCTCAAAGTGTGCTCTCCTGCTCTGCCTTTTATAATTCCGTGGAGTGGTGATTAGGTTTAGGTGTGCATTGTTGGAAAGGGAGGCCTGATTTTGCCTGGCCTCATTACTGGGACAGTCTGCTATCAAAAGGAAAGGGTCTGTCTTCTGTCTCTAAGCATGTTTTTCATCAGTAATCTTCATCCTCCCAGTTTTCCTCTTCCTCATCTCAGTGTTTACATGGAAGGGGGGAGGGTTGGAAGGTCAGTAGATCTGACACAGTAGTATGGGGACGAAGTCTCAGGGGAAATGGGATACAGTGTTTCACCATCAGAGGCCCCTACCCTGTTCACCGAGGTTCCCGACAATGAAAACCCCTTTGGTTTTTCACACCAGATTGTTGTGGACCAAGGAAGGCATAAATAACTGTCAGTCCTAGAGACATTTGTGATATCTGTGAAGAATCCAGTGGAAGGGAATCACCCTCTGGAATTAAGTTCTTTCCCATTTTGGAGAACATTTACGTTGACACCATTCTATCTTTAGTTAAAACCACCTTTTTGCAAATACCAGTTTATAGACATTTTTCCTTGCCACTTAGTTGTTTTTTTTCAGTGTGAGGTTCAGGATACAATGTTTTGGACACAAGGAAGACAGATACTTAGTTTTTGGTTTTTAGGTAGGGAAACTCCTCTTTAGAATGGGGTCACAGAGGCATTTTGCCAACCCTTTTAATTTGAATAAAAGTCTATGACTATAAACATGAGAAATGTGTGACCGGCTTTCATTTCTGATCCTCACAAGTAGTTTTAGACACATCCTGGGAAATAAACATTGTATTACCATTCCACATTATTTGATTTCCTCCTTTTACAATTGTAATACGTATTTATAATTGAATATATTCAAGCAGCGAAAGATCATTGTATGAGGAGCAGACATCTTTTGTGGAGTGTGATCTTTCACACCAACACTTTGTATATTTAGGGCAATAGAAGGATGAAGCTTGAGAATGTAAGGAAGCACTTTTTTCCGACAAGGATACCCCCAATAATTGTAATGCTATTCTAGCAGAATTCTTCTTTTATTAATTATGATTGGCTCCTGTTATCATCAATGTCGCTCATATTTCCTACCTTAACACACCTTCCGTATTGCTTCTCTATATGCTGCTCTGACATCCCGCCGTGTTATGAGAGAAACAGAATCCATTGGGAAATGCAGAGAGACATACTACGCCATCCCTTTCAAGCCTGCAGGCAATGCAGCAGTCTTCAGTCCGGAACTCTGCTCGGAACTGCCGAGCAAAAACAATTCCAAAACGCAGCCTGTTCACTGTCGGATTCACTCCGATGTTTCCCTCCACATCACGAATCTTCCACCACCATGGAACAATGTAAGCCATTCCGGTGACTATATGTATGTCCCTTCATGAAGGAGAGAAACGGCTATGCTGACATCTGTAAGCACCAAGCCACATCCAATTACCTTTTTAGTTTTGACTCCCGTGGGTTGCTTTAGTGTCACCTGAAAGTGAACTTTAAAAATGCTATAGGAGTAAGAGCACTGTGGGGTACCCTTTGAATCTAACAGTGTCATATTCATCAGTTTGATCCTGGCTCCTCTGTTCCTAGGTATATTAATTTCCTTCCCTTGATGTGGATACTGTTTTGAAATCGCTGTTTATTTTAGATGATTGTAGCAAGAAAGTTGACATCATTTTGCTACACTTCTACAGACACTAGCCCTAGTCCAGAGAAGATGCCAGTGGATTAATGCCACCATGGGAGGTCATTCTGGAAGTTTTGAAGGCTAGAGTCTTCAGCTGCTGTTAATCATCCTCACCTGAGAATGTTGATGTTGTGTTCCTGATAGGGCCCATCCCTCTGGAACTTACCCTGTTTTTGGGGCCCATGCCAAACTACATTCTCTGGCTTTCTGTTTATAGTAGAGAGCCCCATCCCTTCAGATCCACCCTATTAGTTGTACACCGGCAATGGTTCGTAATATCGGATTTAGATAGATGCTGAACATATCCATCAGGCATGCATCCACGATGTATTCTAACATGAAGAGAAAGAACACACACTCATGGTTCTCAATGTGTTTCTATGGTCCAAACAACTGAAGTTCCTTGCAGCTTCTGTCATCCACATTTCCCAACTCACACTCATTACTTTATAAAGTCACAAAAACTCTGTAAACCACTGGGTTAATGGCCTTTCAAATGTTCTCAAAAATGTCTCTCATTTTGGCATTGTAACGCTTACCTGACTCTGCGGGAACGCCCCTGAAGACCCAGATAATTCCTTCTCTTTTGGAAGCAGAGAAATACTGTGGAGACAACAAACAAAACTTCCCTTAACATGTAACTTAATAATTCTCTCTACTCAACCCCCATAGAAGAAATAGTTGCAGAAGAAGTCTTTTCCAGCTCATCTGATTATTTATTTAGGTGAGCTCTCCATCCTGCTTCTTAACACGGGGGCGCTAGTTCTGAAGAGTGTTGATAAAATGGAATCAGCAACAACTATATGGGGCTTATGGGACTAGGTAAAATGAATTCTTATAATGATGTAATAGAAACGAACATCTGAGACTTCCCTTTCCTTTTCTTAGCCTAAATACCTAAAAGGCTGTGTCAGTGACTAAAGGAAACCCTAAAATGACCTGCGGGTATAATTATCACAATTACTACTAATAAAATGCCACAGAAACTAAATATTCCATCCTCGGGGAAAATGCTGAAAAGGTTTTGTGTAAACTAAGCTGAGGAGAAAATAAACTGTCTCTCAAACAATAGCAACCACAAGGCTAAAATACAGTGCCTCACAGATACAAGTTAATTCACTTGAAATAAATACAAGTGTTGCTCTGACAAATAATGACGCAGCTCTCAAGCCCTGAGAATGCGTGCTTCCTTGAAGGCAACCCTGGCAGCACGGTAACGTTACACAACAACAACAACAACGTGCATTACCGGCATTTAAATTACCAAACTAAATTCGAAGTACGCCACTGCATGGCGGCATGAATTACAAACGTGCACATGACAATATGAAGAACGGTATCTTCACAAACAAACAATTCAATGGAATACTTGCGGGTACGTGGAATGTCCTCGTAGATCACTGAGGAGATAATGATCAGTCCGTGACAGAATGGGGAATGAGGGAAAAATATACAGATGAAAGGAAACTACAAAACGGCAGAGGAAAGGACGAGAATATGCTATAACAAGGGGCACGGCAGAGGGCAATGAATGGGAACTGCTGAGAGGAATCTTCAATGAGAACTGCTGAGAGGAATCTTCCTGAGACTGCGGTAAGCGTCAGTACTGAACTTTAGTCAACAACTCGAAGCGCGCGTCTCAGGAGAGTTCGCTTAATATAGGGATACACTGAGAAAGACTATACCCGTAAGGCTAGTCTTTCTATGGCACTAAGATGCAGCCATTAAAAGGAAACAGGAAGTCCTATTAACTCAAGGGGAATTTATTAGACTGCCTCAGCACTTACTAAATAACTGGATTAACCCTGCTAGTGCAACAGTTAGCCTTACCCCTAGACTGGCCTGTGGTCGTGACAGTACTCCCCCTCAAGGACCCTCCTCCCGGTTTGGTTGGGTAGTTTCGATGGAATTTCCTTAACAATCTAGGAGCATGAATGTTATCCAAAGGTTCCCAAGATCTATCTAACGGACCATACCCTTTCTAATCGACCAGGTAATATAACTTGCACCTCTCTATTTTGGAATCCAAAATTTCCTTTACTTCGAATTCTGGCTGATCATCCTCGATTTCTACTGGAGTAGGTGACTGAGGTAAACGAGTTTCTGGTTCAACTGGTTTCAAAAGGGATACATGAAAAACTGGATGGATTCGCATTTTCCTTGGAAGAGTCAATCTCATAGCGACTGTATTAATTATAGCTTCGATGGTAAAAGGACCCAAAAACCTGGGAAGAAACTTCTTGGAACCTTTCAGAGCCAAGTTTTGGGAAGACAACCAGACAGAGTCACCCACTTGAAATTTTGGGGCATCACTTCGATGTCGATCAGCAAACTTCTTTTGTGAATCCTTTGCTGAAGCTAAACTGGTTTGAGCTTTACTTGTTGCTGTTAAGATATTGTCATGAAGGGTCTTGACTGCCGGCATCTCCAATGGTGCTGGAGGATCAAATGCAGAAGTTCGAAGATGCCGAACATGAAGAGTGCAAAAAGGCGTGAGTCCAGTAGATGAATTAATTGAGTTGTTGTAGGCATATTCTGCCACCCACAAAATGTCCAGCCAGGAGTCATCGGTCTGATGAAGCATACAATGCAAATACTGCTCTAATGTTTGATTGGTGCGCTCCATTTGACCATCCGTCTGTGGGTGATGACTCGTGGATAGTCGCACATCAATCCTGGCTAAAGCACAGCATTTCATCCAGAACCTTGAAACAAATGGACTACCTCTGTCGGAAATTATGATGGAAGGAAAACCGTGCAATTTAACAATATTTTCCAAAAAGGTTTTAGCTAATTCCGAGGCAGTTGGAAGTCCTTGTAATGCTATGAAATGAGTCATTTTAGAAAATAAATCTACAATCACCAAAATGGTGTCGTAACCCTCACAAGGATGAGGGTCTGTGATGAAATCCATGGATAAGGTATACCACGGGCTTGGCAGAACATTCAAGGGTTGAAGAAGACCTGCTGGCCTTTTCTTGGAGTTCTTATTTTGTGCACAATTTCCACAGATCTGGATAAAACGAGTCACATCCTTACGCCAAGTAGGCCACCAATAATGTCTTTTAATCTTTTCCAAGGTTTTGGCTATCCCAGTATGGCCCTCAATCAAGGAGCCAAGGTAGTTTGAAATTACTTGATTTCTAATTGCCTCAGTAGGTAAATATAGACGATCTTGGTAGTACGGCATTTCCTCCTGGATTCTGAATGGAGTTCCTCGGTTAACCCATGTTCGCAATTCTTCTTGAGACAAGGTTTTCCTCACTTCATTCTGCAGGTCTTCGAAAAATGGGTCCATAACGTGCACCAGTCTCAAAACTCTCTCTCCAGTGATGACATTAGTGGGAGTTGGGGGAGTAAAGGCTTCCTCTCCCTTGCCAATTCGAGACAATGCGTCAGCCTTTCCATTAGCCCAGGAAAGATTGGGAAATTAGTTGTAATTAATAGATTAAATCAAAAGAGCTTTGTTTATTGGCCTGATCAGTTTGGAACCTGTCCTCACAGCTCCACAGTATGTAAGGGTATTTTGATCGACAAAGAGCTGGCTCTTGCTTCACAAACATCATCGGTAACTGGAATTAGCTTTTTCAGTCTGAAAAACTCATGTATCTGCTTGCTCTGTTCTCCTGCATACAAAAGATCTTGTTGGTGTAAATATTTATGTCATCAAGTCTCGACTTTGGCAAAAGTGTAATATGTTGATCTTAAAGCCAATCTATTGTCAAAATTGCAACAGGTTCAAAATTCTACAGCCAAATGAATGTTATGTTTGAAAAGGGTTGATCATATAGCTCTAAAATTTGCTTCAGTCCATTTGTTGCCTGTTGCCAAACATTTAATCTTCGAAGCTATATGTCATGTACACAAACCTTTATATAGCAATAGGACCACACGTGTATCCAATAAATTCTTGCTCTATCAACTTCATAGGCATTTGCAATCAAGGGACAGTCTCTTCTTAATTATTCCTATTTATAGAAAGAAAGAGTGGAGGGGACATGTTTTTCAGTGTTTGTGGTGCTTGCAGCAACATGTTTGCATTCACTATAAGCTGAATCAGTTCACCTCACAATCGAAACATTGAAAATATATCTTTCTGTTTCTTAATTTGACCTATAATTCACATTCCCCCTATTTTATGCAATTACTCTCAAGCATCACTTGTGCTGAACATTTGTGGACGTTACAATATAGGAATAACCATAGCATTATTATTGAATATGTGAATGTAAACCAATTGAATTGTCCATATTGGTTTGTGGTTCTTCTAAAAAGAATGATGTCTCAATCTTCACCTAAGTTGATAAACCTCATTACGAAATGTAACATGGTCATGTTGGTAATAACAAACCTAGAGCTTTTTCTAAAACAGATTGTTCATGTGTGTTCAGATAAATTCACTACCAGCATCTGCCACTCCTGGTGAAGCGTTGTCGGTCCTTGCCTGTCCAAATTTTTCAATCTTATCCTATCCCTAAAAAAGGATGTTACCTATCAGTGAATACTTTTCTGTTTCCTCTTACCTCTTTTGAAGGCATTATCACTTTGCCAATCTGTGTTTAGGTAATTTACTGAAGAGGAAGGGTGTGTTGTCGCCCCACAAGCTTCTTCCTCTTTATCATCACTGCTGGAACTAAATGAGGAATTCCTAAATCTCACTTTCCTTATCGTTCCAAAAGGTTGTGTTTTAGTGATAATTTAATTGTGAGATAGAATAGTTTTCTCCAGTACAAGGAAATGCCCCAATGTGACTCAATATTTTAAAATAGTTCCTTAGTCTTCAAATGCGGTCACTAGTAGTGATTTCTTTAAATTCCTTTTATCTTTTTTCTATTTATTCTAGTCTAGTTTTGACATTCTCAAGTAAAACCAATCATTGAACAAATCTACTGATAAAAATGCATTACTCCAATTTGATTCCTTTCATCCCATACCTTTATGAGAACATTTACCTCTGAGACAATTCCTTTTCCTATAAAGAATCAGCAGAAGTAAATTGGATTTTGAAAAGAAGCATTAAACGTAGTAGAACATTTATACTGAAAAGATTATTCCAAGAATAGCATTACAAAGGCTTTGAAAAGAGCTAAGAACAACCATAGTGAAACACTCCTTGAACAGAATATTCTTACTCAGGAAATGGGCAGAGTAATTATTGTCAATACATTTTCCACCCTTTATTTTTTTATTGGTTATTTATATAGCGGCTATACACTTAAACAACCATTTAAAAGTGCTCCAACACAGGGAGGCAAACATTCTTAATAGGCATTGGGACATTAGAATGGGCAAGAGCTATGTGTTAGAAGGTACAACATATAAAAAAGAGGAAGACAAACTGTAAACAACATAAAAAATAGTTATTGTTTGTGCCTGATGGTCCATTCAACATGCAAGAGCTAAACATTGAGAGAGGAGTCAGGAGTGGGAGGTGAGGGAAGAAGAAGACAAACTAACGAAAAACTATCATACCAGGCCTTGTGACATTTCAGATAGTGAAGTGCTAAACATCGATGGGAGAAAGGGAGGGGGACGGGGAGAGGGGAAGAGGGATAGCTAGGAGGCATGAATAGTGCTGGATAAGTATGAGTGTCGGGTACAGGGCACACAAATGCATGAAGGGTTCCAGGATGTTACAACAACCCACATTTTCCACCATTTTGTTTAGAACTAGAAAGATTATTTTAAAACACTGTACAATATTACAGGAAGGTCTGTATCACCATGACTGTCCATTGTATGCATATAAGAAGATAAAATATATTGGAAATATTCTGATTAATGCAGACATGAAGAAAAAACAGACTGTTCCCCAATTTACAATTTCTGAAAAAAGTCAAACAGGTCATTATCCTTGTGGTTCATGCAATATATGTCAATTCGCAGAACTTACAATTGAGGTTGACATAGGTCTAGATAACCCCTGGAAGTAAGCATGGTGTATACATCGTAATACCATGAGAATAGTCTATATGATCACTTCCACGTATCACACAAGATGTATTGGTTACACATTGCACAGTGTCAAGGTTAGAATTGGTGAATATCGCAGATGCATTCTTACAGGGAAAACAGAAGTTCCACTGCTTAAACAATGTATTACCTCTGACCATAATAAAAATGACTTAAAATGGACTGTTCTTAGGACAGTTCATCAGAAGGAGAATATAGAAAGAATATTGAGGAACTTGGAACAGGGACTGATTAATTAAAACAAAAGTAACATCCTTGTACTAAATGATGAACCAGAATAGCTAGTATAGTCCAGTCAGAAAATGGATATCACAGTGAAATTGTCATCATGTTGATATTTGAATGATTCTCAGAAATATTCATAATAATGTGCTTTTCTACAAATGTTCGAGTACATACATATGTGTGTATTTGTTCCTTTATGCAATCACAATTTTATGTCATACTCATTTCAATCACACATTCTCTGCAGGAACATATTTGTATCTCCCCCAGTTTCTATTTTCAATATGGCAATGCAGATACTTCTGGTTTTTACAATGTTTATTTCCAGCAAAACAAATATTATACTCATCTATCATACCATCTTTAACATCATGCATATGATTTCATTTGCTCTGTTTAACACGGGTTCCGTTATAACTTTCAAGGGTTAAAGGAAGAGAAATGTGACCCAACAGTCACCTACTTCCCTACTTCCGACACAGCTGCTTTGCCATTTCTTGTCTATCCCTTTTTTTAAACTTCTGGTCAAAGAGACACAGGTTCCTTAGGAAGTCTCTACTAAATACAATGGAGGCTGAATTAAATTGTCAAGCCTGATGGAAGTAGCATAACATGTATGGTTATTCAACACCTATAACATTTTTGATGAATTACTTCACTAGCACATGTTCTCTACTTCACTATCACACGTTACTTCACTAGCACATGTTCTCTTTAAGTCACATCGTGTTACACATGCGTCTCATAACATACAGCACTGTACGTTTGAATGTTTATCTAAATGGAGTATGATGGAATATTATTTGTTTGTATTGTTGTTTTTAGTTTGATTTACAAACTTTTACAACATTTCTTCAAATCATTTCATAAATGACATCATTAGATATTCAAAATATTTCAATTAATCAAGACGGTTCAATACATTACAACATAAATACACAAAAAAGGAGAAATATTTAAAGCGGATGAAATCCTAAAAACATAAGATTCATTTTGTTTTCACAAGCATTACTTTAAAAACCGAATAAGGAATTCTAAGCAGGTATCTAAATGATCCGTCATAGAATGTCCTAAGCTTTGAGGGCAATCATTAGTATTGAAATGATGATAAAAACACTATATTCATTCCTGGTTATATGTACAAATAAAAATTACTTTCCGTGTGTAATTTTCCATATTGTCAAATTTAAGATCATCTCTATTTCTGGCAAATAGATAAGAAATTAAACAAATAAGTATAAAGATTCATATGCACCATGCATGTACTCTCAAAAAGAACAAACCAATACATAATCAGAAAGTGAACAATGAGTTTGCAATGCCATGCCATGAACTCCTGTTAAGCTTGTACAATTCAAGGCTGAATGAATTATGAGTTAAATGGTAAAAAATCAAAATCAAGCAAGGATCAACAAAGATTTAGATTTGATCTCGGTGTTAATAATGACCAATAAGAAAGTTAATAATAACACTAAATGTGTGCTTGTCCCCCACATGCAGCGTGACCACAACAGCTCCCATCCTAAGACTGAGGCACTAATATTAATAATGCCAAACATGTTCATTCTGTGTGTCTCAAAGAACTTGCAGTACACGGTTAGATGCTTTAAAGATTCTATTTGGGCGCTGCTCCCACAAAAACTACACATCCCATTTGTATGGTCCACTGTGCATTTCGACCAGTGTTGCATTTTTTCGTTGGAATGAAATTGGTCACATGCCTTACTGCTTGGAAAGTGTGTTAGATATTTATGACGTGGAATACGTTTTGTCGGAAAACAAAAGCTATTTCACCATAGAGTTTGTATCTTGACAGAGACTCTATGGTTAAAAGCCAATCATGTTCAAAGAGTCTTTTCTTTCCAAATAGCGGTCTCTCCCGCAAGTCTGCAGATTTTAGATTGATACCATCTACAAGTGCAATCATCTTGTCATGATATTTCTTGATGGAGTGTGGATGATTTTCCCAATCAAGTTTGTCAAGGTTTTCATAGAGGGAGTTGTTAGGTGGATTCAGCATTTTATGAAAATTATTTAGCAATCTCCAGTTGTGTCTTGCTGCCAGGGATATAATCCCTAACTCATGCTGTCATATTGCATTAGGAAGAGCCATAGCTAGTGAATGTAAGCGTCCCCAGAAAGGCACCCCCCTTAGTGAGAGGCAATAAAGGACACACACCAGAAGGGGAATGAGGCCAGGACCAAGTGCGGGTGAGATCAAAAAGAGCTTTATATAGATCAATATAGGGCATGCAAAGGACTCTGCAAACCGAGAGATCGCTCTGTCCGACAATAGCAAAGACAGTCAGTTATATTACAAATACACGTCATGCATGAGGTAAGCTATAGGGGCCACAGACTCAGGGATTGGGTGGTGATGGCTAGGTGGTTGTCATGATCTCTGCTTCCAAAAGATCAGGACTTGCCCGACTCCCTTGGAAGCAGACCCATAACCCCTGTTCCGAGTGCCAGCCAGTCCCAATTGGGACCTTTTGGACCCTGTCCTGGCGCCAGTGGCACCAGGCTCATAAAGATGCCCAGTCCAAGCGCTGGAAGCGCCGGGCTCATAATGCTTGGGTGGATTTACCTGCAGCAGACCATGCTGCTTACTTACCTGCCAGTTGAACCCCTGATCCTCTTCTGTTTGGGACTACTTTTCCTGTTGGGTGGGGCAGGAGCCACTCCCTAGGTTCAGAACACTGGAACTCTTCTGGAAAGCAGGAACTCTTTTCTTACCTAGGCGTGGCTGTGGAAGGAGACACCTAAGCACTACAGGAGGCTATTTAAACCACACCCGATGGATGAATCTTGCTTTGCGTTATTCTGCATTCTCTGCAGCAGAACGCTCATCGTGTCTTCTGCTTCTGATCCTGGGCCTAAGGGAACAAAGGCTTACCATCCTGGAATCCAGTCTTCAGCAGCACCTGTAAAGACAAAGAAAGAACAGGTTAGCACTACGGTCTTCAGTGGCAGCGCATCTCTTACTTGGTCCATCGGCTGTCACCAACGCCTCGCGCTGCATTTCAGCATCTGAAAGACAAAGGCTTACCTACTCTTCGCATGCTCCGGAGGTCTTCGCACTGCATTCCGGCATCTGAAAGATAAAAGCTTACCAGCTCTTCGCACGCTCCGGAGGCCTTCAGCGCTGCATCCCGCATCTGAAAGACAAAAGAAGGTGCGTTTAAAGACATTGGGCAACTTTATTACTCACGTGCCATTACTCCTTCCCACGCCGAAACCAGTGGGTATTCCAGCACCCTTCAGCTTCTCTAAAGCTCCGAACTTGTACCTGCAAGATAAAAGGGACAGTTAGTGCACATCGTGAAGCAGGCTACAAGCGCTTACTTACGTGCTTCCAGGCGCTTCTATTCCTCATGCGGGTTTGATCCTGAACTTTCATCAGCCCGCCATCCGCCATCGCCGGAACCCTGCAAAACAAGAGATATCATTACAAAAGACTTTTAAGACATTTGAAGTGCCCAGAACTTACCGTTCGTGCAGTTAACGACGGACAGCAGTCCTCTGAGGTCAAGAGGCCTGCACCCTTATCCAGTGAAGAAACTGGTTACGGCACCCTGCCCCGAGGCAGATGGAGAGCTCGGCGTTCACTTACCTAAGGTGAGGGCGTTAACCTTTGGGGTTCTACAGGAGAAGAGAAAGGGAAGAGGAGAGAGGCACCCAATAACCCCAGTTCATTAACCCCATATTTTCTATCTGCAGACATCTTACTCTTCGAGTCAGACATACAGTGCACAGAGGTCCAGCACAAAGAGCCAACCGTGTGTTACACATCACCTTTGAAGATACGGCATTCACCCAGTCAAGACCGGCGCCTCTGCGGGAATCAGGTGAGCGTTACAGAACGCAAAGCCTACCGCAAAACTCCCACCCAGGCGCTTTGGAAACCTCGGATACCGACGAGCTAGCCCAGTTACTTGGGGAACTAAGATCAGAAGTGCATGCAGCTCGTCAGGAAACGAATGCTCTAAGAAGGGAACTGATTATTTCCAAGGAGCGAACAGACGATCTCGCTAGACAATTGCTACAGTCACAAGCCGGACAAACTCCGTTACCCGCATCAGGGGCAAATCTTCCTTCAACATCCTCTACGAACCCAGTGCAGATCAACCTACCTGGGAATGTACCTCTGGCTCCGCCCGAACGATTTTCTGGTGACCCAAAGAGGTTTGCAATATTTATTAATCAGTGCCGGTTGCACTTCTTATGCCGGCCAGCAGCCTTTCCAACTGATCAAGCTAAGGTAGCTTTCGTGCTTTCGTACCTTAGTGGCAATGCGGCAGACTGGTCGATCCCTCTAGTTAATCAAGATGATCCAGTTCTCCATGATTTTTAAGCTTTTCAGCTCAGTATGGAAAAACTGTTTGCAAGACATTCACAGGGGCAGGCCTTGGACAATGAGCTCCTTTCATTGCGACAGGGTAATCAAGACCTTTTGGCTTATATTGCGTCTTTCAACAGACTGATAGTGGAAACTCGATGGCCTGAGGACAAAAGGATTACGCTGTTTTATAGAGGTCTACGTGGAGAGCTCAAAGATGTGTTAGCCCAAGTAGTGAATCCCCCGCAAGACTGTTCGGACTATATTGACTTAGTCGTTCAAATTGACCACAGACTGCAGAACAGGAAGAACAGGAAGGCCGATCGTTCCAAGTTTGATGCTCGAGTATTTTCCAAACCACCAACTCCTACCAAAGGAGTAGACTCCGGGGAACCCATGCAAATAGGGGGCCTGAAAGGACCACTAACACAAAAGGAGCGGGAAAGGAGAAAACAGCTGCAATTATGCCTCTATTGCGGAAACTCGGGGCACTTTCTTCGAGACTGTCCGGTGAAACCAGCCAAGAAGGCAGTAGGAGCTGCAGTTACCAGGGTCACAAACTCTGAGCAGGGAAACGACCTCGCCCGACAAGAATAGAGGTCCTCTTGCCGAGCGTTAAAACCAGTTCCGTGACCTCGCATTTCGTGATACCTATGGTCCTCATTAGCCCTGAACATCCGGATCGATTACATGCGATTGAAGCTTACGTCGACAGCGGTGCCATCGGCAATTATGTGGATCATGAAATGGTTTTGAGGATGAATCTGACTCTTTGTCCAAAGGCTGTAAAGGACGTCATTACTACGGCGGATGGTACGGAGATAGCCTCCGGACCAGTAACGCATACCACCCAAGAAGTGACGCTAGTAAGTCAAGATGGACACCATGAGAAGATCGTGTTCGATGTGATCAAGGCCCCTCAGTTCCAGATTATTCTAGGAATTCCTTGGTTAGAGAAGCACAATCCTCAGATCGATTGGCGAGCAAGAACGGTTCAGTTTCCAGAATGTGTCTCTACTTGTCACCCTCGACCTGGTGTTGCACTGGCAGCAATTTCCTCGGAGGCTCCCCAGTTACCACCTGAATACCTAGAATTCCAAGATGTTTTCCGGAAGGATCAGGCTAACTCTCTACCTCCTCATAGGTCTTATGACTGCCAGATAGACCTGATACCTGGATCTACTCCTCCTTGTAGTAGAATTTATGCCCTCACCGAGCCTGAGAATCTTCACCTCCGACAATACCTGGATCAATACCTAGCGAATGGGTTTATTCGTCCTTCCAAGTCCCCTGCTTCCTCAGCTTTGTTCTTCGTTCCAAAAAAAGAAGGGACCTTAGAACTTGTATAGATTATTGCGCCCTGAACCATATCACCGTTAAGAATAATTATCCGTTACCTTTGATCCCTGAACTCCTGGACCAAGTCAAAAAAGCATGCATATATACAAAGCTGGATCTTAGAGGAGCCTACCACTTGGTACGAGTAAAAGAGGGCGATGAATGGAAGACGGCCTTCTGCACCAAGTATGGGCTATTTGAATATCAGGTCATGCCCTTCGGACTTTGCAATGCCCCGGCCGCCTTTCAATATTTTATGAACGATGTCCTCAGAGAGCTCATAGATGTGTGTGTTGTTGTTTACATTGACGACATCCTCGTTTATTCTTCATCGGAAACTGAACATCGGAAACACGTGAAAATGGTCCTCGAGAGATTGCGGCAACACAAACTTTTCGCTAAGTTGGAAAAATGTGTTTTCAACGTGACTGAAGTTGAATTCTTGGGATTCATATTATCACCTAGCGGAGTGCGTATGGATTCAAAGAAGGTCGATGCAATTCTCAAATGGCCATCGCCATCCTCCGTAAAAGGTGTTCAAAGCATGTTAGGCTTCGCTAACTTTTACCGCAGGTTTATCCCCGAATTCTCTCGAATAGTCCAGCCCATCACCGCCTTGTTAAAGAAAAACAAACGTTTTGAATGGTCTACCGAGGCGGAACAAGCTTTCCAGGATTTGAAGACTAGATTTATCTCTGCACCGATCTTAAAACATCTTCGCCAGGAACTCCCCTACATCGTTGAAACTGATGCTTCGAGCCTTGCCATGGGGGCAGTTCTATCACAAAAGGACCCAGTAACCAATCAGTTGCATCCCGTAGCATTTTGGTCCCGCAAATTCTCGCCTCCTGAAATCAATTACACTATTACTGATAAGGAACTTCTAGCTATCAAGTCCGCCTTTAAGGCTTGGCGGCATTATCTTCTGGGGGCCCGACACACCGTTACTGTGATTACAGATCACCGAAACCTGCAATATTTGAAAACCGCAAAAGCTCAATCCTCTAGGAAACTCCGTTGGGCACTATTCTTTGCTGAGTTTGACTTCATAATTACCTATCGACCTGGTACAAAAAACGGTAAAGCTGATGCCCTTTCTCGGATGGGAGTGGAAGAACATTTGATCAATCCTAAACCTGTACCTATCATTCCCGAACAAAGAATTCTAGGTGTAATCGCCACACAATCCATAGAGGAAGTTAAGGATAAAGCCAGACTACTGGTAACTCCAGCAGACATACAGAATTGGCATCTGCAGGGAAAGGACTTTACGGTGAAGGACAACCTATTATATTTCCAAGAACGGTTATACCTGCCCAGCACAGATTTACAGAAAAAGGTAATCTCTTGTTATCACGATTCTTTAATGGAAGGACATCCCGGTATGACCAAGACCTTGGAAAAGATCAAGCGCTACTTCTGGTGGCCATCTTGGAAAAAAGATATCAGAGACTTTATAATGTCCTGTGGAGTATGCGCCCAAAACAAGAGTCAAAAGGAAAAACCAGCCGGCCTCTTACGCCCTATTGACATCCCGCCTCGCCCTTGGCATACACTTTCTATGGACTTCATCACCGATCTACCTCCATGCTCCGGATACAATACGATCCTAGTAATCGTGGATCTATTCTCCAAGATGGCGCATTTCATTCCACTCAAAGGCTTACCAACAGCAGCAACTCTGGCCCGAGAATTTCTCGAAAACATCGTCCGACTGCACGGTTTTCATTCAGTTCTAATTTCGGATCGAGGTAGTCAATTTATTTCTCATTTTTGGCGAAGTTGCTGTCGGTCGGCTCAAATTGATGTGAGACTTTCGACCAGCCACCACCCTCAAACCGACGGACAAACCGAGAGGACCAATCAAACTCTGGAACAGTATTTGCGCTGCATGCTACAACAAACTGAAAAAACTTGGAAAGATATCCTTTGGATAGCCGAATATGCCTACAATAACTCTGTCCACTCGGGAACTGGGAAGACCCCGTTTTTTCTTTTATACGGTAGTCACCCTCGAACCTCGGAGTTGGATCCACTCCAAGATCTTGGAACACCAGCAGTAGACCACCTGCATTCTACAATCACCCAAGCCTTTAAGGAAGCCGTTTCTCACCTTCAAAGGGCTAAAGAACAATACAAGAAAGGAGCAGACCAACATCGGAAGGAAGCCCCCCAATATCAAGTAGGAGATCAAGTCTGGTTATCCACCAAGTATCTACCTCTAAAAGGACCACGCACATTCAACCCAAGATACCTTGGTCCCTATTCCATCACTACCATAGTAAATCCAGTAGCGGTCAATTTGGACTTGCCCCCTCACATGAAGATACATCCGGTCTTCCACGTCTCTCTATTAAAACCCGTGCAACCTCAAACCCGACTAACTACATCTCCAAAACCTATTCTAGTTGTTGGAGAACTCGAGTTTGAAGTCAAATGCATCCTGGATTCCAAGATCTCCAAATCTAAACTATTTTACCTGATTGACTGGAAAGGCTACGGTCCCCAAGAAAGATCCTGGGAACCTGCAGAATATGTCCACGCGCCTCGTCTAATCAAAAGATTTCATCGAACATTTCCTAACAAGCCCAAACCCCCAGAGAAGCCCGGTTTGGGAGGGGCCTTGATGGGGGGTGCTGTCATGATCTCTGCTTCCAAAAGATGAGGACTTGCCCGACTCCCTTGGAAGCAGACCCATAACCCCGGTTCCGAGTGCCAGCCAGTCCCAATTGGGACCTTTTGGACCCTGTCCTGGCGCCAGTGGCACCAGGCTCATAAAGATGCCCAGTCCCAGCGCTGGAAGCGCCGGGCTCATAATGCTTGGGTGGACTTACCTGCAGCAGACCATGCTGCTTACTTACCTGCCAGTTGAACCCCTGATCCTCTTCTGTTTGGGACTAATTTTCCTGTTGGGTGGGGCAGGAGCCACTCCCTAGGTTCAGAACACTGGAACTCTTCTGGAAAGCAGGAACTCTTTTCTTACCTAGGCGTGGCTGTGGAAGGAGACACCTAAGCACTAGAGGAGGCTATTTAAACCACACCCGATGGATGAATCTTGCTTTGCGTTATTCTGCATTCTCTGCAGCAGAACGCTCATCGTGTCTTCTGCTTCTGATCCTGGGCCTAAGGGAACAAAGGCTTACCATCCTGGAATCCAGTCTTCAGCAGCACCTGTAAAGACAAAGAAAGAACAGGTTAGCACTACAGTCTTCAGTGGCAGCGCATCTCTTACCTGGTCCATTGGCTGTCACCAACGCCTCGCGCTGCATTTCGGCATCTGAAAGACAAAGGCTTACCTACTCTTCGCATGCTCCGGAGGTCTTCGCACTGCATTCCGGCATCTGAAAGACAAAAGCTTACCAGCTCTTCGCACGCTCCGGAGGCCTTCGGCGCTGCATCCCGCATCTGAAAGACAAAAGAAGGTGCGTTTAAAGACATTGGGCAACTTTATTACTCACGTGCCATTACTCCTTCCCACGCCGAATCCAGTGGGTATTCCAGCACCCTTCAGCTTCTCTAAAGCTCCGAACTTGTACCTGCAAGATAAAAGGGACAGTTAGTGCGCATCGTGAAGCAGGCTACAAGCGCTTACTTACGTGCTTCCAGGCGCTTCTATTCCTCACGCGGGTTTGATCCTCAACTCTCATCAGCCCGCCATCCGCCATCGCCGGAACCCTGCAAAACAAGAGATATCATTACAAAAGACTTTTAAGACATTTGAAGTGCCCAGAACTTACCGTTCGTTAACGACGGACAGCAGTCCTCTGAGGTCAAGAGGCCTGCACCCTTATCCAGTGAAGAAACTGGTTACGGCACCCTGCCCCGAGGCAGATGGAGAGCTCGGCGTTCACTTACCTAAGGTGAGGGCGTTAACCTTTGGGGTTCTACAGGAGAAGAGAAAGGGAATAGGAGAGAGGCACCCAATAACCCCAGTTCATTAACCCCATATTTTCTATCTGCAGACATCTTACTCTTCGAGTCAGACATACAGTGCACAGAGGTCCAGCACAAAGAGCCAACCGTGTGTTACACATCACCTTTGAAGATACGGCATTCACCCAGTCAATACCGGCGCCTCTGCGGGAATCAGGTGAGCGTTACAGTGGTATACAATGTATACATTTGCTTCTCCAGGATTGGCGGATGTTGGTGCTGCGCCACGTGGGGTGGGAGGTCAGCTGGGCTCATCGGGGTGGAGTGCAGGGCTGGACATGCCTTGTAACGACGATTGATAACTAAACTAACATTTGCCCTTTTGGCCACACATTCCCACCCATTCGTTACACTTCATGTTTTCTGTTGATTTGCAACTCTTGTAAGCACTGACCTTAGATCAGTACGTGGCCAGGAACATTGATATCCGATCTGGAGTGTCTCAATACATCAGTTTGGAGGATACCTTAGGTTCAGACAATCCGGTCTCATGTGCATAGTCAGGGGCATGGGAGGGGGTGCTTGACCAACCTGCCTTGGCAATTTAGGTGAGGGATGGTATTACGATCTATTGGTACATGTGTGGGGGCTCCCCTTTTTAGGGTCATTAACTCGAGGTCGATGGAGGTACTACTGGCCCGTGGGGGGCATGTGACTGGTGCCTGAGAGGCAGTGGGATTTAGGACCAGGTAGCTCGTAAGTCATGGAGTCAGGCTGCGGCGGCCTCTGACATGGGTGAGGCGGGCAGATGCTTGAAATGGGTCCAGCAGGGTCGGTAGGGGAGGCAAAGCTGTGCTGTTTGAACACCAGCTATCTCAAGAGGGCCGGGCAGGAGGAGGGGGAAATGGCCATGCAGCTCTGTGCCTGGTATCTTGCACAAGGCGGTTTACAGTCTTGTGGGTGAGGGGCGACTAACAACACATGGGGTTTCTAAAAGCGCTCATATGTATTTGCATTAAAATGGAATACTAGCTGGGGATCATACTCTTTTGCATAGCATTTCACATTTACAGTTGACATACGAACATGAGGTAGTGTTAGGCAGGAGTGTGTATAAAGAGAGCAACACATGTTATTGTACACTTATCAGCTATCCAGTCTTTGTACATCTCTTCATTATCTACAATATCGGTTGCATATTTTCTCTTTACCCATTCTCCTTTACATTAGCAGCGAATGTTAGTCGACAAGGCACACATTACATAAATGGTTTCTACACATTACAAGGGTTTTCGGGGTGGGTATGCATGTGACACACACACACAAATACACAAACCCCAATAATCACAGTCATTATCACCTCTACAGGGGCCAGTGCCTACCCTCTGAGCAACCACATGATGACGCCAATCTGGAACCCTACCACACCACCCCAGGTAAGATACAACGCGGCCCATATTGCAACCAGGGCCATAGTGGAGCGCACATTCGGAGTGCTCAAGTCACGCTTCCGCTCCCTTGACCGCTCTGGCGGGCAGCTAGTCTATGCACCCCCAGTAGTGTGCAGGATCATTGTGGCAGCATGTGTCCTGCACAATGTTGCAACATGGCAGGGCGTACCGGTGGACATGGTGCTGCCCCCACATCCCCAACCACAGGCACAGGTGCTGCCCATGGAAGGGGATAGGGCACGTGGCGAGGAAGCACGGACCCAGCTTGTGGACAGATTTTTCACCTAAACTCCCCACCCTGCAGAGTCCACACAGGCCTGGCACATACCATTTGACAATCGATGATGAAAAAGAGACAGTCAACTGTCACAACCTTACCACCCTGAGATTGTTGCCATGGAATTGCCACATTGTGTGCAACCCTAGCTACTTAAACACAAGCAATCCTGTGTGACCAAAAGGCACACATGCAAGGTGTGAATCACACAGACCTGCCAAACAGGCCATGACTATCACTGGTATGTCACTCAAACCCTCCAAAACCACAACATGACATGGCAAGCAATAGCCATACACCAACACAGTAACAATAAGGTACACATTGCCATGTGAAAAATGTAAATTGGCATCAGACAATGATGCCTGACATGGAATTAGATGAAATGACTGACCAACAACCTCCCACCCAAAATAAGTCATACCCAAATGCATTCCAAATGTTGTAGTTGAAACATAACAATGAATGCCTGTCTACATGCACAATGTGCATTGCAAAATCAACACTGCAGCTACTGTGTGCCGTGTCCACCTCCTGCAACACATTGCTCAGCGCACAGCACAGTGAACAGCCATTGTGTGTGATGCACACCCTGAGCATGACATCTAAGCGACAAACTACATAAAAAACCAAATTAGGCATGTACAGGATCCACAAATGGGCAGAGAACATGTGCAGCAGGGACAGAGTGGGCACCAGAAGGCAAACAGAGTGTACACGTGGACATGGAAGGGTGGTTGTGAAATCAAGTGACCATCAGTATCGTCTACACATCACATGTGAACATTCACCATGTGTATACCCCAGCATGTCAAACCACAACTATCCCCTCACACCTGAAAGGTAAACACAACACATGAACAGGCATTGATCAGCAGAATACATCATGTACATAGGAAAGCACAATTACAATTTCAGGGTGCCCATCACACTGCAGGCCAAGGCAACTATCAACAACAACCCCCCCCCTCCCTCACCAATCACCACGACCCACTGAACAACTGCATCTGGGTCATTCATCGTACATCCTTGAATTCCACCTGTACACAGGATCACCCCTCCCCTTTGTCACCATCTCCCACCTTGTGTGTAAAAAGTTGCCAGCACCCTCATAGTCCACCTAGATTTTCAAAAGCACAAAATCCAAGAGAACTCAGAGCAGGACAACACAGAAGCCAAGCAAATACCCTGCAGGCAGTAAAAGAAACCAGAACAGCCTCCAGTAGATGACTTCAAGTAGCAATTACTCAAATGGAAGTCAAAGAGAAACTTATCTCTGGGCCTCCTGCCTGCGCACTCTCCGGTACGGTAACAGGAGCAGTTCAATGCTGCAAAGAGAGCCACAGTTAATAATCTGTGCATGCCCAAAACACACAAACACACTACCAAATATGCCCCAAAGTAACAAAATACACTACAAACAGACAAAACTTGTGTGGATGCTTCATACCCATACGTAACATTACCCCTCTGATGGTTCATACACAGTCAATGCAGTAAGTCAGGCACCGGTGGGTGCGTGGCAAATGGAACACCATTGTGTCACGATTCACACAACATGCAATGTTCTCTGTGTAAGCAGACAGACGCATATAGCAAGGTCTGACTTCAGAACAAGTCCTGTACCACCATGACCAAAATAAAGTAGCCAGTGCATGTATCAATTTCTACTTGGAAATGAAATGCACTGCACCCGAGTCTGTCCCTTGCTGTCTGTCCCTGTTACTAAGCATGCATGTTCAACTGGCCAGGTGGAAGGTTTGCTGTGTTGTGACCCCCCTGTGCTGCTCACCTTGCCTGGAGTCCCTTGAAACACATCATTGATTTTCGGATATATGATCGCAATCCCTGTGCCTCTGTCTGCGCACACATGCGCATGTCGGCAGCACCAAACGTGTCCTGATTCCAGACGTCCAATGGCCCATGTCTCCTGGCAAAGGTGGTCTTGAGGCTCATCCCCCTGCAGAAAGTGCATGAAACACATGATTAACTTTTAATATTCATCTGTGTGTGTCTCTTCAGCCATTACATGACTGGACCATGTCAGAGACATGCATCAGAAATCGCACCATCAGTCCGTCTTTCACAGCAACAGTGTGGAACACACTATATACGGCATGATTTGCAACAAGCACATGTTCATTAAAGATAAGAAACATACTACACAATGCATAGCAATGAATGTACACATGAATCATTAAACACCCCATCTAGCAAAAGAAGAACAGTGGACAAGTACACCCCAATCCTCCCCACTAGGGGTGTTAACACAAGTTCCACAGCAGCAGACATGCCACAGATATGACAGTCCATTGCCCTTGTGCAATAGGCTGTTACATCAAACCATCCTTGCGAGCCCATGGGTAAGGGAAGCAGGAGTGGCATATGTGAATCAAGGACCCCAAGCAACAAACACATACACAAGACAAGCTTGAAGGGCCCAGCTGGAACAGACAGTGGATGCTTTCAAAGGCCACAAAGCACCACACCATCACATGAAAGCACAATAGACTAGCAATTTTAAACTATATTAACTAATTACACTAACTATGAAAAACCTACTTTACCTATTTAAACTAACTATCAAACAGAAAGTTAACTAACTAAACTAAAAGAAAAATCAAAAATGGCCACATACGACCCGGGGGGGGAGGCACCCAGAAGGGAGGAGGTACAGGGTGCTGCTCAACACCCACATGCGATGATGCTGAGGAAAAGAAAAACCTCCATGGGCTCAACGCCTGCACAGCCCGACCTATGTGGGAGATAGATTGTCGTCCGAGTCTGGCTCTTCCTGGAAAGGAGGACGTGGCACAGGAGCATGACCACGCCTAGCTGCAGCTTGCCGCTCGTCGGCAGCAGGTCTGTCGGACGGGTGAGCCTGGTTTTGTGTGGTGATGACATGTAGGCCTGCATGCAGAACCTCCCGGTTCTGCATGCAGACCTACATGCTTCATCTTGCAAGGTAGCACGTGTAACACGGAGTTCCTCCTGCAAGGCCTGGCTTGACAACCGCTGCACCTCCCGGCAAGCATGTAGCTCAGCCGAGATGGTACGCTCAAGCTGTGCAAACCTCTCCTCTGCCCGCTCCCTCTGGGACATCAGAAGGACACCCAGAGTGGATCTGAGGGAAGCATGCTATACCCTCAGGGACTTCATGTGTGCCTCTGCGTGAGTAGCAATTGCTTGATGCAGAGACCACATTTCAGCCTGGCGTGCCCTGTCTGAGGCCGCCATGCCCAGCCTGAGCGAGCGGGCCATGGACCGTGCCGCCTGCTGCTGGAGAAGCACCTGCCTAGCAGGGGGGAGCACAGATTGGGCCACTCGCTCCATGCTCTCAGCGATGTTCTCCATTGCTGCCCCCTGCCGTTCAGAATGGGCAGTCATGTCTTGCTCCCACTCAGTATACTGTGGTTGCGCGCAGCGACCACGTTGCTGGGCTTGACCCCTGCGGGACCCAAGTACCATGTGTCCTCGTTGTGTTGGCACCGCCCGCGGCTGCATGACTACATGCCCCCGTCGACCTGATGTCCCAGGCACATCTGTGACTGGTGTGGATGGTGACCCTGAGTCCCGACCCGATCCACCATGGGCGGAGGTTCCAAGACTGCCTGACCCCTCAGTGCAGGTGTCGCGGACAGAGGAGTGTCCACATCAGAATCACTCACCTCTGACATATGGACCTGATGCTCATCCAACTCGACATGGTCGTCAGAGTGTTCTTCAGGGCTGGACTCATAGGTAGCCAGAGACAAGATGGACTGTAGCACTTGGGGGTTTTCGTGGCCTACCACCCCAAGACCCCCACTTGTGCTGGGTTGTTGTAGTGAGACCAACCCTGTGCCTGGCATGACAACGCCATCCTCCGGCTTCATTGCGTCATCATCTGAAAAATAGAGAGAAAAAAGGTCACTACACATTTTAGAAGCACACAACACACACACAGACAACAAACACATCAGGCTGACATGTGACACACACAATAGAACCTGGCATGCATGCTGGGTCAACTTGAATTTGCTTCTGTGATTAGACTTGTTGAAAGTTGGCAGTTTGCACTGAAGTGGGTCTATGCAGTGCAGGGAATATGTATGTTACTCACCACCTACATGTACAAGGACTCCATGGTGTGTGTCAGAAAATGTGAAGGCAGTGCAAGGTCAACTTCAGGCACACGTGCAATGTACATTCAATGGGTAGCATATCTACAAGCAAAGCACCCCTCCACCCAAGTGCAAAAGCAGGGATGCCTAGCATGGTATCAAAAGGCTGTGCATAGACCTGTGTATTGACAGACAGTGTTGACTAGCATCAACAGATTCATGTGAGTCAAGTGACAACACTGCAGATGATGATGGGACAGTAAGCAGGACACATGATGAAACCTCTGGAGTCCACCCACGTGTGAAGAAGACACTACACCAGTTGGACAGAGTCATTGGCCTTTAAACAGGCTGAGGCCTGTGACCCTCATAGATTGTCAGACCCTAAACATGTGTGCAACGCAGTACTGAGCCACAGTTGACATGGGAAGGCAGATGAAATGCCATGCAATTTAGGTCATCCTGGACTTGTATTACAGTCATCATCCAGTCATGGACACATATGGGCATGCGTGGAATGCACATGGAGCATGAATGGGCACTCATGTCCCTGTGGGGCATCTGACCTCTGCACAGTCCAAGTGAGACACCCTGCATCAAGAACTAAGGATGTACCACAATGGATATGTCTGGCAGATTGGCCGCTGGATGTTAGCATGTACACAGGAGGCATGAACAGGGAAGTACCCAACGGCAATATTGTAGCAGACCAGTGCTAAGGTGGATTCGGGGTGCAGAGCAGGGGGTTGAGGGGCAAGGGAGCATGCCTACATTGGGTACCCCCTTGCAGGCAGAGTACACAGGCACGTCAGCCATGCTGTGCATAGTTCCTGGGCTGAGAGGAAGCTCACCCCACGCTACATGCACAAGTGCCAGTGAGCTGGAACATGGACCGGAGGGGCAAACTGTTAACCAGCATGTGAGTAGGATGCAAAAGTGTTGATGTGAACAGTCCCCGTCTGCTCCTCATGTCGACCATCCAGCGGAGTAGACATGCATCAGGGAAGCATTGCATTACTCGCACATCATAACCATGTACATGTGACATGAAGTGGCAGTCATGCACATCACATCGCACAAGTAAAACACACACGTCCTCTCCAAGCACGCATCAACACTCACTGGACTGTGCATCAAAGTCTGGCATCTCTCCCACTCCTTCGACCGATTCTGATGGTATGAACTCTGCAATGTGTGACTCATGTGGAGTGAGGTCTTCCTCCTCCAGTGCAGGCCCACCGCCAGTCACCAGAGTCAAGTTGTAATTTGAGGCACGCTTAGCCTCAGCGCTGCGTTTGAGGTCATTCCAATGCTTTTTGCACTCTTGCGCCGTGTGCACCTCATGGCCGAATGCACTCACATGTTCCGCAACTTGCTTCCAGTGGGTATCAGGGTGGGCAGCCGTAGTCTGACAATTAGCACCCACTAGCATGTCACGGCTGTGGTCCCGTACGTAGTCCACGAGGTAGTCCAGTTCCTGGTTGCAGAAAGGCTTCTTCCTCGACATGCAGGAGGTTGTGGCTGTGTGTGGGGTTCCAGCCTGTGCTGCAGGTGCAACCTTCATCCTCTTGGATTGTGGCGCAGACCCTGGCTGGCTGATGCCGCCCTGATCAGTATGGCCAGTGGGACCGGTGGATTGAGCCAAGGGAGTGGCAGGTGGCGGGACGACCAAAGGGCTGACTTGTGTCAGTGGCAGCTGGGTGCCCTCTAATGGACCCTGCGCAGCAACATCTGCTGTGACAGGGTCATTGACCGCGACTGTCCTGGTTGGCAGACTCACAACCGGGGTGTTGTTGCGTGCATCTGCCCCTGCACTTGCCAACACCCGGCTGTTCGGGGCAGCAGATGACATTACTGCCCCAGGGACACGTGTCTTGGTCAGGGCAGCCCTGCGTGCCCCTACGGTTTCCCTCCGGGCCTGTTGGAAATCTTCCAAGGGCTCTTCAATTGCCAACGCAGCCTGCGAAGGCAGACCCTGAGCCTGGGTGGTGGTGTCCACAGCTGCACCTGCAGCTACCACTACCCTTGGGCCCATGGAAGTCGATGAAACGGACTGCCGGGTCACACGGGTGCCAGTGCCAAATGCAGAAGCTGCATCTGCCAGAACCACAGGGGGTGGTGGCATGACTGCACCGACACATGGCACAACATCGTGCTCAAGTGGCGCACCCCTGCCTCTTCCCCCTCTACGGCCACCCTGCACACCCTGGTGTCCCCCTACTCCCTGGTCACCCTGGCCACGTCCCTGACCACGCCCGCCACTGTAAGAGGATTCAATTCAACACTACAGCTAAGTCAATGCCTAGTCTGGGATACTGAATGGAAACCCTTATTGATATATCTTTCCGTCCAGTTCATGCGTTCTGGATGACTACCCCTATATAACACCCCTCTCTTGGAATCCCCCTGACCCCACTGAGCCACGAAGTAGTTCTGTTTTGCAAGTTTAAACGGTTTATTTGATAATTTAAACAATATATATATATATATATCACACTTTATAATAAATTAATAATTGAATATCACACTTAATCTGAGCAGTAATCAATAATGGATAGTCCGGCACTAGCACACTTCTTTATAATCAATGATGAGTGGTTATAGGATGGATATGATAGCAACAATACTTTTATAGTTTCAAATGGATGCAATGTGGAATGAAATGCAGTATAGAAAATAACTTGATAGGATTTCAGCAAAAGACAATGTAATCACTTTCTTGGACAATTCACCCCCCTTTTTATGCACTGTAAGGAGATGAAGATGACACAGTTCTTAGGAATGCAATCAAATAGAATTCAGTTCAATTCCCCCCCAGCAGCTTATACAACAGATAGGAGTTTTGAAACACAGGCAAAATGCTTTGAATATGGTGACAATGCAGTGAGAAATATGCTGAAAATGGTTTTAATTCCCTTTAGGAGGTTCAGGGTGAGTGAAATATACTTGGGATGAGTTCAGGCTCACTTTAGCAAGGATCTAGGAGTAACTAGCAGGTTAAACGGATTTTTGGCAAAGGAAAGCAATGAAGCTGCTGTTTTCACACGTGGCTGGATTTTTAACCAAATTGCAAATCGCGGTAAAATTCGCGAGTGCGAGAATCGTGATTACGGCAAAAGTATGAGGAGTAGGAAGGCTTGTTGAAGAGCTGAGATTCTAAGCTTCCAGAGGAAAGTTAAACCAAGTTCCTAGCCCAAATGGTTCCAGAGATACGGACGATTAAATAAAGGTAGTTTTTCGGATTTGAAATTTTAAAAGTTCAAAGCGACAGGTTACAGCTTGCAGCTAGAAAATGACAAGTGACAGCTTTGCAAATGACAGGTGACAGTTAAGAGGCAGTTCTGGTTAGATTAAAATAGATTGAATTATATTATTTTAACTAAGAGATTGGTTCTGCACAGTTCTGCTAGGTACTCACAATATATTTAGAAATAGGCCTCGCCACAGATGGTTTCTGCGCACAGCGTCTGGGTCAGCTCTACTCTGCTGGTCTGGTCTGGGTCTCTGGTTCTGATCAGGTCTGTGGGTCCGGATACAGCGGTCTCCGGTTCAGCTGGTCTCTCTCTGGATACAACACTGCTCCCTGGCAAATGGCAAGAGTTCTTGCAAAGAATTCAAACAGCTCGCCTGGCTGTGAATAGTGGCAATGATTTGAGGCCTGCTAAAGATGGATTTAGCTTGTAGTTGACCTCTCTGCTACAAATTCTGAAGTAAAGTCTTGGTCTCTGAAGGTGGATAGATTGAAGTCTCTATGTTGGCGTCCCGCAGCAGATGGAATAGAATGTCTCTATCTGTCCTGACTGTCTGCTTTTATGTGTTTTGAAAGTGGGTGGAGAGGCTAGCTTTCTAGGCCCTACCCCTCTCCACTTGTCATTGGCGACTTCCTCCATTTCCCCGTGATTGGGGGAATGAAATGAAGTGTCATCATGATGAGGTCTGTTTATGATACAGAGAACCCACCCCTGTCAACTTTACACACAATCTATATCTGATCCAAATACATACTTCCCCGATAGACAGTTGTTTGGCATTGCATACACACATCATGCATTTACTGATGGTAGCCCCTGTTCCAATTCTGTCGTTTCTAGGAGCTTGGGTTAAAAAATGGCAACATATTTCACTTTTTGGTCGGGTTACCAATATTGGATTTGTCCCCGCATTTACACAAATGTGCCCATGGTGTGTGGGCATTAGGTGGTGGAGTGTCAGATTTTTAACATACATACATTTAGAGTAATATCCTCTTTTCCGCTAAAACCCCCTGAACATACTACCGGGCCCTAACACGTCTTCAAATATGCACAGAAAAATCACAAGAATAATGATATCACTTATAAAAAAAGTCCGCTCTATGAATGATCCATCTTTTTAGATGTATGTTCTGGCCCCAAAGGGGTGTGGTTTCCCCCCAGCACAAGGTTGAATTTCTGTTTTTTCCAGTTCTGCCAAGCCAGCTTGCTCTCACAGGCAGTGCTCCTCCTCTTTCCTTCCAGGAGGAAGCCACTTTTACGACCCCCCCCAATAAAACATTTGCCTGAGTCAGGACAGGGCTTTGTTCAATTTCCTGCAGAGCCCAGGTAATTCAATCAGAGAAGTGTCATATCCCTTTTGGTGGGAACAGCAAAAGGCAGCTAGGCCTGGGAACACAGCTGTTGTGCAAGTCTCAACTCCTGTCGGGGGTAGCTTTTGGGCAAAATTCCCTCTCTTTTTAAGCCAGGCCTCAGCTAAATGTCTCTTTGGCTGCCAGTTTTCCTGTCCAAATCAAACTTCCAATTTTTACGCATGCAGCTAGAATGCTGATTCTAAGTTTAAAACTATGACATTTAAACAATTGCAACCTATGTGACACTCAAAAGTAGGTCACTCATTTCAGTTTAAAACTATGACATTTAAACAATTGCAACCTATGTGACACTCAAAAGTAGGTCACTCATTTCTTTTAAACATTTAGATTTTTAGTGTCTTTCGGTCCAAATTTACTTAAACTGCTGAAATCCACAGCTCAGCCAGTTTTGCTATGAACATTATTTTAGGCTCATCCTCTTTCCAGATTTGTATGCCCACAAGACTTTATTCTGTCAAATGTCTGCTGGTGTTCAGTGAGATTGTTGGATATTCTGCAATGTTTGAAATGGGCATTCTGAGCTTGCCTTCAGAGAAACAAAGGGTGATTTTTAAAGTGCTTTCTAGCGAACAGGCACTGCTGTTTTTCTCTTTGGCACCCCATTTCACTCATGGCTCTTCTGACCCAGCACACCCGCACCGGGGGGTGGCAAGTCAGGCGACCATTTTGGTGTGCGCACAAACTGCGCGGTTTTCATAGATTCTGGCGCACATGTGGGCTTTTTCGGCCATCTTGGATTTCCTAAGCCCACAGCACCAAATGATGTAGCATAATAGTCCAAACGTGGGTCAGAACACCCAACAAACCCCCCCGCCCGACTGCACTTGGATTGAGTCGAGGGGATGTCGGGTGCTAAGGATGTTGACCCACGTGCTGGGAGGTCCGCATCATCTTCTTCCAATTCCGCAGACGACAAAGTTCAGCATCCTTTCCTCCATCAGGGGTGGATCAGTCGGTTCTCCTCGCCGGTCGTGATGGGAGTATTGGGCGGTACACTGGGCCCCTTGCGTCTCTGCTCCCGGTCTCCGGATCGTCCTCCTTGGCCAGTCTCCAGGTTTTCTTTCTCCTAGGACGACAAAGGAAGAGCGGCAATACCTATTCATGGACATTTCTCCCCCACCATTGATATAATGGGGTGACATATATATTTTATACATACGGAGACGTAGCATTTTTAGTTTGAAAAACAAGATATATTTCAGAGACAGTCGCTCACAAGAAACATAATATTTTAGAGACTATATGTGGGATATGTTAGGTTAGACTGACTTACTCTGGAGTGGCCCCCTCAGGGATTCCAGAGGATTCCTCTAGTTGCTGTAGAGTGTGCCTGGGATGGCAACACTTTCACTGATTTATATGGACCCACTTGTCTTCCCCCTCTGCCAAACCGCCTTTGAGGATGCAGATCTTGTAGGCCACAGGGGAGATCTTGTCTATAATCTCAAAGGGTCCCTTCCATGTAGGCAAACATTTTCGCTGTTTGGCCTGGTTCCTTTGGAAATTGTATAAATAGACCCGGTCCCCCACCTGATATTCCTTCCTGGAAGTTTTCAGGTCATAGTGGGTCTTCATACTCTCAGCTGATCTTTCTAGATTCCGCTGAGCATAGGCAAAAGCATGCTGAAGGTGTTTCCTTAAATTCTCCACATACTCATGAGTTGTGGAGGCATTTATCAACGTTTGCTCTTGGGTTCTGTAAAGCAAATGCTGAGGAAGCACCATCTTGCGTCCAGTCATCAACTCAAATGGTGACATTTTGGTTGCAGATGAAGGGGTAGATCTGATGGCCATTAGGACCAGAGGTAATCGGATATCCCAACTTGGCCCAGAATCTGCCACAAACTTCTTTAATATGCTCACAATGGTTCGGTTGTATCTCTCCACTGCTCCAGAAGAAGCTGGCCTGTAAGCAATGTGTAGCTTTCTCTTGACCCCCAGTATCTCCCACATCTTTGTCATCACTTCACTGGTGAAGTGGCTACCCCTGTCTGACTCAATCCTTTGAGGTAGACCAAAACGGGAAAAGATGTGGTTAATCATCAGGGCAGCTGCGGTTTCTGCCTTGCAATTTGGGGCTGGGAGACATTCCACCCACTTGGTAAACAAGCATGTCACAGTCAACATGTACTTATTTCCTCTAGACGAGCGAATCACAGGGCCTACGAAGTCGATTTGTAAATCTGACCATGGCAGTGTCATCCCCCTCTTTTGGAGAGGCGCCCGGTGTGTGAGGGATGTTGGCTGAAATTGTGCACACACAAGACAACCCTTCAAGTATTGGTTGAGGTCCTGGCCCATGTGTGGCCAGTATGCAACCTCTCTTAACATTCCCAGTGTTGTGTGAAACCCCCTATGACCGGCGGTGGCCGCATCATGGGCGTGACTTAACATCAGGCTTCGGAATGAGGTAGGAACCACCCACTGATCATGGCCAGCTTTGGATTTCCTTACCAACAAACCGTCTTGGATCCGGAACATTTTTAGACATTTCATCAACACTCTAAGGTCCTCTTTCCCGTTGTAATCGGTATCCGTCAGGGGAAAGTTCTCAGGGTCCTCAATGTGTTGGTAAAATTTACCAATTATTGGATCCCCCTTCTGAGCGGTAATCAAATCAGCATCAGGGGTCTCCTTGCTCCATTGTGCAATTGAAAGGTCATTGTGAGCATTTGTCTGGGACCTAGTGATAGCAGTGACCTGGATTTCCCCCAACAGGGACTCAATCTCAATTAGATCCCCTTGGATGGCCCCGGTTTTGGCCAGCTGATCAGCTAAGTCATTTCCAGTTTTGTCTGGTCCCTCTATTTTGGAATGACCCTTGATCTTTTTCCAATAGATGGTCATCTCATTCGAGGTGACCAGATCATCAATGTTTTGGATCAACTTCCCATGTTTTAGGGGTTTGTTGTTAGCACATAACATGCCTCTGGTTTTCCAATTAACCAGGTGCTCCACGAACCCGTTCCGTACATAATCCGAATCTGTGATTATGACCAGTTTGTGGAGTTGATGTTGGACAGCAGTGAGGATGGCTTGATGCACAGCCATCAATTCTGCCACCTGACTACTTTGGGGACCAATTTTGTATCCAGCGGAGGGTTCTGGGAACTCATTCACCCATGCATTCCCTACGCCGGCCACCAGTTCTTTCTCCCCGTTGTTGTCAACATGGTAAGAGCATCCATCCACATAGACAGTGGGCATTCCCTCACACTTGTCCTCTTCAAACACTTTGTGTGGGGAATTAAGGTATGCCTCCATGTTGTCCTTGATTTTTAGACTTTCGTCCTCGAGACAGTTTTCTCTGGCACAATCATGCAAGTCAGCCAGACCTTGCGCGAGTAGATTCTTCTTGTTTTGGCCATATCTGACCTCCACAGGAAAGCCTTGCATTGACAGAATCCAGGAAGTAATTCGGGAATTACTCACATTTCCGGCCCGGATTCTATCACTTTGGAGATATTGCAGAGGCTGGTGTGGAGTCTCCACTATGATGTGTTCCCCATGGATAAACGGGTGGTAATTCTTCAATGCCCACACCGTTGCCAGGAGTGCCTTCTCACAATCGTTGAATTTTTCCTCCACAGAGGATAAAGTTTTGCTCTCATAGGAGATTACTTTATTGACCTTGTCATGCTTTTGGTATAATACTGCCGTCAAGCACATATTAGAGAACCCCGTCTCCAGGAAGAACTCCTTGTTTCTGACAGGGTAAGCTAGGCAAGGCGCTTGTGAGAGGCTTCTCTTGAGTTGTTTTACCGCCTCGGCTTGTTCTGGACCCCATTCCCACTTGACCCCCCCTTCAGGAGATGAATCAGGGGTCTGGTGATCTCTGCGTAGCCCTCAATGAACTTTCTGCTGTAATTAGTCAGTCCAAGGAGGCTCCTTAGTTCCCGCAGAGTTGTGGGGTCTTTCAGTTTTTGGAGTGCTTCCACCTTCTTTTCCTGGGGACAGAGACCCTGAGGAGTAATCTCATGCCCCAAGAAATTAACACGGGTTCTACACCACTGTGCTTTCTGAAAGGAAAGTTTTGCTCCGGCAGCCCTCAACTGCGTCAGAACATAACGGATCTCCGCTATGTGTTCCTCCACAGATGAACTTTTGATGAGGACATCATCTACATAAGCCAGGTTACCCCTTGCACCCAGGTCGGGCATGGCCTTGTGTAGGAAAATGTTGAATTCATTGCCGGAGTTGAGGTATCCGAAGGGAGTCCGGGTCCATGTATACTGCTGGCCCCCAAAGGTAAAAGCCAGCTTGTATTGGTCCTCCCTACTGACCGGCACAGTCCAGTATCCATTGGTCAGGTCTATTGCAGTGAATACCTGTGACCCCTGAATCTGGGCCAGCCCTTGGTCAATGTAGGGAAGAGGCCATCGGGAAGTATGGACCCGTTTGTTGAGCTCCCTAAGGTCAGCGCAGAGTCTCCACTGGCCGTTTGGCTTTAATATTCCCAGCACCGGATTATTGAAGGTGCTGTGGATGGGACGGATTATTCCCCTGGACTCAAGGTTCTTAATTATTTCAGTAAGGGACTCCATTGATGCGAGAGGCAAGCGATATTGCTTCACAAACACTGGAGTCATGCCAGGGTCCGTGGGGATTGTTGTTACGTGGATGTCGGTGCGACCACAGTCATATGAGTCTACCGCAAAGAGATCTTGGAAATCCAAGAAGACTTGTTTCAACTTTTGCTTCTGTTCCAGAGTCACACAGGCATCATCTAGGTTGACTCTCTCTTCCACCATCTGCCTGAAGCCTGGAAAGACTTCTGGTTTGGCTATCTCAGCGGCCTCCTCCAGCTGGGTGGAGAAGTCTCTGGTCAGAGTGCTGATTCGGACTGGAGGCTTCTGGTGGGAAAGGCAGCCCTCATGGACCTGGAAAATCACCTCATCCCTCCTGAAGTCACAAGTCACATCTTCCTTACCATAAGGGCAAGAAGTGTACACCAGGAAGTTCCCCCCATGGCGGGTAAAAATCCTGTCTGGTGTTGTATTGTCCTCACTGTCACTGTCAAAACAGTCCTTCGGGATTGGTCCTAACAGTTCTTTTCCTAAATCGATGGAAAAATGTCGGTCATCAACCTGCGGCTAGAGTAATACTCTTTAAGTCACTGTTATCCACCCCTATTAGAATGGTGCCATGTTCTATGTTGACTAATGGAGTTGGGTTTACCCCCAACCCTTGCTGTTGGAGAGAAGCATTTAGATGTATGTAAGCATCAGGGTTTTTCAAATGTTGTCCTCTTTTAACTTTCACTTCCAGGGAGAATTGTCGGGTCCTTTCTGGGATGGTGACTTCCTCTTTAATCTGAATTTCAACTGCATAAGGTAGCAATTGAGCTGACCTAAATGCTTTTTCTGGATCATCAAAGCCCATGGGATTATCCGCTAATCGGGACCAAGCTTTGAAGTTTATTAGGTCCAAACTAATGGCAAAGCGATTGAGAATGTCACTGCCTAAGTAAAAGGCGGGAGTGACGTCTCGCACGACCCAACAATTATGGACTATGCTCTTGTTGCCAATGGAGATTTTGAGCATACACCTGCTTGGCAGGAGATGTTTGGAATTAGGCGCTTCCAGGTCCAATTCCCATTTGTCTATCAGTTTGAATGTGGGAATGGCTGGATCTTTTGGGAGTTGGCGGAACATGGCTTCGCTGATGAAGCTCTTACTGTTGCTCACACACACTCGGGCGAGAACAGAGTCCTTCCCATCGTTTAACTGAACAGGGATGAACAACTGCTCTCCAATTTGCTGAATATCAGCCAGACTCTGAGCTGATTTCACATCTTTCTGGACTATAGGAGTGGGAGTTTCTGATTGTGGATTGGTAAAGAATTTCAGGGTGTTTCCTTCCAGTGTGGAATACCACCTTAAACTGGAAGGAAGGTTGATTTTCAGAAATAGAGAGGACCCCCCATCACCAGTCTGTTGTCCTACTGCTATTACTGTCACGTCTGGAATCTGGTTGTTCTGGAAGTGAAATTCTACTTGGTCAGATTTGTGTTCAACCATGTGGCAGGTGCCGTTTAAACTAACATGGTTGACACTCTGTTTTAATTTTATGGGTCGGCTAGTCTGGGTCCAGAGGACCTTGTTTACGCAATCTATTAGGGGTGACAACCTTCTCAGGAGGTCATTCCCTAGTAAACAAGGGGTGCCCTCTGGAGTCACTACTATGACTGGGTGTTTCAACTTGTGTCGGCCAATTTTAATGTCCAAATCTGCCGTCCCCTCGACGGGAATTTCCTTCCCGTCAAAGTTCTGGAGTTGTCCAGGAAGTGAGGTGAGAGGAATTTGGTAATTCCCTCGCCTTCCTGCATTCAGTTCATCAAAGGCCCTTCTGGACAGAAGGGTAGCTTGAGATCCCGTGTCCACCAGCGCTGAAATCGTACCCTGCCCCTGTACTTGTACCGGGGCATAGTATCTTCCCTCCTTCTCCTCAAGGGGGCACAGATAATGCACATTTTTGGACAACTGGTGGGATAACTTTCTGGTTTTGGACATTGCTAGCAAAGAGATTTGGGCAGAATTCTGTGGGGAGCCTTGGGAATCTGAAAGAAAAAGTTGACAACTGGAGATCAGAGCCATTGTGGGTTCCCCTGGTTCCGGTTCTGGGCCGCCCCGTCCTTTTTGGAGGCAGTCATCAGGATGGGTTTGAACCAGGGGATTTTGGTATTGTGGGTTCTGGGATGAGATGATGGCCGGCGGTAGCTCAGTCTCCATATCTCCCCAGTCTGAATTGACATCCCTTGGGACCCATTTTTCCTTGGGAGGAGTTCCCCCATCTCTGAAGGAGAAGATCCTTTTCCCAGGATCTTCTGAGGATCCCTCTCCCTCAAATTGGAAGACCTGTACCTCCTCCACAAAGTGGGTCTGTGTGGGTCCTTTGTTTCTCCTACCCCCCCTCTGCTCCTTGGGAGGCAGGCTTTCAGGGGCAGGAGATTTTGTTTCCGGTTCCTGGTTTTCCAGGGGCTGTTTACAAGTTGGGAAGGAAGCTTCCTCCAAGGCTTTGCACCCCCCTTCCCCTTGTGCCTCCTCCCTGGGAACCGGTGTGTTATCGGGGTGCTGCCCCCGTCATTGTTCTGGAGCACCAGGTCCAGAGTTTGGGGCATTCTGCGGTGGCATGCTCATCTGAGGGTTCTGTTGAGCCCTCAGTATGTGACCCAGATCCCGTGCCATATTTTACCTGGCGCTCTAACTGGGAAACCCGCTCAGGCTGATACGGGGCTCTATTTTCTCCCCTGGGCTGATCCCGGGAAGGGTAGCTATCCCTTCTCTGGTAGTACCCCTGGTTGGGAAGATTTTGGTACCCCTCCACCCTTGGCCTCCCCTCTCCCGGATTAGGTTGTCTGGGCTCAGGGAATTGGGGAAAGAAGGATGGATGATTTTGGGGCTGGAAATTGGGTGGATACCTGGGGAAAAAGTTCTGCCCAGGATTTGGAGAATTTCTGCCCTCCTTGGGGAAATTAGGAGGGAAGTTCCCCGGGTCAGGTGCTTGGCTGGATCCCCCCCCTTGGGCTGGAGGAGTCCACACATAACCCAGGATTGGTCTGTTTCCCTTGTAACGGGGACTTACATAGTCAGGAGTGCGAGGGACCTCATTTGTGGGACTACCTCTTTCACTCCCTATCTGTGACTGGCCCGCGGACCTTCTGGGCCTAGCATTATTAGGTGCAGGTAGGTTTTTAGGCCCCCCCATCTCCAAATCCAAAACGGGGGTGACCTTTACCTCTGCCACCTTGGCAGCAGCAGGGGTGCTGTTGGTTTTGGGATTTTTCTGGGTATTGCTTTTATTTTCTATGGGCTTCTGCACCTCATAGATCCAGGTAGCCTGTTCAATGACCCAGTCTAAAGATCTTTTCTCATGAAAATCTCTCACGAGCTGGGTCATTATATATTTGGGCAAGGCATAGAAAAATGTATTGACAAATTCTCTGCTGTCTGTGCGCACCATTCTGGTGGTCTGCGCAAAGGCACGTTTCAGTTCTTGCACAAATTCTTGTGGGGCCTGATCCTCCCCACATTGCAAATTGTAGGCTGCCTTGCGAGCCTCTTGAGGATTCTGTGAACAGAAAAATGTTTCAAGATGGACGCCTTATAGGTGGACCATCTTAAATGATTTTGGTCCTCCAGCCCCGCAAAGAAACTGGAGTATTCTGGGGAGAATGCCCATTTGACGTACTGGATGCAGCTACTGCTGTCCTTCAAATGGAAAGTCTCCATCATTTGCTCATAGAGCTCCAAGTGTTCCCAAACAGAGTACTTGGCGTTCTTATGATAAGGCGTGATGACACTCCTGATTGCCTTAATCTGTTTCAATGGGTCCTTAAGCAAGGCCCTTTTTGCCTTATTGGCCTTTTTGGTTTGGGTAACCCTGGTCCATTCATCCTCTGACTCAGAGGCACTGCTCCCAGAGGTTCCTGTCTTCTCTTCCAGGTTTTCCCGGATTCTGCGAGCCTGGGAGTGGCTGGCAGAATGTGGGGACCTGGTCTCCTGTGTCCTGCGCCGTTCAGAGGAGTCTTCAGATTCCTCCTTGCTGCCAGGATTTGATGGGTACCCCCCCCAATGACCTAACTGGGCAGAAGTTTTCAGGATGCCCTTAATGGGCCTATTCTCCTGGGGTTCCCCACTAAATTGCACTGTGCTTGGGTGCCCATACCCAGATGCCCGCCCATCCATTCCTGGGAGGTACTGGCCTATGAGCCCCATGCTTCTGGCTGGATAGTGATCTGCCATCCCTGTGGCCCGGTGCTCATATGCGCCAGGGGACAGGGGGGTGGCAGAGTCCAGGGACTGAGAGAGATAAATGCCTCTGGTACTAGGGCTCCTGAGGTTATGCTCAGGAATTTCCCTTTCCCAGCGAACCTGGTCTCCATCCCCCCCTGCTCCCTGTTGCAATGCAAGAGCCTGCGCCTTCAGTTCCTCAGTTAAGGCCTTACTAGATTCTATCAGTCTCTCCTGCATCGCTACCTGTTGTTGGAGCCTATCATTGTGCTGGCAGAGAGCCTCATTTTCTCTCTGCGTTTCCTGATTGGTCCTGGAGCACTGGGCCAGTCTTTGCTGCAGGAGGGTTACCTCCTGAGCTGTGTCCCTATTGGCCTGCTACTTTCTTGCCAGAGCATCCTCCACCTTCCTGGTGTGCTCTAACAAGTTCTGGTGTTCTTTTTGGAGGTCACCCAGTCCCTGAAGGGCCAGGTGATTTTCTTCCATTTTCCTTTTAAAGTGGCAGACTTCCTGGCCTAAGGTATCCCTTTCCTGACTAAGAGCCTGCATCTGTGCCACCAGGTCGTCCCTTTGCCTTTGGAAGGCACCAGTTTTCTGGCGCTCCTGGTCAAACTCTGCCTGGGTATCCAGGTCTTTCAAAATCAGTTTATTGCCTTCTCCCTATCTAGGTGGCTTTGCAGGGTGACTACCTGCTCAGCACATGCCCTATTGAAGTCTAACTGTTGCTCCAACTTTTTCTGGCTCTGCAGTAGGGAGTCCAAACCTTCTTGGTACTCCTTCTGCAAGGCCAGAAATCTGGTATCCTGGTCCGCCTTTTCCTGTTGCAGCAAATCCATATCCTCCTTTATTTTAGTGATGTACCGTCTGCTGTCATTTTCTGACTCCTGGCTCCTGAGCAGCCTCTGCTCAGAAGAGTCCAGATCAGATTGGGCCTTCTGTAATGCCAGCAGTTGCCTACTCGCCAGATCTTGGCCTTCAGCATATTTGTCCTGCATGGCTCCCATATGTAAATATAAATATGCCGCTACCCTGGCAATCTTCTGGTGCTCATCCTTGGCCTTCGGGGCCATGTATAGTTTACTCAGGGCCACATGTAGGGGACCCTGATCTCCCCATGTATCTGACCCTGTTTCAGTGACCTGTTGCGCGATTGCCTGCAACCAGACCGTTTGGTCCTGATGAGTCCACTCACCTCTCACAAATAGCTTATGTAAGAAGTGTTCTCTGGCTATTTTCATATCTACCAAGGTCGTCATTCTGGAATTTGAGTTCCTTCCTGACTTACAGAAGTTTATATTTTATTTTTGCAAAACAGACCTTTTCCTTAGAGCGTTCCTTTGAGGAGTGCTTTACAGCGTAACACAGCATGGTGATCCGACCGGATATGTGTATCTGGTCAGCTGGCACACTGTATTAATCTGCACAAGTGATAGATCTAACCCAAACGTCCGGCTTGAGCCCCCAATTTGTAAGAGGATTCAATTCAACACTACAGCTAAGTCAATGCCTAGTCTGGGATACTGAATGGAAACCCTTATTGATATATCTTTACGTCCAGTTCATGCGTTCTGGATGACTACCCCTATATAACACCCCTCTCTTGGAATCCTCCTGACCCCACTGAGCCACGAAGTAGTTCTGTTTTGCAAGTTTAAACGGTTTATTTGATAATTTAAACAATATATATATATATCACACTTTATAATAAATTAATAATTGAATATCACAATTAATCTGAGCAGTAATCAATAATGGATAGTCCGGCACTAGCACACTTCTTTATAATCAATGATGAGTGGTTATATGTTGGATATGATAGCAACAATACTTTTATGGTTTCAAATGGATGCAATGTGGAATGAAATGCAGTACAGAAAATAACTTGATAGGATTTCAGCAAAAGACAATGTAATCACTTTCTTGGACAATTCACCCCCCCTTTTATGCACTGTAAGGAGATGAAGATGACACAGTTCTTAGGAATGCTATCAAATAGAATTCAGTTCAATTCCCCCCCAGCAGCTTATACAACTGATAGGAGTTTTGAAACACAGGCAAAATGCTTTGAATATGGTGACAATGCAGTGAGAAATATGCTGAAAATGGTTTTAATTCCCTTTAGGAGGTTCAGGGTGAGTGAAATATACTTGGGATGAGTTCAGGCTCACTTTAGCAAGGATCTAGGAGTAACTAGCAGGTTAAACGAATTTTTGGCAAAGGAAAGCAATGAAGCTGCTGTTTTCACACGTGGCTGGATTTTTAACCAAATTGCAAATCGCGGTAAAATTCGTGAGTGCGAGAATCGTGATTACGGCAAACGTATGAGGAGTCTAGGCTTATTGAAAAGCTGAGATTCTAAGCTTCCAGAGGAAAGTTAAACCAAGTTCCTAGCCCAAACGGTTCCAGAGATACGGACGATTAAATAAAGGTAGTTTTTCGGATTTGAAATTTTAAAAGTTCAAAGCGACAGGTTACAGCTTGCAGCTAGAAAATGACAAGTGACAGCTTTGCAAATGACAGGTGACAGTTAGGAGGCAGTTCTGGTTAGATTAAAATAGATTGAATTATATTATTTTAACTAAGAGATTGGTTCTGCACAGTTCTGCTAGGTACTCACAATATATTTAGAAATAGGCCTCGCCACGGATGGTTTCTGCGCACAGCGTCTGGGTCAGCTCTACTCTGCTGGTCTGGTCTGGGTCTCTGGTTCTGATCAGGTCTGTGGGTCCGGATACAGCGGTCTCCGGTTCAGCTGGTCTCTCTCTGGATACAACACTGCTCCCTGGCAAATGGCAAGAGTTCTTGCAAAGAATTCAAACAGCTCGCCTGGCTGTGAATAGTGGCAATGATTTGAGGCCTGCTAAAGAGGGATTTAGCTTCTAGTTGACCTCTCTGCTACAAATTCTGAAGTAAAGTCTTGGTCTCTGAAGGTGGATAGATTGAAGTCTCTATGTTGGCTCTCTGGAGGTTGATGGAGGTAAAGTATGGATTTTCCCGGCAGAGCGTCCCGCAGCAGATGGAATAGAATGTCTCTATCTGTCCTGACTGTCTGCTTTTATGTGTTTTGAAAGTGGGTGGAGAGGCTAGCTTTCTAGGCCCTACCCCTCTCCACTTGTCATTGGCCACTTCCTCCTCTTCCCCTTGATTGGGGGAATGAAATGAAGTGTCATCATGATGAGGTCAGTTTATGATACAGAGAACCCACCCCTGCCAACTTTACACACAATCTATATCTGATCCAAATACATACTTCCCCGATAGACAGTTGTTTGGCATTGCATACACACATCATGCATTTACTGATGGTAGCCCCTGTTCCAATTCTGTCGTTTCTAGGAGCTTGGGTTCAAAAATGGCAACATATTTCACTTTTTGGTCGGGTTACCAATATTGGATTTGTCCCCGCATTTACACAAATGTGCCCATGGTGTGTGGGCATTAGGTGGTGGAGTGTCAGATTTTTAACATACATACATTTAGAGTAATATCCTCTTTTCCGCTAAAACCCCCCTGAACATACCACCGGGTCCTAACACCTCTTCAAATGTGCACAGAAAAATCACAAGAATAATGATATCACTTATAAAATTTTCACAAGTCCGCTCTATGAATGATCCATCTTTTTAGATGTATGTTCTGGCCCCAAAGGGGTGTGTTTTCCCCCCAGCACAAGGTTGAATTTCTGGTTTTTCCAGTTCTGCCAAGCCAGCTTGCTCTCACAGGCAGTGCTCCTCCCCTTTCCTTCCAGGAGGAAGCCACTTTTACGACCCCCCCACCCCCAATAAAACATTTGCCTGAGTCAGGACAGGGCTTTGTTTAATTTCCTGCAGAGCCCAGGTAATTCAATCAGAGAAGTGTCATATCCCTTTTTGGTGGGAACAGCAAAAGGCAGCTAGGCCTGGGAACACAGCTGTTGTGCAAGTCTCAACTCCTGTCGGGGGTAGCTGGTGGGCAAAATTCCCTCTGTTTTTAAGCCAGGCCTCAGCTAAATGCCTCTTTGGCTGCCAGCTTTCCTTTTTTTCTTTTAAACATTTAGATTTTTAGTGTCTTTCCGTCCAAATTTACTTAAACTGCTGAAATCCACAGCTCAGCCAGTTTTGCTATGAACATTATTTTAGGCTCATCCCCTTTCCAGATTTTGTATGCCCACAAGACTTTATTCTGTCAAATGTCTGCTGGTGTTCAGTGATATTGTTGGATATTCTGCAATGTTTGAAATGGGCATTCTGAGCTTGCCTTCAGAGAAACAAAGGGTGATTTTAAAGTGCTTTCTAGCGAACAGGCACTGCTGTTTTTCTCTTTGGCACCCCATTTCACTCATGGCTCTTCTGACCCAGCACACCCGCACCGGGGGGTGGCAAGTCAGGCGACCATTTTGGTGTGCGCACAAACTGCGCGGTTTTCATAGATTCTGGCGCACATGTAGGCTTTTTCGGCCATCTTAGATTTCCTAAACCCACAGCACCAAATGTTGTAGCATAATAGTCCAAACGTGGGTCAGAACACCAAACACCACGAGGAGTACCCCCAGCTGAGGTGCCCCTCCCCTTTGGTGGCCTCCCAACCATGGCACAGATGGAGTAGTGCCAGCACAGATGGAGTAGTGCCAATGGGAGGTGTACACCACAATTGACCTGGGCAATTGGGGTGAAGGGGGTGGGATGCAAGATGTTAACAGCCCCCCTGCACCTGCAAGGCTGTATATGACCCCGGTGATGAAGTGACGGATCACGCTACGCTCAGGCACCCCAAAACTGCAGTAAAACCGTGCACGCAACCCTGCAGCCTACGTGCGTGGAATCAACATCCCGCAGTATGCGGTGGCACCCAGTAACACGAAAAACGCGTACACGTGGGACACGCAGGCTACTATGACCTCGAAAACGGGTGCGATACACAGAGGCACCCGCAGTGGGAAAAATAGCGTGCGCGACTGACTAGCGCGATGCAGAAAAACACGCTTAGCCAATACCCCCGCCAAAAAAAGAGATACGTCCTCGATCGCTGTGAAGATGTGATGGCGCGCGGAACAACACGAAGCAGCTACACACGTCGGTCTCCACGAAATGCACGTACAGGGAACTGCTGGCCCCGCTCACCTTTAACCCGTGCTGAGGGAAACGCCCATGCGCGTCACGTCACTTACGCGTGTAGGCACTTTCCTTGGATTACACGCATTCACACGTGGACGTGCAGTTTTTTCACGTGCGCTGAACCACTATGCCCACGTCACGAGGGAAACGCCTGCACGCGTACGCGCTTACGCGCTAAGGGCCTTCGGTCCAATGAAAACACGTACATGTGCTGACGCGCTGACGCGCTAGAGGCCTTTCCTCCAATTACACGCTGAAGTGCAATTTTTTCACGTGCCAAATCACTCTGTAACAAGCTGGCCACGCGAAAACACACGGAAGTCCGCGCTGCTGCCCAGAAGGCCAAATTACTGCCCCCCAGAGCCCCAAGCACGCTCCCACCTGCAATCTGCTGCTGCCTGACTGCCTGCTGCCCACATGCCCTGCCATATGCTGCCTGCACTTCAGCCAGGGGTGCAGTTGCTGTGACCACCCCTGCTGGAACTGAAGACTCCCGACTGGGATTCCATCACTCCACAGCCCAGCCCCCGAACCCAGTTGCCCACCCACTCCTGACTCTGGGGTTGCCATGTCCAGCAGAACACCATCAGGCAGCCTTGGCAACCCCCAGCCAGACAGGCAGAGGGCCAACAGCTTCACTGCCACCGAAGTTGGTGTCCTGGTGGAGCAAGTCATGGGGCAGTATGATGCCCTCTTTGGAGGTTTGCGCGCCGACAATGAAGGACGGGCCAGGATCTGGATGGACATCGTGACTGCCATCAACGCGGAGGTGGTGGCAGTCCGCGACTTACATCATGTCAAGAAGCACTGGGAGGACTTCAGGTCCAGGACCCTCAACAAGGCCGGCACCTCGCCAAGGCAGCGAATGCCGAGGGGCACCGGGGCTTGCTGTCGGACCACCAAATGAGGGTCCTGGAACGCATATGCCCAGCGCTCTACGTCCAGATCCTTGAGAGGCAGACCCATCTGGAGTCGAGCGGTAAGTGTACATGCAGAGTGATTGGGTGCTGTGCGTGTCGTGGTGTGCCAGTAGTGTGCAGGTTGCACATGTGTTTTTGTAGGGCCATGTAGGGATGTGTATGAACATGGGCGTGAGGCTGCCACATGTGTGTCCTCTCATGTGTGAGACACATTGATGGTGTATGTGTTGGTAAACATGCTGGACAAATGCAGGTGTGGGAGCACACATGTTTGAATTTCTGTGTATGTACATTGGCATGGTTGTGGCATGGATGGTGGTTCCTAATGCATGTATCTGCACTGTGTACATGTGCATGTGTGTGTACTTGACAAGTGTGCAACTGTGATGCAACATGGATGCATGTGACACTGATATGTAGAAGGCTGAATGGCAGATCTGACATGTAAGGCGATCTCATCACTGCAACAGTTGGAGGAGATGTAGACATGCATGTAAGTGTGGTGGCATGTGTGCATGTCTACTGCACTCCCTGTGTTTCATGTGATATCTGGCTCACCGTTGGATGCTCATGCTGTTGTAGGTGTATGGATGGTGCTGGTTGTTGTGATATGGCTGTGGAATTGCTCATGTGTGTGAGTTGAAATGACATGAGTGTTAGGGATTGTGATACCATGTCTGAAGTTTGACACTGCCACTCATGTGCAACTGTCATGTGTGTATCAATCCATTGTACAGTGCCCTGATGCCTGTGTCCTATCTCTCCCTGTCTGCAGCGTCAACTGATGAAGAGGGCGGAGAGGGTGCTGTGGAGCACAGCGGCAGGGATCGCACCGCCAGCCGGAGACGCAAAGGCCCAGCTCCCCTCCCAGGTTGTTATCTCGTCAGGGAGTGAGGAGTCCAGGCCGCAGCTGCCGAGGGTAGGTCCAAGAGGCAGAGGTCGGAGTTGGACTCCTCGGCAGCAGAAGGGGCAGCTGAGACCCCACAGGGTCCGACGGAGGAAGATGGCACAGAGTCATCCAGGTTGGTGGGGGGTTTGGTGGAGGAGGAGGCCATGCAAGGGACAGACACGGGGTCTGGAGGTGGGGATTCCACTGGTGCTAGTGGTGCAGTGCAGGGGCAGGGACAGGAGGCAGCACAGGCCACCGTGGAGATGCCTGTGTGTAATCCTGTCCCCGATCCTGTGACTGCATCATCCTGCGCCAGCAGGGATGCCTACGTCCAGACCCGTTTTCAGGGAGGAGATCCGCTTACAACAAGTGGCCTTCCTCTCCCTGCGGACGTGGCTATCCGGGACCGGATTGAGCCTGTCCTGAGTGGGATGGCGTTGCGTCAACGGGGCATGCGAGGTGACCTGCAGTGTTTTGTGAGGACACTGCACGTCATCTCGAATGCCTCACTGACCACGTTGACCTACTGGGACGGGTCACCAGGGCCGGATTCCTCCATTTGCTGGACCTTGTTCCGACCCCCTCCTCACCTGAACCCCCTATGCGCCAGTCGTCCTCCATGCCATCTTCCCACACATGTATCACCTGGGTACCCTGTGGAGCTGCCTCTGACCCTGCGGCCAGGCTGGTGGAGGACACATCCCTGCCACAATCGGGAGTCAGACGTCCAGCAGGGGTGGCCACCTCAACTACTGCACCCCAGCCGGAGGAGAATGTGTAGGCAGCAAGAGCCAGGGCACAGGCAGAGGCACAGCAGCAGCAGCAACAAGGTGGGAGCCATGATGGCTCGGGGCCTTCAACATCGGAGGGGCAGGCATCAGCCAGAGGGCAGGAGGACCAAGGACTGTAAGTGACTTCCGTGTGGCAGCGGTTAGGCCATGCTATAGATGCAGAGCGGCGGTGGGCGGAAGAGACACGGCTCACCATGGTCAGGGCGGAGTTCTCCATGCCTCGGGCGTTGAGGCGGGCAGAGTGCCTCGAGGCGCCTCGCAGGGAGTTGGAACAGGCCATGAGTGCCTCCCTGCGAGACCTCAGGGCCAGGGCAGAGTCCCACCTCCGGGACATCGACATGGAGTTCGATGATGCCCTGGCCCGGGACACCACATAGTGAGCCGCAGGACTTGCCCGCCGCCATTGTATATAGTTAGATAGTGTTAGGTTTCCTTTCCTTTTCTTTTTCATTTTGCTTGCGCTTGGACAATGCACCACGTTTTTGTATATAGTTTTTTATTAGGTAGTATTTTTGGTAGGTTTCATTTCATCAGTTGGGCTCATGGACCCTGGATTGTTCATTTGTACATAGTTCACCATTGGATTATTCACTTTTTGTTTATTTTCAACATGGAGCAATGGATTTCACTTTCTTTTTTCCCTTGGATTTGCTTTATTGGACTGTGACTTTGGACACCATTTCTTTTGGATTTCTTTGGATTATGATTTCTTGTTTTTTATTCTTTTACGGACATGCAGCATTTCTTTAATTATTCCCATTGTTGTGTGTTTTTTTTAAATTACATTCATGTTGTGTTTAATATATTTTTTTCTTCATACTTCGATGTGTGGTATTATCTCATTGGTTTCATGCATGTCATGATATGGGTTTTCACATTCACTTGCACCCATTGTGTGTGTGTGACGGACATGTGTTCATTTACATACTTGCCTTTGGAGTTGTATCATGTAATTGCCTTTTCTATGTGGGTGGATGCAATACTTGGTTGGGTCTTTGGGCTGGGGAGGCTGGCCATAAGGGCCATGATTGAGGATCATCATGACGTGGGGGCAGGGGGACATGAGTGGGGGCCTGCCGGCAGGTGACCTGCACTGCTGGGGGGTGGGGGTGCAGAGGGACATGAGTGGGACATGAGTGGGGGCCTGCTGGCATGTGCCCCACACTGCTGGGGGGTGGGGGTGCAGGGGGACATGAGTGTGTGCCTGCTGGCAGGTGCCCCGCACTGCTGGGGGGCGGGGGTGCAGGCGGACATGAGTGAGGGCCTGCTGGCAGGTGCCCCGCACTGCTGGGGGGTGTGGGTACAGGGTGACATGAGTGGGACATGAGTGGGGGCCTGCTGGCAGGTGCCCTGCACTGCTGTGGGGTGGGGGTTTAGGGGGACGGGGGTGCAGGGGGACATGAGTGGGGGCCTGCTGGCAGGTGCCCCGCACTGCTGGGGGGTGGTGGTGCAGGGGGACATGAGTAGGACATGAGTGGGGGCCTGCTGGCAGGTGCCCCGCACTGCTGGGGGTGGGGGTGCAGGGGGACATGAGTGGGACATGAGTGGGGGCCTGCTGGCAGGTGCCCTGCACTGCTGCGGGGTGGGAGTACAGGGGGACATGAGTGGGACATGAGTGGTGGCCTGCTGGCAGGTGCCCCGCACTGCTGGGGGGTGGGGGTGCAGGGGGACATGAGTGGGGGCCTGCTGGCAGGTGCCCCACACTGCTGGGGGTTGGGGGTGCAGGGGGACATGAGTTGGTGATCAGTAGTGCAAGCTGACATGTGGCTTGGCTGGGGGGCATGCCCATGGTGGATGGGCTGCCTGCGGGACATGACCAGTGGTGCAGGGTAGTCCCTTGTGGTGTGGGCTGCCTGCAAGGGCTGTGGAGGGTGTAGAGGGAACACCTGGGAGGACCCACACTGCCAATTCACGTGTAGGACTCCCCACGCACCCCCGAAATACACATACCCTGCTCATATCGCGTGTGAGACTTCACCCGAACCCCAGTTATACAAGTAGCCCACTCGCACAGGGCCAAACGCGTGTGAAACTTCCCGCGAACCCCAGTAATACACGTACCCCACTCGCACAGGGCCAATCGCGTGTGAAACTTCCTGCGAACCCCAGTAATACATGTATCCCACTCACACAGGGCCAATCGCGTGTAAAACTTCCCGCGCATCCCCGAAATACACGTGCCCCACTCGCCCAGAGCCAATCGCGTGTGAAACTTCCCGTGAACCCCAGTAATACACGTACCCCACTCACACAGGGCCAATCGCGTGTGAAACATCCCGCGCACCCCCGAAATACATGTACCCCACTCGCCCAGGGCCAATCGTGTGTGAAACTTCTCGCGAACCCCCGAAATACACATATCCCACTCGCACAGGGCCAATCGCGTGTGAAACTTCCCACGAACCCCAGTAATACACGTACCCCACTCGCACAGGCCCTTTCGCATGTGAAACTTCCTGCGCACCCCCGAAATACACATACCCCACTCGCACAGGGCCAATCGCGTGTGAAACTTCCCGCGAACCCCAGTAATACACGTACACCACTCGCACAGGCCCTTTCACGTGTGAAACTTCCCGCAAACCCCAGTAATGCACATACCCCACTCGCACAGGCCCTTTCGCATGTGAAACTTCCCGCGGACCCCAGTAATACACGTAGCCCACTCGCAAAGGGCCAATCGTGTGTGAAACTTCCCGCAAACCCCAGTAATACACGTACCCCACTCGCACAGGGCCAATCGCGTGTGAAACTTCCCGCGCACCCCCGAATTACACGTACCCCACTCGCACAGGGCCAATCGCGTGTGAAACTTCCTGCGAACCCCAGTAATACACATACCCCACTCGCACAGGCCCTTTCGCGTGTGAAACTTCCTGCGCACCCCCGAAATACACGTATCCCACTTGCACAGGGCCAATCGCATGTGAAACTTCCCGCGAACCCCAGTAATACACGTACCCCACTCGCACAGGGCCAATCGTGTGTGAAAATTCCCGTGAACCCCAGTAATACACGTTCCCCGCTTGCCATGCTGGTACAGGGTTAGCGCAGCCCTTTGCGCTGGATTGGGGATTTTGATGGCTTTTCCCTGCGCGAGGGGCATTCTTGGGGGCGTAACTGGAGCTGCTGCAGGGTCGCTGCGCCACTGTGCGCCACGGCTGGTTTTGGTAGCTAGAATCCATGAATACGCTGTGCGTGGAAATGGATTTTAGCGCATGTGGCTGCCGCAGAGATTTGCACGTGCACACTGTGCGCCAGCCGCGTGCGCCACTTGTGCGCTAAATTCTATGAATTACCCCCTTAGTTGCTTTGCAGATAAAGCGACCAGCTCTAACTTTGCCTGTAGCCCAAATGGAGTGGTGTCAAAAAGCATAATATCATCCGCGAATGCTAGCCAATGGATGCTAAATTTACCTAGTTTGGCCGGAAAGGTGGGCATCTGAGACCATAAAGATTCCATGTCGGCTAAATAAAGATTAAAAAGGATAGCCGCCAAGTTACAGCCCCGTTTGACGCCGACATATGTCGGGATGGAATCAGTCAAGTCTCCCTGCTGGGAAATTCTTACTTTGAATGATGTATTTTCATGTCACATAGCTAATAGCGAGATTGTATGTGCCCGAAAACCCATTGCGGCCATCTTTCTCCAGAGGATATTCAGTATATTCTGGTTATGTTGGAATTTTTCAACACCAAAAGTAGTGGAAAATCTGAAAACATAAGTCAAAGTAGGACTCTCCAATAAGCAGTGATTTACCAGATGTCGGTCTTCAGATTTCTATACTCACTATGTTAACATGTGGCCGTGGGTGCTAAACCACATTAAATAATTGACAATCTCTTCAATTTGTCACAATAGTGTGTATTGAAACATTCTGTAGGGTGCTATTGAAGCCATTAGGTGTCTCAACGATTCATGTTATCTTACTTGGTGATACACATCATGTCGACCAAGCTCAGTGAATATATTGGCATCTGGTAGCATTAGAATCAAGTCTGTAATCATGAATCTGGGTGATTTGCCCGTGGCTGAAATTACCACGGGTAAATCGTTTGCATGAGAAAGGTGCGAACTACCAAAGGTTTGCACCTTTCTCATGTGAACACACGTACTATGGGGGCTGCAGGGGGTGCCCTCCGCAACTGTGAAGTATAGTGAGGGGGTGAAGTATAGTGAGCGGGGTGTTGTGGGGGACACCCCCGCAGTCCCCATTTATTTTCATTATTTTTTTTGTTTTTTTTACGGTTGTGATGAGGGGGTGTCCCCTGCAACAACCCACTCACTACCAGACAGTATAGTGAGCGGGGCGCTGCGGGGGACACACCCGGAGCCCGCGCAGTCTTTTGTTTTATACTTACCTATAATGCTACCACGAGAGGTTCGAACTTTTGGTGTTCGAACCTTTGTGGTAGCATTTTTAGGACTTTTTGACCATGCAAACTTTTGCATGCGGTCAAAACGTCCTAAACCGTATTCATTAGTTGCAGGTAGTTATCCATCATTTTTTGATTAAGGCTGTGAAGATCCAAGCACACTCTCAACGTTATTTTCAGTTTCTTGATCAGCACACATGGATGCAGCCATTCAGACACTTTAATTGATTCTACCCAAACCCATTTCTAGGAGCTGATTAAGTTGGTCTGGCAGGGCTTGCTTGGCCGTGGCTAGAACTGAATGGAATCGGTGCTTCACATGAAGTACTTGTACCTTTTTATGCACCCCATATCATACGAAAACAAAGACTTGTATTTTTTAAACAATTTTGCTTTAAAAATCTGTTTTGTTTTCAACCACAAGCGCCTGTACCTCATCTGCAACTGTATGTCAAGTTTTGCCTGATCCCATCCCAATATTGCATGACACAGTGCCACGAAGTACCCTCTGGTGATTGCTTTCTGTCAAAGTCAGTTTAGCACCTTAGACATGATAAAAGTCACATTTTTGCCTAACCATAGGCTGTCGGTTCTTCCTATGTCTCCTTAGCCATTGATTTTTCTTTGCGTTTACACATATCTTCGGGAATTATGGCTACATCTGAACCGGAGACACCATGATTTGGGCTGTTATGCTGTTTATCTCCCCTTCACATTGCGGTTTAATGCTCCTCTGATTGGTGAATTCTACCACCAACATCTTCTTCTGATGAAGTTTCTCAATTCCCGGATTCAGTATTTCTACGCTTGAGGCTTGCCTATTTCTCTGATAGCACACTTTGGTAAGGTGACCTTGTTTTCCAAACCACAATACTTTTCAATTTGGTGGAATGCATTGCATTCTTTGGTTACATGCAAGTGGCTGCTGCATCTGTGGCACCGTGTTGCTTCCTGAGTACTTCATGCTCCTTCCCCGCCCCATCTCTGACTCAAATTGGTTCAGTTTCTGAAGTGAATTTACTTCACTGGTGTGTGTTGTATGGCTATGTTCCTTCTTGTGCTGCACAGTCTCGTCTGCCATCTTCGCTATTTGTACTGCCTTGTCTAATGATATTTCCTTTTGTTTTTTATATTTATCTTGTGTCATCTTGTTATGGACATTTGTCATGTTGTGTAACATGTCTTATGTCTGGTTCCCAAAGTTTGACAGTGCTGGTAAATCTCTCAATCTAATCATATAATGTTAAACCGGCTATCAATACCCTTGTATATGGCTATAAAAGTGAAAACAGTGTTTTCCTTGTTCTTGAACTTTGTCCCTAGTCTACGCATGGCTTCAGCATAAACTTTGTCATTTTTCGGCTGACGTGCAGGATGAGAGCTTTTCATGCCAACAAGCATTCTTTGCCCTTCTACTCCTAATGCGTTCAAAGGGAAAGCTTTATTTTTAGTTTGGGCTATTAGGTGTACAGATAGGGAGGAATGGCATATGATGAGGGACACAGAGGAATGACAGATGAGCGACACACAGTCTATGGTATCAGGTAATATTATCCCACCCAAAAATATTGCTGTATATATGGTCGTCGGGAACGAGTGGGGATAATATTAGGTTTTTTTGGAAGCGGGGGTTGTGGGGATGTCCCGCGCTCCTTTTAAAATAATACAGGGGTTGCAGGGGTGTCCCCCGCAGGTTCCATGCCTTAATATCGCCGCAAAAATATGGCAATATTTTTGTATGCCGATATTTTTGCGGGAACCCAGTCTATAGGTGTTGTTTGGTTATGAGCCCATCAATTGACTGCCCATGGCCATGCTAAAACCGATGGTAATTCACACCCATTCCTGCCTCTTACAACCCAAAACCCCTCCTCATGGAAACTCTTTGCGCTTGCTTTCATAAAGCCTTACCAGACTTTGCACTCAAAGTGCCTGCATTTTATTTTCCAACGCAGTCTTATGAGAGTTAATGACTTTATTGGAGTTGTAAACACCCTGTAACGTCTTTCCAGGCCTACCATTAGCCACTCAATTTATAAGCACTTTGTGTGCCCTTCACTGAAGTTCTGTCAAAAAGCCGAAATTAACCAGCTCAACCTCCCTCGTACTCACCACCATTCTTTGGTCACCATTCTTACACGTTGTGCAGGGGGGAGGTATGGGGCATCTGAAAAAGATGGCTGGGGACCTTCTTCCCTACAGCTGTGAAAACCTGCCTGTATATTTTCATAATAAAGAGGCATTGATCTGGTGTAGTTTTAGGATTTAAAATACAAAGGGCAGTTGAAAAATTGTAAACATGTTTTTTGGGGCACAAGCATTTTGAGTTGGCAAGATTTTTCTTAAATCCCAGGAGCAGATATATGATCACAAAATCCATGCATCATAAGGAATGGGAAGAGTGAATTCAGTGCAACCTAGGTAAAGGACCTCTGTTAGGGGAGGCAGCTGTGGGGTGTATAGATTATAAAAGGAGTTTACATTTCCTAATGCAAATTGAATTAATGATTTCCCTGGTTTTAGCTTTAATGTTGGACAGCTTGATGAGTTCCACTGTTGAATGTTAGTAATTTACCAGCAAATTACCAGAAAATTAGACACCCCACTTCAAAGAGCTAAAAGAAGGGTGAAACATGTCTGTGATTTTTTAACAGTTTTTGGAAAGGTCTGTCTTTGGCCAGCAGTGCACAATTAAAGTGCACCAGCCTTCAATTTGTGAAGACTAATGTCTCTTTAGGGCATATACGTTTACCTTCCAACCTGTGACATCATCTTGTGACAAAACCTCGATGGCGCAATAAAGAGGATGGCAAAACTACCAATTATCACAGGACAGGTTTAATGGCCTCTGCATAGCAAAACAAAGAAAGGCAGCCAACAGGGAAGATTTAACCTCTATTAAGTTTTCTTCTCAAAATCGAAAGGGGTGCACAAAGAGTAGAGTCCTATTCTAACTGAATAGCTTGAAAGGCCCTGACACCAGGCCTGAATACCGAATCACTGTATTATCCCATTTTATAATCTTCAGACTCTGATTTCTAGAGTCTGGCAATTCATGATGGATGGACCCCAAATCCCTAAGCTTTCTCTCATGGCCCATTATCACCATGAGAGTAACCTCACCAGGCTGGTTGCTTGGTGAATGTGCATAGCTGGAAGTATTTATAGTTTTTGGAGTAGTTGTTGCTGTTCCAATTAAGGGGGTCATTCATAGAATTTCACGCACAAGTGACACACGGCTGGTGCACAGTGTGCGCGTGCGAATGTCTGCGCCAGCCGCGTGTGCTAAAATCGATTTCCGTGCACAGCGTATTCATGGATTTTAGCCTCCAAAACCAGTCGTGGTGCAGAGTGGCGCAGCAACCCTGCAGCAGTGCCAGTTACGCCCCCAAGAACGCCCTCGCTCAAGGAAAAGCCATCAAAATCCCCAATCCAGAGCAAAGGGCTGCACTAACCCTGGACCAGTTTACAGGGCTGCCAAACAGCAAACGCCAAGCGGGGAATGTGTATTACTGTGGTTCGCGTGAAGTTTCACACGCGAAAGGGCCTGTGCGAGTGGGGTATGTGTATAACTGGGGTTCGTGTGAAGTTTCACATGCGATTGGAGCAGGGTACGTGTATTACGGGGTTCGTGGGAAGTCTCACACGCGAAAGGGCCTGTGTGAGTGGAGTACATGTATAACTGGGGTTCGCTGGAAGTTTCACACACGATTGGAGAAGGGGACGTGTATTACGGGGGTTCGCGGGAAGTCTCACATGCGATTGGAACAGGGTACGTGTATTACGGGGGTTCGCGGGAAGTCTCACACGCGATTGGATCCGGGTATGTGTATTTCGGGGGTGCATGGGAAGTTTCACACGCGAAAGGGCTTGTGCGAGTGGGGTATGTGCATAACTGTGGTTCGCGGAAAGTTTCACACGCGATAGGCCCTGTGCGAGCGGGGTACGTGTATTAATGGCGTTCGCGGGAAGTTTCACACGCGATTGGAGCAGGGTACGTGTATTTCGGGTGTGCACGGGAAGTTTCACACGCGAAAGGGCCTGTGTGAGTGGGGTACATGTATTCCTGGGGTTCGCGGGTAGTCTCACACGCGATTTCAGCAGGGTACGTGTATTACGGGGGTGCCCAGGAAGTTTCACACGCGAAAGGGCCCTGTGCGAGTGGGGTACGTGTATTCCTGGGGTTCGCGTGAGGTTTTACACACGAAAGGGCCCTGTGCGAGTGTGGTACGGGTATTCCTGGGGTTCGTGTGAAGTTTTACATGCGAAAGGGCAATGCCCGTGCGCGATACATCACAGACGCGCTTACACGCTAAGGGCCTTTGGTCCAATGAAATTGCGTACGTGTGCTGACCCGCTTACGCGCTAAAGGCCTTTCCTCGAATTACACGCTGACGTGCAATTTTTTCACGTGCCAAATCACTCCGTATGAAGCTGGCCACGCATACACAAACGGAAGACCACGCTCCTGCCCTGAAGGCCATTTTCCTGCCCCCCCAGAGCCCCGAGCACGCTCCCACCTGCCATCTGCTGCTGCCTGACTGTCTGCTGCCCACATGCCCTGCTATTTGGTGCCTGCACATCAGCCATCTGCAGGGGTCCAGTTGCTGTGTCCACCCCTGCTGGAACAGAAGACTCCTGACTGGGATACCATCGCTCGACAGCCCATCCCCAGGACCCAGTTGCCCACCCACTCCTGCCTCTGGGGTTGCCATGTCGGGCACATCTCCATCTGGCACCACTGGCAACCCCCAGCCAGAGAGGCAGAGGGCCACCAGCTTCACTGCCACCGAAATTGGTGTCCTGGTGGAGCATGTCCTGGGGCATTAGGATGCCCTCTTCGGAACATCACGTGCCAACAAGGAAGGACGGGAGAGGATCTGGGACGACGTAGTGGTTGCCATCAACGCGGAGGGGGTGGCAACCCGTGACATCAAGCACGTCAAGAAGCGCTGGGAGGACTTCAGGTCCAGGACCCTCCACAAGGCCCGGCGCCTCGCGGAGGGGGGCCGGGCATGCATGAGTAACATCCAGATGAGGGTCCTGGAACGCGTAGGCCCATCGCTCCACGCCCAGATCCTTCGGAGGCAGACCCATCTGGAGTTGAGCGGTAAGTGGCCAAGCATTGCTGTGTGATACAGGGCATGTTGCAGTGTGCTGGTAGTCTGATGCTTGCCTGTATGTGTGCCATAGGCCATGTATGGATGTGTGTGTGCAGGGACATCATGGTCATGCATGTGAGACCAGTTATGTGTGAACCACATGGTTGGTGCATGTGTTTTAATGCAACATGGGGAGCTCTATACGGAATGCACACAAGAAAGCATGGCTGTCTCTGTTTCTGGACATGAAGGGGGGTGAGGAATGGGTGCTGATGTCATGTACATGTATGGTGCACATGTGTGTGTGTTCCTAAGAAGTGTGTGTGTGACTTTGAAACGCAAGGATGCATGTGACTTTGAAGGCAACATCTTGGTTTACAGGGGCCCTTCTACATGGATGTTGTTGTTGATTGCAGGCACCAGGACTGTTTCTGCATGTGTGTTGTGTGCATTCACCCATGTGTTGTGGAATGACAGGATGGAAGTGACATTTGACAATGCCACTCATGTGTTATTGCTTCCTGTCTAGGGTATTTTGTACTGTACCCTGATGCTTGTGTTCTATGTCTCCCTCTACGCAGCGTCAAGTGAAGAAGAGGGCGGAGATGGCTTTGTGGAGCCAAGTGGCGGGGATGCCTCCACTGGCGCCGAAGCAAAGCCCAGCCACCCTCCCAGGAATTACCATCATCCGGGAGCGAGGGGGGTGGTGCTTTGTCTGCCACAACGGCAGTGGCAGAAGGGCTGGGAGAGCCCCCACAGGGGCTTCCAATGGCGTAACACAGTGTGGAGACATCCAGGTTGGTGGTCTCCACAGAGGAGGAGGAGCCCGCTACTGAGCCGCACATGGGGCCTGGTGGGGGTAGTACCACTGGTGCAAGTGGTGCATTCTAGGGCCAGGGTCAGGAGGCAGCACAGGTCACCGCGGAGGGGCCTGTGCATGTCGCTGTCCCTGACACTGTGACTGCACCACCATGCACCAGCAGGGAGGCCCCGTCCCAGGCCCGTCCGTAGGTAGGGGTTAGTGTCATGCCATCTGCTTCTTCACTACCTGTCGACGAGGGATCCCACAAACGTATGGGCTCCGTCCTGGTTGGTGGGTTCCTACATGTGTAGCGCACTCTGGCAGATCTCTCCTCCTCTGTGGAGACTATGCGCCAGTCGTTCTCCACACCGTCTTCCGGCCCAGATTCCACCAGGGCCCCCTGTGGACCTGGCCCGACCAACACAGCCAGCTTGGTGGAGCTCACATCCCTGCCACAGTCGGGAGTCGGCAGCCCAGCAGGGGTGGACACCACAACTGGAGACCAGCTGATGGAGGATGTGCAGGCACCATCAGACACGGCACATGGACAGCAGCAGCAGGAGCAGGCTCTAGGTGGGAGCAATGATGGCTCGGGCCATCAACATCGGAGGGGCAGGCATCGGCCAGAGGGCAGGAGGACCCAGGAATGGGAGTGCCTTCCGTGTGGCTCTGGTTGGGCCAGCAGATAGGTGCGGAATGGTGGCGGGCGGAAGAGGCGCGGCTCACCATGGTCAGGGCAGAGTTCTTCATGCGTCGGGCTTTGAGGCGGGCAGAGTGCCTCGAGGCAACTCACAGGGAGTTGGAACAGGCCATGAGTGCCTCCCTGCAAGACCTCGGGTCCAGGACAGAGGCCCGCCTCTGGCAAATAGACATGGAGTTCGATAATGCCCTGGCCCGGATCACCACAGAGTGAGCCACTGGACTTGCCCGCCCCCATTGTATATAGTTAGATAGTGTTAGGTTTCCTTTCGTTTTTTCTTTATTTTGGTTGCGCTTGGACAATGCACCACGTTTTTGTATATAGTTTTTTATTAGGTAGGATTTTTGGGGTTCATCAGTTGGGCTCATGGACCCTGGATTGTTCATCTGTACATAGTTCACCATTGGATTGCTCTCTTTTTTTTATTTTCACCATGGAGCAATAGTTTCACTTCCTTTTTTCCCTTGGATTTGCTTTGTTGGACTGTGACTTTGGACACCTTTTCTTTTGGATTTCTTTGGATTATAATTTCTTGTTTCTTATTCTTTTACGGACATGCAGCTTTTCTTATATTATTCCCGTTGTGTGTTGGATTTAGATTACATTCATGTTGTGTTTAATACATTTTTTTCTTCATAGTTCGATGTGTGGTATTATCTCATTAGTTTCATGCATGTCATGATATGGGTTTTCACATTCACTTGCACCCATTGTGTGTGTGTGATGGACATGTGTTCATTTACATACTTGCCTTTGGGGTTGTATCATGTAATTGCCTTTTCTATGTGGGTGGATGCAATACTTGGTTGGGTCTTTGGGCTGGGTAGGCTGGCCATAAGGGCCATGATTGAGGATCGTCATGACCTGGGGGCAGGGGACATGAGTGGGACATGAGTGGGGGCCTGCTGGCAGGTGCCCTGCACTGCTGGGGGGTGGGAGTGCAAGGGGACATGAGTGGGGCCTGCTGGCAGGTGCCCTGCACTGCTGGGGGTTGGAGGTTCAGGGGGACATGTGTGGGGGCCTGCTGGCAGGTGCCCTGCACTGCTGGGGGGTGGGGGTGCAGGGGGACATGAGTGTGGGCCTGCTGGCAGGTGCCCTGCACTCCTGGGGATGGGGGTGCAGGGGGACATGAGTGGGGGCCTGCTGGCAGGTGCCCTGCACTGCTGGGGTTAGGGGTGCATGGGGGACATGAGTGGGGGCCTGCTGGCAGGTGCCCTGCACTGCTGGGGGGTAGGGGTGCAGGGGGACATGAGTGGGACATGGTTGGGGGCCTGCTGGCAGGTGCCCTGCACTGCTGGGGGATGGGAGTGCAGGGGGACATGAGTGGGACATGAGTGGGGGCCTGCTGGCAGGTGCCCTGCACTGCTGGGGGTGGGGGTGCAGGGGGACATGAGTGGGACATGAGTGGGTGCCTGCTGGCAGGTGCCCTGCACTGCTGGGGGGTGGGGGTACAGGGGGACATGGGTGGCACATGAGTGGGGGCCTGCTGGCAGGTACCCTGCACTGCTGGGGGGTGGTGGTGCAGGGGGACATGAGTGGGGGCCTGCTGGCAGGTGCCCTGCACTGCCGGGGGTGGGGGTGCAGAGGGAAAGGAGTGGGACATGAGTGGGGGCCTGCTGGCAGGTGCCCTGCACTGCTGGGGGGTGGGGGTGCAGGGGGACATGAGTGGGACATGAGTGGGGGCCTGCTGGCAGGTGTCTTGCACAGCTGGGGGGTGGGGTGCAGGGGGACATGAGTGGGACATGAGTGGGGCTCTGCTGGCAGGTGCCCTGCACTGCTGGGGGTGGGGGTGCAGGGGGACATGAGTGGGACATGAGTGGGGGCCTGCTGGCAGGTGCCCTGCACTGCTGGGGGATTGGGGTGCAGGGGGACATGAGTGGGGGCCTGCTGGCAGGTGCCCTGCACTGCTGGGGGCTAGTCCGACGGCTCACTTTTGGATGTCCCGGGCCAGGGCATCATCGAACTCCTGCTCAATGTCATGGAGGAGGTCCTCTTCCATGGCCCGAGGGTTCGCAGGGACGACAACATGTTTTCCTCCAACTCCCTGCAAATTCCCTCGAGGTACTTGGCCCGCCTCAGGGCCCTCTGCATGGAGTTCTCCGCCCTGACCATCGTGAGCTGTGCCTCTTCTGCCCGCTGCCACTCTGCATTTATAGCATGGCCTAACCGCTGCCACACGGAAGACACTTCTAGTCCTGGGTCCTCATGCCCTCTGGCCGATGCCTGCCCCTCCGATGTCGAAGGCCCCGAGGCATGATGGCTCCCACCTTGTTGCTGCTGCTGCTGTGCCTCTGCCTGTGCCCTGGCTCTTGCTGCCTGCACATCCTCCTCCGGCTGGGGTGCAGTTGTTGAGGTGGCCACCCCTGCTGGACATCCGACTCCCAACTGTGGCAGGGATGTGTCCTCCACCAGCCTGGCCGCAGGGTCAGAGGCAGCTCCACAGGGTACCCCGGTGATACATGGGTGGGATAATGGCATGGAGTACGACTGGCGCATAGGGGGTTCCGTTGAGGAGGGGGTCGGAACAAGGTCCAGTAAACGGAGGAATCCGGCCCTGGTGAGCTGTCCCAGTAGGTCAACGCGGTCAACGTGTCATTCGAGAAGACGTGCAGTCTCCTCATGAAAAGACTGCAGGTCACCTTGCGTGGCCCGTTGATGCAACGCCACCCCACCCAGGACAGGCTCAACCCGGTCCCGGATAGCCACGTCCGCAGGGAGAGGAAGGCCAGTTGTTGTAAGCGGATCCCCTCCCTGAAAAAGGGGCTGGATGTAGGCATCCCTGCTGGTGCGGGATGATGCAGTCATAGGATCGGGGACAGGATTACACAGAGGCACCTCCGCGGTGGCCTGTGCTGCCTCCTGTCCCTGCCCCTGCACTGCACCACTAGCACCAGTGGAATCCCCACCTCCAGACCCCATGTCTGTCCCTTGCACGGCCTCCTCCTCCACCAAACCCTCCACCAACCTGGATGACTCCGTGCCATCTTCCTCCGTCGCACCCTGTGGGGTCTCAGCTGCCCCTTCTGCTGCCGAGGAGTCCAACTCCGACCTCCACCTCTTGGACCTTCCCTTGACAGCTGCGGCCTGGGATGCGGCACAGGACTCCTCACTCCCCGACAAGATGACAACCTGGGAGGGGAGCCGGGCCTTGCGTCCCTGGCTGGCGGGATGATCCCTGCCGCTGTGCTCCACAGCACCCTCTCCGCCCTCTTCTTCAGTTGACGCTGCAGACAGGGAGAGATAAAACACAGGCATCAGGGCACTGTACAATGGACTGACACACACATGACAGTTGCACATGAATGGCATTGTTTAACTACAGACACGGCATCACACTCCACGACACACATGTCATTTTAACTCACACACATGAACAGTTCAACAGCAATATTGCACCAGGCAGCACCATCCATACACATACAACAGCATGAACAGCCAAAGGTGAGCCTGACATCACATGAAACACAAGGAGTGCAGTAGACATGAACACACGCCACTACACTTACATGCATGTCTACATCTCCAACTGTTGCAGTGATGAGATCGCCATACATGTCACATCTGCCATTCATCCTTCTACATATCAGTGTCACGTGCATCCATGTTGCATCACAGTTGCAACTTGTCAGATACACATACATGCACATGTACACAGTGCAGATACTTGCATTATGAACCACCATCCATGCCACAACCATGCCAATGTACATACACAGAAATTCAAACATGTGTGCTCCCACACCTGCATTTGCCCAGCATGCTTACCAACACATACACTATCAATGTGTCTCACAACTGAGAGGACTCACATGTGGCAGCATCACGCCCATGTTCATGCACATCCCTGCATGGCCCTACATAAACACATGTGCAACCTGCACACTACTGGCACACCACGACACGCACAGCGTACTATCAACATGCATGTACACTTACCGCTCGACTCCAGACGGGTCTGCCTTTCAAGGATCTGGACATAGAGCGCTGGGCATATGCGTTCCAGGACCCTCATTTGATGGTTCGACAGCTGGCCCCAGCGCCCCTTGGCATCTGCTGCCTTAGCGAGGCGCCAGGCCTTGTTGAGAGTCCTGGACCTGAAGTCCTCCCAGCGCTTCTTGACATGATGTAAGTCGCGGACTGCCACCACCTCCGCGTAGATGGCAGTCACGATGTCCATCCAGATCCTGGTCCCTCCTTCATTGTCGGCGCGCAAAGTTCCAAAGAGGGCATCATACTGCCCCAGGACTTGCTCCAACAGGACACCAACTTCGGTGGCAGTGAAGCTGTTGGCCCTCTGCCTCTCTGGCTGGGGGTTGCCAGTGCTGCCAGATGGTGTTGTGCTGGACATGGCAACCCAAGAGGCAGGAGTGGGTGGGCAACTGGGCCCTGGGGATGGGCTGTGGAGAGATGGAATCCCAGTCAGGAGTCTTCGGTTCCAGCAGGAGTGGTCACAGCAACTACACCCCTGGCTGACGTGCAGGCAGCAAATGGCAGGGCACGTGGGCAGCAGGCAGTCAGGCAGCAGCAGATGGCAGGTGGGAGTGTGCTCGGGGCTCTGGGGGGCAGTAATTCAGCCTTCTGGGCAGGAGCGTGGTCTTCCGTGTGTTTTCGCGTGGCCAGCTTGACATGGAGTGATTTGGCACGTGAAAAAATTGCACGTCAGCGTGTAATTCGAGGAAAGGGCCTTAGCGCGTAAGCACGTTAGCACACACATGCGATTTCGTTGGACCAAAGGCCCTTAGCGCGTAAGTGCGTAAGTTACATTATGCACGCGGGTGTTTTCCTCATAGCACGTGATGACAGAGCACACGTGGAAAAACTGCACGTCTGAGTGTCATCGCGTGTAATTGGAGGAAAGCGCCCACGTACACGCGTATCTGATGTGTACGTGTGGGCCGTTTTAAAAGCTACGTGTAGGACGCCATTTCCTTGCACGTGCTTTTTCATGGAGAGCGAGTGGGTGAAATCTGTACTTCTTGTCGGTTCACACGCAATTACTTCACAGCGTTTCTAGTTCGTACTCCCTGTTACCTCTGACAGCTCTTTTCTGAATTTTTGTTGGGCCTGTTTCCTCAAACAGAGTTCACTTCTCCTTTTGTCCTGTCTCCTCAGACAGCGTACAATTCTTCTTTTGGCGGGGGTGTTGCCGACGCGCACACGCGTGTATTTTTCACGTTCTTTTTCCAGGCAGACGGTGAGTTCCGCACTGTGCTTGCCCCGTGTGTCGCGTTCCCCTTCAGAAGTTATTGTAGGCTGCATGTATTACGCGTATGCTTCGTTTTGTGTTTTTGGGTGCCACAGCATAGTGCGGGTTCATTTTTTCACGCACGTGGTCTACGAGGGGTTGCATGCACGTTAATTTTCGATTTTGGGCTGCCTGTGCATTGTGTGACCCCTCATTATCCCCCAGGAGTCACTGACAGCCTTGTTAGAGCACTAGGGTATGAATTCCATCTGGTATCCTACCCCTCTGACCCCCAATTGCCCAGGACAATAGTTTACTGCAACTCCCATATGCACAACAACATCAGTGCCATGGTTGGGAGGCGACCAAGCGGTAAGGGAGGCAAAGGTGGCCGATCTTCAAAAGGTGGGCGTGGTGGGGACGGTAGGGGACGTGGCCGGGATTTGCAGGGTGCCCCTATACCCCCATGTGTGGAGGAACAATCAGGGACACCCATGCCCCCCCCCATGGTTGGAGGAAATGAGGCTGACACCATCCCAGCTCAGCCCCTGTTGGACCAGCCCATTGTGGCACCTGACCTGGCACAGGATGACTCTCTGGCTGACTTCCAGGTCAGCAAGTCTAGGCCACGTGTGGCGGTGCAAGTTGTTGTCACCAAGCCACGTGGATCTGGGGCAGCTATGTGATCTGCTGCCCCAAGTATGCAGGGTGGGGAGGCTGCAGGGGCAGCTGCAGCTCCATCCACCCCAGCTCTGACTCTCCCAGCCAGGACAGTGTCAGTCCAGGTCCATCAAACTGATGTTCCCCCTGCCAACATTACCCTGCAACCAATGCCTGCATCAAGACCTATGGTCATTGTGCATTCCCACACTCCTACTACCCAGTCCACCGGTGATTCTGCCCCTACTGACCAGAGCGGCTTAAGCCACTCTGGCTCTGCTCCACCTTTAAAGAAGAGGAAGAAGGGTGCTCTGGCACGACAGGCTGAGACCCCAGACACGACTACACACTCCGGTACCTCAAGGAAGCCTTGCTTTAATGATCCGGAACTTGATGCACTTGTGGCCTATGTGTCAGCAAATAGCCGCAAAATGGTGGTGACTGCAGGGTGCAAGACCACACCTGGTCAACGTAGGGCACACTGGCAGACCATCGCGGACCACATAAGTGCCCTTGGATTTGTGAGGCGCACAGCTGATGATTGCTACAAGCGGTGGAATGACCTGAAACGCAGAGCAAAGAACAAGCTGGCCTCAAATCATGCCGCTACTCTGGTGACTGGCGGTGGGTCTCCACAAGAGGACAACAAACTCACTGAACATGAGTCTGTTGCTGGGGCCTTCGTCACAGAGGAACAGATCCAAGGTGTGGGAGAACTACCTGATTATGATGCATTGTCCGGTGAGTGCCCATGCATGTGTGTGTAATGCATGTGTATATTGTTTGGGTGACGGGTTCTGATTGAGTGCCAGGTGAGGGTGTGTGTGCCTGAGTGATATGGGTCACCCATGTGCTTCATCCAAAACATTCAGCGGCCTTGGATTTGGGTGTGACAGTATCCCTTCTGCCCACAGTAGTAATTTAGCGTAACATTACGGCAGTTGCCCTTGAAGTGGCATCTTGCAACAACATTGTTTGTATTTTTCAGTGTTCGTTCAGACTGATTGTTTCAATTCTCCCACTTTTGCTACGCATTCCTCAGCTCTATTGTCACATTTGTGACATGCTTCTGTCATTGATGAACCCCACATTGGCCCACATGTTTTACCTTGTTAGGTGAATGATTTCACCATTCAGGCTGATTGAGTATTGGCCTGATCACATACATTTTTGGGGCCCATTTGAATGTGGAACATGATAGTTGTTTCCTATCATGTTGAAGTGCACAACCATTGATGTGTACATCGGCCTGCAATCACTGTATTTTTGTACACTGGATGTGTTGCAGTGTGTGGCACATGCCTATTTTGTCACACTATGTAGCATTTTTCATCTCATCATGTCCCATCTCACATGGATGGCTGACAGTATTCATTCACTGACATATGGACCTATGGACCTATCTGTGTGATGGCATGTGTCACGTATGTGTATTGAACATGCCACTCACAGGCCATTGTGTGCTGGCAGTGCTACCCAGCATGCAGCAAATGTGTTGCTCTTCCATCTTGGTGTCATCAGTGCCTGCCTTTTGCCTCCCCTTCCAACTCAGTGACAGTGCTTGCATGGGAGGGTTATAGTCATGTGGGACATGTGTAAATCATGTACTGGTTCTGTAGCTTGTCAGGCCTATTTGTGTGCTATGGTGCTAATGCCTGTTTCCATTTTTTGTCTTTTATGTTTTTGCAGGGGATGACGCACTTAATGCTGTTGAGGTTGAGGAGATGGTGCAGGCCCAGGAGGGATCTCAGGCACAACTGGGCACCAGTGGGGGACATGGTGTGGTGGTGGGTGAGAACCCAATCTTGCTGCAGACCATTCTGTCCAGGGGTGTCTCTGGGTACACCTCCCCAGATCTCTATTCAGGTGCTGATTCGGATGATGAGACCTATGTGCCGTCGCAGGTAAGTGTTTCTGGCAGGGATTCTGTTCTGTCCAACCCACCTGCACCATGGGTAGAACCCTCTATCGGGATGTCAGTGTTGGTAAGTCCGCCTTTGGCGATTACGGATGCAGGGTAACACTCCACAACATCTGATTCTGTTCCTAGGCCAGCAGATCAGAGGGGGAATGCAGTCTTGCAGCCTCAGGCAGTGCTGGCACAGCAAGGCGCAGATCGCATTGCCCCAAACAGGTGTGGTGCCCGCCGACGCGGTGGCCGTACTCCACCAGGCAATACCGCACCGCATGGGAACAATCCATGAACGGTATGGCAAGCCAACAGGCAGCATCAGTTGAGATGATGGCTCAAGCAATGGAGAGGGTGGCCACTTCCATTGTCCTCCCTGAAAGGCAGATGTAGCAACTACAGCAGGCAACAGACTCCATTTGCCAATCACACAGGGAGCACATGTTGGCGTCCAACAGGGACAGACGGGCGGCATTGGAGACTCTACGCCAATCGATATCAATATAGTCCCAGGGCCACAGGGAAGCCCTGAGGGTAGAACTCCATCACCTCATGGAGACTCTTGTTGACCTTGAGGCTTCCACTAACTTGAGAACAGAACAGCAGCTGGAGCGGCTCACACGTTCGCTCTCAGCTGAGATGCAGGCAACTCGGGAGGAGATCCGGGCATCACGTCAGGTGGTGCATGGGGATCTCCGCACTATAATCCTCCAGAACGAGACCTTCCTCACCGCATGCTTGCTGCCATGGAGGACCATACCAGGGTTTTGCGTGGGCTGCCTCCCATAGCACCACCACCTCCTGTGGCAGCAGCAGAGGGTGATGAGAGCGACAGCAGCAGTTCTCCCACATTGGCATAGCCGTGCAGGCCATGAGCCCATGGAGGTATTTTTTTTCCCCGACATCCACACAGGTGGCTGTTGGTGCGCACCCTGTCCACGGACCTCCTGGGTGCCCCCTCCCCCCGGCCTCCACATGGCCATTTTTTATGTTTTATTTTTTTTACAGTGTGTTGCCTTGTGTGGCTCCCATGGGCATCCACTGTATTCTGGCTGGGCACATGCAGGCTTGTCCTGAGTTTGGGTTAGATGCGTGGGTTTGTGAGACACACACCCCTCCTGCTTCCCGTTTCCATGGGCTTGCAAAGGGTGTGCCCAAGTGGCAGTGATTTACACAGTGACGTTGGACTCCCATGAGCTGTGTGGGCAGTCTGTAGTCAATACTGTGTATACATTCCTAGTGGATATTGTTGTTGTATTGTACACTGCATGGTGCTTGTGCATCCATGTCTTCCTCCTAATTTGCAGGTTCATTCCTCATGTCTTCACAAGGCCATCTACTTTGGAGATGGAGTTCATGTTGTAAGCAGTGCACTTACACATTTGCGTGGCAGCAGCACTGTACAGTTGGAAGTGGTCGATGTTCTGGCATAATCAGGTTGTACGACTACCACTACTTTAACTTAGTACTGTCATGTTTATGCTATGTTTGAGGTTGTGTAGCTGTATTGTATTGTTGGTAAGTATTTGGTCATGTGTGTTGTTAGTTCTACATTACTGGGAGCATATTGTATGTGGCCAGTTTCCATTAGGGACACTGTACTTTGTGACACTTGTGTCATGTTTTTTGGATTGCTTTGTTTGCTCTCACATAGCATGACATGCCATGGTGTGTTGGGTGGCGGTGCTGGGGAGGGGTTGGGTGACATGGCACTGTTGTCATGTTGTATTTTGCAAGGGGGTAATGAATTTAGCAGCATAGAAGTGTGTCCTTTGATGACACAGCATTGGTGGTGTTTGTGTAGGTAGGGATGCACACAATGTAACACTTCCGGGTGACCAATCTCAGGCTGGTATGGTTGTGACAGTTGACTGTCCCTTATGTCATCATCATTGATTGTCAGATGGTATGTGCCAGGGCTGTGTGCACTCCACAGGGGTGTGATTTTAGGTGAAGTAATTAGCCACCAGCTGCGTACGGGCTGCCTCACCCCGTGCCCTTTCCCCTCCCATGCGCAGCAGGCGTGCATGTGGTTGGGGATGTGGGGGCACCACCGTGTCCACGGGCAAGCCCTGGCGTGTTGCAACGTTGTGCAGGACACATGCTGCCACTATGATCCTGCACACTACTGGGGGAGCGCATAACAGCTGCCCGCCAGAACTGTCAAGGGAGCGAAAGCGTGACTTGAGCACTCCGAATGTGCGCTCCACTATGCCCCGGGTTGCAATGTGGGCTGTGTTGTATCTTACCTGGGATGGCGTGGTGGGGATCCGAATTGGCGTCATCATGTGGGTGCTCAGAGGGTAGGCACTGTCCCCTGGGGAGGTGGTGATGGGTATCATTAGTGGGGCTGTGACATTACTCAGAATCTGACATGCATGCATGTGCTGTGGCATTTATACTCACCGAGCAGCCATGTATCGCCATGCCGCCCAGCTTCTAGGTCCTGGTTTAGGGTTGACATTCTGTAAATAAAACTGTTGTGGGTGGACCCTGGATAGTTGGCATATACTGAGGTGATGATTCCCTTGGCATCACATACTACCTGGACGTTGATGGAATGCCAGTGCTTGCGGTTTCTATAGATGTGCTTTGATGCCCTGGGGGGACGTAGAGCCACATGGGTGCAATCAATGGCACCTAGGACTTTGGGGAATTGTGCCATCCTGTAGAAATCCTGGACAGCAGCTGGCCTTTTTGCAGGTGTTCTGGGCAAGTATATGTGCCTGTGGACTGATGGGTGTGCAGTCATGATGGCCAAGACCTGGTGTAGGCAGCGTGACTGCGTGGCCTGTGACACCCCCCCACTATAGCACTTGTCCTCTGAAATGATCCAGTGGCCACGAAGTGCAGTACATTGAGGACCTTCTCCAGGGGGCTGAGTGCTTGGGAGCACAGGGTGGGTGAGGTGAGGTCATCCTCTCACTCAATGACAAGGTCGAGTATTATGTGAGGTGGAAACCTGTACCTCCCATACACCTGGTCATCAGGCATCTCAAAAATGCTGGTTCTGGGTGTGAATATTCTGGGCCTGACTATCCTCCTCCTCCTCCTGCGGTATCCCACGACCACTGCTGCTAGGAACGGTATATTCATCCTGGCGTCTGAGCTTGTTTGTTGTTTGCGTGCACTTTTATGCTGTGCGGGTCCACGTACGCCTGCTTCCTGCTGGCGTACGTGTTTCCGGATCAGCGCGTCTTTTTTGGCGCAAGCGTTAGCCCTGTTCGAATCCATGAATACGTGTTTTGAACGTGCGTGTGGGCGTTCCGCGCATTTGCCTCCTGTACTTCCCCTGTGATGCCCACATTTTCACGCGTTGTTCCCCATTCCGCGTGTCACGCCCTCTGTTCCTCCTACTTTTGTTGTGTGCGTTGTGCTATGAGCGATTTTGCTGTGCGCGTAGCGCACGCTGTTTGGAGACGTGTGCGCCAGCGTGCACAACACAGAATTTTGGCGCACATACTGGGATTTACACGTGCATGGACTTCCATGAATCGCTGTGCGTGGGTTTCGCTGCGATTTTCGCACTGGCACTGCAATTCGCATGCTTTTGCACGCTTGCGCTGAAAATTTAAGTGCACATTAATTCCATTAATCGGCCTGTGAGTCTCTGTGAAGGGCCGGGTGGACTCATTCCATAAAGCCTGCCCTCACCCTCTTTACCTTTGCTGGGAAGGGGAGGCAATCTTCCCAAACTCCCAAGCGGTTCATGAAAAGGCAGAAGCCGTGAGATGTAATGTAAGAGACCGGGGGCAAGGGGGTGCTCACACAATCACATTATTGCATGCTGTGTATACGTAGTTTACATGAAGGTACAAACGCAATCTTAGATATTAGCACCCATATTGAAACGTAAGGCCTAAACGCGGTGCAGAAGCCGCGAACATGACGAAAGGAATAGGTTGTATCCCGGGCACTAATGAGAAAGGCCAGAGCCGCAGTGATCCATAAACCCTTCGTTGTCTTAAATCTTGCCAGCTTTCGTGCTCTGAGAAGAATGAGCGCTGCAAGGCCACGGGAAGACGGCTGAGCATCTTTGTATGATACAATCCCACAAGAAGGAGGGCATGGGCCTCTGACCCCCACCAGTCCCAATTCTAAGTTATAGCACCCAAATTCCCTAGACCTCTGAAATCCAAGGTATCAACCAGCCACAGACCATGGATCATACACCTGTTAGAAACCCAATCAAGAAAGATCAGAAAGCAGGGCTTTTTTGCCTTCACTTCTAGGTCACATGATTTGTGCTGCGAGGTGCAGGGAGAGATACAATTATAGCCAAGAACGAGGGTGGAAGACCTTATAGAGTTGCAGGCCTGTCTGGGATCAGGTGAATTCTGTTAGTATGACCTCAGCTTTTCCCTCAGGGCCTCTGTCAGCTTGTATCCAGTGCACTGCTATATAGCTAGAGATGCATGGTTTATTTTGTACATAATTGTCAAATAGCCGCCACCTTATGACCGATGACGAGTTCAGCATCACCCACGTGGAAGAAGATGGACAGAAGGGACTGGGATCAATGGCCTGGCATCCCCTCTGGAGCAGACAGCCTATGTATAGGGTCTCACCAACCAGCCGTGCAGGTTTTGACTGTATGTGATTATGTCACTGATGATGTTATATACCTTCTTAACATGCTGCTCATTCAGATTTTGGCAGAACGTTCAGCGGCAGCATAGCTCTTTGCTGATGCACTCCTATTTTTTAAGAATAAAATACTTGTTATCCTTGCAAGAGATGTATTGGGCCTTTTTCCCTAGCGGGTTGTATTTTTTCTGGTGTGAGCTTTGAGGGGCTCTCCTACACCTTCCATGCACTGAGCAACAGGAAGCCTGTCATTGGGGGCGTGCATCACACAGAAACTGTTTATTACAGATTCTAGTCAAGTGAAATGTGTGCACTATGCATTTAATGTAGGCTGCAGTTTGACATTCGCACCACAATTCCCCTGCTAGGAATCCTCCTAATTTCACGTACATTTTGACTTTCTTTCAGTGGCTAATGTGACTTTTTAGCAAGGGTACAAGTAGAGAGTAGGGTTTGTCTTTTTACAGCATGCATACTGGCTGTTCCACTTCAAGAACTCTTACATCGCATAAGCTTGACTGTTTTACCTTTCTATGGCCTATCATTTTGGGCATGCCAAAATACTCCAATTTTGATTCTACTGTGGTCTATAGTTTCCCCAATGCTGCGAGAATATTTTATTATATCACATGGTTATGTATAAAGCTTCATGCTTGAATCATCCCAAGTATAAGTGCTGTTACAATGGTGGAATTACTACCAAATGTGATAGGACTCAATTTGTCAACCTCAGAAGGATGAAGGGCTGATTAGGCCCTGCCAAGATTTGAACTTGGAAAGTGCAGGCAGGCACGTCACAGTTGAGCATTTAACTCACTGAGCTATACACCTAGTTCTGATAAAAATACACATTTATCATATTTGCCCCGCACCCTCTCATGACCCCTGTTCCATCCAGTCCTTTTTTGATACAAAATATAACGTTCAGATTATTACATTTATAGGACATGTGCCATGCCATATTTGCCCTGCATCTAAGCACTTTAATAAAAAGTGAAATAAAAGGTGTTCTATTAATAATAAATGTAATCCCCACAGTCAAAGCATTACCAAAGGGTGCTTATGCACAAGGAGAAATGTCTAAATGTTAGATTCAATAATTCCATACAAAGGCTCAGAATTATGTCATAGCGGGTCATTACAGCTTTTCGAGTATCCCACCAGGTCATTCCACTGGGATACCGAAAAAAGCTGCATTACCTTCTCTGCCGCCCGATATCCCAGTTTTGCCGGGATATTACGGGTGGTGGAGTAACGGTAAGTTCCCATTCCCATGGAGTCCCATTTGACTCCATGGGATGAGAACCACTGAATCACAGGCACTGCTGTTAACGGTGTGAGTGATTCAGTGAATTATCTGCTGGTAGGGGCTTGAAATACCGGAAGGTCAGGCCTGCCAGTAGTTCACTGACCCTACTGGCAGACTCTGAGTATGTCGGTCCAGAAAATGTTCCAGCACACGTTGTTAGCTGCAACTTATTTCTAGACGGGCATACTTGTTATGATCCCCATAGTCTTAAATCGTGTTGTCAGTATTGATTTAAGTGTAACTGCTTCCCCTACAAAAATTATATCACAAGCAGTTTCTTTTCTTCCATGAGATATGTACTAATCTAATTAGTTTAGGCTATTACGTGGCACTTGCTCCACCTATAAGCTGAAACTATTGCATTAGAGTGCAGGTAGGGAAAATTAATACGAGGAGGAACACACATCTTGTATTTGTTTGGTTATGTGCCCACCCATAGACTACCCATGGCCATGCTAATCCCTATGGCCATTCCCACGCATTTCCTGGCCATTCCTACCCAAATCACTTCCTCATGGGAACCTGCTTGTGCTTGCTTAAATCAAGTTTTACCATCAAACTTTTCTGTTGAAGTGTCTTCCAGTGTTTTTCCAAAGCAGTCTCCGGAGAGTTAATTACTTAATTAGGGCTGTAAATATGCTACCGATGTAATAAAAATGTCATAACCAAGTCTGCCTTCCGCGACTCAATGTACAAGCATTATGCGTTACCTTCTCTGAAGTCCTGTTAAAAACAAGCATTGGCAAAGCCCACATGTTTGGCTTGTGTATACGCATTAGGCATATGCCAGGTACAGATATTAAATGCCCAGGTACTTGGACCATTCTGCACCTGACACCATAAATGGCCAGTTAATAAGTGTCTTTCCTATGCCTACAACAGTGTAGACTGACGATGAAACCCTCGACACACCAGACTGCGATGGTTGGCCCTCTCACAGGAGGACACCATTCCATATGCAAGACCTGGTTGCGAAAGAATTGCAAGAACTAGAGAAAGCGGACATAATAGAAAAGGTGACAGGGCCCACGCTATGGGTTTTCCCCATGGTCGTCACCAAAAAGCCAATACAACCAGGAAAGGTGCGCATATGCATTGATATGCATTTGCCGAATGCGGCAATCATCCGGGAAAGTCACATCACCCCGACCATGGATGACTGACCTGACAGGGTGAAGATTTTTCTCAAAGCTAGACTTAAATGCTGGATACCATCAGCTAAATCTGCACAAAGACTCACATTACATTATTACCTTCTCATCGCACCTTGGGCTGAGAGGATATAAAACATTGAACTTTGGAATATCATCCGCAGAAGAGGTGTTCCACAGACAATCCAGTCAGTCCTTCAAGGCATCCCAGGGGTGCTACATGTCAGTGATGACACCCTGGTCCATGCTGGCATCAAAGTGGAACATTTGCTCTGACTAGCGGCCGTCCTACACAGACTGGACAATGCCAGATTGACCAAATGCAAAAATAAATGCGAATTCCTGAAGGATGACCTGACCTTCTTCGGTTATGTAGTTAATGGCAATGGGGTGTGGGCCAACCCCCTCAAGGTCACGAAAATCAAAGGAGCGACACCACCTACAACGCACATGGAAACATGCAGTTTCTTAGGAATGGCCATTTACTGTGGAAAGTTTACACCCAATCGCGCCACAATCTCCAAGCCACTGAGATTTGGAGTGGAGCCCTCACAGTAAAGAGGTGTTTGAGTGCATCAAGGACTCACTGTCTGCCAACACCACCATGGCATATCATGACACTGGGCTACAGACAGAGCCATACGTGGATGTGAGTCCAGTTGGGTTGGGAGCGATCCTACTGCAGACCTCCCCCACTGGCAAAAGTAAAGCCAATAGTGTACTCGTCTCGAGCACTGACGCCCACGGAGCAATGACATTTCCACATCGAGAAAGAGGCCATTTTTGTCTTATGGAGGTGCAGGCATTTTCATCTCTACTTCTACGGTCGAAAAGTCTGGGCCTACAATGACCAGAAGCCTTTAATACCCATTTTGAGAGGCTCAGCCCCACACCCGTCAGCAAGAATTGAGAAGTGGTTGTTACATCTCCATCAGTATGAATTTCACTTAATCTACCAGGTGGGGACAGACAACCCCGCTGACTTTCTGTCAAGACACCCTCTGGCTGCAAGGGTGGCAGAGGTTAAAGAGTCCACGGAGACAGATGGGACCATCTGCCAGATCGTGAGCTCCATGAGACCAAAAGCAGTCAGCATTGCAGACATTACGGATGTGAACAACACTGACCTGTGTTGCGGCTTAGTGAAAAATGCAATACTGCCAGAAGTGTGGAACGCATTGCTGCGTAACAACCACAACTGCACGGCCGCAGCCACGGACTTCCTAGCAGGAGTTTTCACAGTCTGCCACGAGCTGTACATGACAAATGAAGGGCCGATACTGAGAGGCGCACGCATGCTCACACCAATCAGCCTGCAAGACAGGATTGCCACTCTGGCACACGAGAGACACTAGGGCATCGTCAGGACCAAAGCCTGGATATGGAACAAAGTGTGGTTCCCAAAAGTAGTTGTGAAGGTGTAGAGCATTGTGTTTTCGTAACACCCATGCCAGACGACTAGTGCACTTCCAACACCGGAACCACTCTGAACTGCCCCAAGGGGTACATCACGATTGGAGGTGATAAGTGTCGATTTCTGCTCAGTACAAGAGGGGACATACCTCTTAACAGGCATGGACGACTACTTTAGCTACCCAGAGGTGGCGGTAATACAGTCAACCGCAGCGAAGCAGTGCTACCAGCACTGGAGAAGATGTTTCCCACAAATGGGCTGCCTAAGTCCATAAGGAGTGACAACGGCCTCCCCCTCCACATCACTCCACGTTGGCTGTAAGCTAACGGTGACACTGAATGGATCATGAGGACGATAAACAAGGTACTGTGAATGGCAAAAGCACAGAACAACCCATGGAAGTTTGAGCTATATCGTTGCCTGCGAAATAACGGACTGACACTACATGCCTCAACTGACCCCCTAAACCCCACCAGAGCTGATGTATGGCACTATTCTGAACTCAATACCACATCTTCCTTGCAAATGCATGAAAGACATCGAACGACGCTGAACTCACACCAAGAGAGTAGAGGCCAACGAATGTATAAGTGCCAAACAACGAGCTAACAAATTTTGCCAAAAGGTCGCGATCAGGTTTTGGTCTTATGGAATGCCACAAACTCGAAACTGGCGAGCTAGTACGACCCCACACCATGGACTGTAACCCGGAGAAAAGAAACAATGATAACTGCCAGCCGGGGCAGCGAGGCAATAGCAAAGAATGCATCTTGCTTCAAACAAGTACCCAATACCATGTGGCGAGAAAAAGACAACCAATCATACACTTGAGAAGATGAAGAGACGGGTATGATGAACCAAAGCCTGTTGGTGCTGTTGGAGCACGCACCCAATCCGGAGGTCTGAGCAGCAGTGGCTGATCCACCTGCCGATACCATCGCCAACGGAGTAGCAGTTGGCGACCAGCATGAGAGACCATCACTGCAGCAACACAGGTACAACCTGAGGGCAGCACCTGGGCCCCCAGGCAAACTTGGTGACTATATGTTGATATGAACAAAAGCAAGAGCACAGTAATGCTTAGAGTGTAAATAGTTATTTAATGAAAAAGGAGAGGAATGTTATGTTCAGCAACGTCACCACACTGGGCGGGATGTGGCGTAATAAATGCATGGGCGCCGGAACTTCCAGGATGGGAGTCGGCAGTCACATGCTGACTACACAACCTGGATGATGTTTCTTTCTTTCAGTGCGCAGCCCGTGCTCACACATAGCGCAGCCACTTCAGTTGGATCACAGCGATCTAACACACATCTTCTTGTGCTAGATTGTCTTGTGTTGTTTAGCTGCATCAGGGGTGTTTCTAGGTCTGGAAAAGATCTGGGGCTAAGCTAATGTTGGGACTGTCAGGACTCTGGGTAGCAAGCCTTTCCTCAGCTCACCCCTTCCCCCCTTACGCCCTAGCACCGCCTTTTAGCAGCATCATGAGTTATGTAACCTCAATCTTTCCAAGAGTTTCAGAGTTCTCACACCATGGGTTTAATGTCTGGCAGGCACTGAAACAGAGGACCAGTGAGAAGGTCCACTCCCTTTACACAATCGCTCGAGTCTGCCTGCGCTGTACACGTGCGTGTGTTACTTGTTCCCTGATGTCACTGGAGCTCCCGAGTTTGCATGAGATCAGAATAGCACAGCATCGTTCTTAGGGTGACACAAAGTTCATCAGAACGACAATATGCCAAACAAATATTTTGTAAATATTTTTTTTATACGGATCTCATAAGAATCTTATGACATCTTTCAAAAATTGTACCTAAAACGTATAATTCTTTAATAAAATGCTATAGGCATTAATTGTGTCATATTAATGCTTATAAAGTTCCTGCTATCCTTCCAAAATCCCAATCGTTTCTCAAAACTTCTTAAAATTGTCTATGTGGAATGGGTCCACATTAACTTGTATTGGATTTACTTTTTTTAAGAGGAGTAAAAACGGAAAGCTCAGAACGGAGATGATTGATTCGTATCCTGTGATGGGAATCCGGGATGGGAAGCAGCATGACAGAACGGGCTGTTTTCATGTGATTTCGTGTGATTGTGCACGTGCGCTTAGCGGCACTGAAACGTTTTTTGCGAAGGGCAGTATTGCTGTCGAAACTCAGCGCCGGCTAAGTGTACAGGTCATTCACCCCTGAGAAACAGCTGTTTGCAGCTCTGGGAATTTCGACAAAGGGCATTGGCAAGTTCTAAACCCAGGCACAACGAGTGATTAGCCCTCCCCCTGCTGTATCGATGCCCCTCCCAACCCCGCCCTCCAAGCCCTGCTCAACGGCGGGAGTTTACTTTTCTTGCAGATCTCCTGAGAGGGGAGCAGACACTGCGCCAGAGGGTGAGTGTCATCAGTGGGTTAGGTTTTCTCGTTGTGACTCTCGGGGGCATAGCTCCTGTTTCTCCATGGTCCGTCTCTGAACGCGCTGTCTGTGTGGCGGAGGGACACGTGTTCGCTCCTCTGAAATACAGCGCTGCCCCCTCTCAGCGTTTTCCCTACCTTGCTCTAACACTCTTCTTGTCTCTGTGTACGTGTTGTGTCGCTGCATTTCGAAGAATCCCGTCCGCCCAGATTTCACGATCCTTTAACTAAGTGCACCGATTCAACTTCGAGTGAAGCGAAAGAGCTGCGTTGCCCAGGGCTAGACGTGCTGCGCGAGGAAAGCTCGTTTAAGAAGAACCCCATGAGAAGTATCACATGCACATCTTCGCCTACTCGTGCAAATTCAGTAGTTGGTGGACTTTTCAGATCTAGCCTTCTTTTATAAGCATATGGGGGCCGTGACCTTAAGCAGTGGTCGAAGTGAGCGGGAGCGGTGCTCCTGTACTTTTTTTAAATGACCTTTGACAGCTCCTATACTTTTATTTTAAAAAGAAACCGTTCCAGAATGTTTCGTTTTAAAAATAAAAGTGTAGGAAGAAGTTGAAACCTTCACTTTCAATGCACTTCACTGAACATTCCCTTAAACAGCAGGTGCAAGTGTTTGGGGTGTGTATTGTGTGGGGGGGGAGCGTGTCGATGGGTTTGTGAGGAGTGGTGCAGGCCAGCAGGGAATATAGTTCCACTACTTCTTTTCGTACACTTCGGCCACTGACCTTAAGCATTCTATGCAGTTGTCTGTGGGCAGGGGGGAGGTTTGGAGAATGTCATACGTGCTCTGCTCAGCCAAAGAAAATACAGGCGGACCGTGACCTTTCACCCGTTGTTGCTAATGCTTTTTTACAATGTGTGTGTGTGTCATTCGAGCACTGCTTAGAGAGTCTCGGTGTCCAGCGGGGGTGGTGGGGGGGGAGGGGGGAGGGTTTGGTTCTCCGCACAGCGCTTGTTCTTCTTCTTGCTGATAGATTTTTATCCATCAGCGGTGATTTTTGGATACCGAGGCTTGAGCCTCATTACTCCATCTTCTCGGGTTCAGTATGTAGTCGTGGGCTTGTTTTCTTCTTGGTCTGTGTGGTCTTGTCGCAGTAGCACTGGTTTCACAGGGTCTTCCGCGCAGATATCACCTCCTATATTTATATATGAGTGATGGGCGTTAGACGATTTTGTAAATTGTGTTTATTCTCGTGAGTGTAACTAAAATGTACTTAAAGGGGGTTGAGAGTCAACCAGCACGGGCTGTACTGCATTTCTCGTAGCTTTCCCTGTACACCACAGCTGTATGGGAGACTTTAGTTTACCATTTACGTATGTGTCAACGTGACTACATATTAAATATATCGCATGCATAGATGCAGCATTCCGCAAACCAGTCTTTATTTTCCAAATACTCACGGCGTTAACATTGTTCTCTCGCTCTTGGCACCTTCTAGGAGTTTATTTTCTTTCATCCCGCACAATTACTGGTGGTCCATTTTCCTGAATATTAAAGAGCCCCATAATAGGAATGTAGTAGCTTCCGAAAGGATGACCCGAAATAAGAATATTCCTTTGAAAGTTTCTTTAAATTCATTACTTTGCTCATTTATTACTGCAGGGTAGGCCAAAGGCAACAGCACACTTTACAAAATATAACGGTCTTCTTTACTGCAATGTACGTGTGACTTGGTGCAACTGGGTCTTGTATAATGCCACTTCTGTCACTTTGGCTGTCCTGTGTGCCTAGTGCATTTCTAGGGGGTTTGGGTTAGCGCATGCAGAGTGTATGTTGCCATATGGGAGTTTCATGTGCTATTTTGCTCGGTTGTTTACTGTTTCCCATCGTAAGCTTGGATGCATCCGAGTATTTTGGAATTGAATGGAATTGTCAGCAAAGTGAAGAAATGGCGCACTTGCCCTAGGGCGCTGCTTGAGCGGTGGATCATTGCTGTGTGCATGCTTGCTGGTTGGCATCTAGTGTAAGAAGGCGTGTGAAGAGTTAGTGGGTGGGAAGGCTGGTTATCAGAGGTGCTCTCCATGGTGCTTGGTTGTTTGTGACTGTTGAATACAGCCGCCCCTGGCCCTGCTACTCGATATTAGTGGTCACCCTAACCTATAATAGTACTGACAAGGCTGTCTCTTGATGATGAGGCTGCGAGGACCATTTCTTCAGCCTTGCCTGGTCCATGTACGAGGTGTGAAGGTGAAACATTGTGAGGAAATACCTCCCGAGAGGTGTTCCTATCCGTGTTAATTTAGTTGGGTGATATTGCTCGTGCCCTGATGCTGATCCATCTTGCTTTACACATGTTATCCTGATGCTGGGTAATGTGTGCTGTGGTGGATCCAGTTCAATGGGCAAGAGGCAGTCAGCACTACCACAAAGCGTTTCTGATTATTCCTCAAAGTTTTAAGTGACGGAAAACGAGACAGATTCACTCTGATAGGGAAAGAGGCCTGATGCTGAACTGTCCTGGCTGAGAAACGTTATCGGGCATACACAGTGGAATAAGCAGTACCACAAGCCATCATATGAACCGAATATAGTCCTGGTCGCTCTGTGTAATAATTCACTGAACATTTCCAACTGTTTCAATAATGTTAAAAAGCTAGCTATTTGGGATCAATATAATATGATATTGACTTCTCAAACTTAAACAAATTAAGGAATTTAAATATTGAAAAAAAAATTCATATTCGTAAAGTTTGCCTATGTGACCCTTGATGAAATATTCAAAGTGTAATGTATATGAAACTAGCTGGGGTACCTGGCGTTGCCTGTGTCCTCATCGAGTAGTGTCTAATGTGCCCTGGAGGATGTTGCTCTTGTACCCATGTCAGCAAGTCTTGCTTCAGTTTGCACTGGCATCTCATTTGCCCTGTAGAAAGTTGCTCTGGTCCTCTAGTCGGCAAGTCGTGCTCCTGTTTGTTGTTGCGTTTCAGAAGCTCTTGATATTGATTTTTGCTTTGCATCAGATGGAGCTTTTTGTTTTTTCGTGCGGCATGTTTTAGTCACTTAATGGCTTAAGCACATTTGGAAAATGTCCAAGAAAGACTGATTGATTGTGCTCTCTTCTCGTGAATGAACTTGTGAACTGTAACCTTGCCATTTCTCAAATTTGGAGTCGTGTGATAAAAAAAATGTAAAATACTAATTCCTTTTAAAAATGCTTTAATAAACCGTTTCCAACTGCATACAGTAGTAATACATTTTAAAGTCTTAACCAACATATCGAACATTTTGCTACAGACAATTTCCCAAATTTTGCCTCCTTCTAGTGCCTACTGTAGTAAATCGGGGTAGTGTGGGGAGTGGATTGAGCAATTCCACTTCAATGGGTAGTTAATATTATTTTCCATTGAACCCATTTGGCGTAGTATTACCTCACAATAACTGCTAATGTTTTGGACTGATTGATTTTTTTGTTTTGTTTTGCAGATTCTGAAACATGGCCCTATCTGCTAGTACAGACTTGGGCTACACCCCTCCTGATGGTGGATGGGGATGGGTGGTGGTTTTTGGAGCATTCATTTCCATTGGATTTTCGTACGCCTTTCCCAAAGCAATAACTATCTACTTTAAAGAAATTCAAGAATTTTTTGGCACATCCTATAGTGAAATTGCATGGGTATCCTCCATAATGCTGGCTACTATGTATGGTGGTGGTAAGTGACATAACATTTTGTTTACAAATAGTAACTAATCCTAACATGTAATTTAATTTGACCATCCGTGACACATTGTTTGTTTCTTGTTGATGGATCACTGAAAACCTTGACATTGTTTATAAACATAGTAGAAAAAGCATGGGAACCATACGATTTCTCACATTGCTCTAAACCAAAGATTAGAGTGTGGGTTTATGCTGCAAGACGTTTTCCTAAAAGAAGGCACTCCAACTTGTGTTCTTATGTAAGGTAACAAATGTCTAGTTTCCTGAAGGGACATGTTAGTCTGTGCTAACACCAAACAAGTAAAAGGTATGGAGCAATTAGCGGAATAATTATCAAAAAACGTCTTGTAGGCCAAAAGTGATTTTAAGTTTGGATACATTTTATTGGAATCGAAGCCTTCAAGATGCGATCAGTTCAGAATTGGTGGTGATTGAAGTTGAAGCCAAAACTTGCCCAGTGTTTTGCACAACAGGCTCTTGGTGAAGACTATAAAGAACAAAAGCCATGTTTGGTTATTTTTTTGGCATTACATTGTTAAGGATATAAACCTCTGAAAACCAAGTGAGGGACCTGGATTATTAAGGCTAAGAGTACTCCGGGTACTCCAGGATGGTAAGATACCATGCACACAAAAAACGAACAAGAAAGGTTGTCTCTTTAATGATTTAAAAATAAATAATCTCGGAACAATTAATGTAGACATAAAATGTCTTTTTCTGTTCTCCATCACCACTACATTGGTACAAGCAATTAACAACAAATGTAATATGTGATGCAGTATATATCTGGACTATCCACGTTTCTACCTAGAAAGTGTTGTGATAATTATTCTGCTAATTATTCCATACTTTTACATGTTTAATCTAGTGCAAAAACATGTCCTTTCAGGAACCATGATTCTCCTTACATTGAAAAACAGCCCAGATACACTGACATTTTAGTGTGGCCTTCCCTATATTTGGCTTAACTTAAAAAGATTTGCACTGGAACACATTGGGGGACGTGGCGAGCATCTCTGATTTGCACCTGCTACCTTACACCTTATTCACAAAATCAAAAACTAGACCATATCTGGAAATGCTTTGATCATCTCAAAGATATCGTTCTGCATATCTTAAAGTCCATACAATTAAAAACAACTTGCCTGCCATTGGCAGTTTTGGGCATCTTGATGATGGTGCAAGCATCTACATACTTGCTCTCCTTTCAGGCTTTATGAACCAGGTGTATGGAAGTAGGGAACTATCTGAGACCATGAAAACCTTGCCCTTCATTGGGAATGAAGCAAACAGGTTTTACTTCAATCTGTGTTCTCTAGAAATTGTTTCACTGGGGCCTTGGTCCAAAAGATTTGGGGAGTGGCCGGGTTCAGACCCGTTCTGTAGTATGTGAAGAGACTCCTGAAAGCAAGGAGACTGACTATCAGATGGGGAGAAATGGTGCTCTTTTTAGATTTCCACCACAGCAGTGCTGTTCCTCACCAGGAGGTGCTATATTTAAGCAATAGGCCTGGCTTAAGGGGGCATTACAACTTCAGGCCCATAGTTACAGGCCCGAGCGAAGCGAAAAAATAGGAGAAAAATGTAATAAAAAAAATGGCTTCCATGGAAAGTGTAGTATAGGGGTCTACGTGTAGTCCCTTCTTCCTTTCCATGATGGCCTTTCGTAGATCGGGAGCGGACGCGCTGGGGACAGAAGTGTTCCCAGCGTGTCCGCTCACGAAATGGACAGAAAAGAAGGTTAGTGTAGTTGGAAGGGCGGGGAGGTAATTCTTTGGATTGGGGAGCAGGGGGGGGGAACAATTAGCTTGATCCCCAGTGGGGGAATATGGCAGCCTCCAGCCGTGCGGTGGCTCAGAGCGGGCTTACCCCATTCTGAGCCTCCTCATTGGCTGAGTAGCTGCTCCCTCACCCCCGCTGGGAAGGAACGTTGTGGGGAGAGGGATTCAATGAGCTTGCTGGGTTCCTCGCCGGGTACTCATTTAAAATAGGTGTGTAGTATGTGTGGGTAAAAAATAAGTTAATTCTGTAAATTATGATGTTACCCATGATTAGTCTAGCAAATGCTGCATCTGGAACAAAAGCGCCTAGGGCAGTGGTCTTCAAACTTTTTAGGCCCGAGCAAAATGTGGGCAGGCCGGGCACCCAGAAAAATGCCGAATGGACACTAAGTCCAAATGGCTAATGGCTATGAACTATCGCGTGCCATCACCGCACCCTCCTCCAAGTATAGTCCCTGGGCTCCCCCACCTGCTACCATCACATTCTCTAGCCTCCCTCAGCCCAGTCCCTGTGCTCTCCCCACCCCACCACAGACCCTGGGCTCCCCAAACCCTGCTCCCACTACTATCCCATGGCTCCCGCCCATCCTGCTCCCACCACAGTCCCTGGGCTCACCCACCCTGCTCCCAGTCCAGACCCAGTGGCATAAATATTTCAATCATATATGCCATAGCGACCGAGCGCAGGGGTTTGGAGGGTTTTCACAGCGTGAATTTTTTTAAAATAATGGGTTAAAATGTTGCATTTTAGAGCATAAAAAATTGGGTAAAAAGCCAAACAGTTTGCAAGGCGCTGGGGGGCTAAGGGGGAAAGCATGGTATTTTTGACTGGACATCTATGATAGAAATCCCTGTCCCCTGGGCTCCACAGTGCCTCAGAAGGAGAGCTGATTTTGGCAGGTGGGAAGGGGGATTGTGCAACATATGCCTTTGTTGTACAACCCTTCATCCCCCCCTCTACCCTCCGCTCGTCAAAATCAGCTCAAAGGACCAACACAAACAAACACACGCACACACATTAATTGGCTTACATTTTAACAAGAAACACCCCCTTGGGTACTATTCAAACAGTCTATGACTAAAGGAATGAATATCCATTTGCAACTATGGGCCACTTTTTAATTGGTGCCTGAGACAGTTTTAGGCTCCAGTCCGACCATGCGAGCTGCCCATTTCCTCCAATCTAAAAAAAAAAAAAAATATATATATATATATATATATATATATATATATATATGTGCTCTCGCGCCCCCCACCTGGGATGTGGCTGTGCCACACAGTTAAACCTCTGGCCTAGGGCATTAGGACACCCTTAACACCCCTGAAAGCATCCAGGAAAACGACTATTCATGAACCATTCAGATTCCTGGTGTTGCAGGCAATTCTGGAAGCATCCAGCGTGACAACTTGCAATACTGTTGTACCTAGACACTGTAGTCCACCTCTTGAATACCTGCACATGCAGAACACTTAATATCTTTAGTGACCAGTGGCTTTCCTGGGTATTGGCATGGGCGTAACCAGACGGAGCTCACCATTAAGAGTCACTGAGATTGGGGTAGGTCCTTTGTGTGACTGGGGGTGGTGGCCGCTAACCTACTCAACATTATTGAGTTCAAATTCAGAAGAATCAAAGTAACCTCAAAAACATCTCAAGTATAAAACACATTAGGAAACCGATATGCTAGGAGTTGAGGGTGGCAGGAGCGGTGGGGGTGGCTGGGGCGGGGGGAGAGGAAGTCTTTTAATACATGTGCTGGAATCAAGCTCTTAGCTTGCCAGTCTTCCTAAAGGATAGACCTCTGTATGCTTTTATTCTGTAAGAGCCCGCAGCCGTTACACCAGTAGAACATAAAAAGGATGGTGATTTTGTTTGGCACATTTGGAAAAGCAACCAGCAGATCTATGCCAAAGGGCATGCAAAATGTGTTAAATATTGTTTTCAATTGGCTGGAGAACAGCTGTGTCGGGCACCCAAAGCTCGTTCCAGATTGGATCAGCCATTCACAGTACCACTCCTTGGTAACTTGCGTATCACAAGAGACATGGAGGGCGACGATTTTAAGAGGAACTTCTACCTACATGTCCTGCTTTGTGAAGCATGCAAAGCTTGTACTAGGACATCCAGATCAGTTATTTTTCAACATATGTGAACGCCCTCTATGACCACCTCGTTGAATTAGGAGTTGTATTTCAGAATTCTACAGATCTGTGTGGAGGGTGATCGGGGAGGCAGGTATCACTCATACATTCATGATCTTTAGCCAGTTTGAGAAATGAATGGAAGACAATTGGCTTCAGCTTAACCAAGACACAACCGAGATCCTGTTGGTATCCAGGGGTGGGCTGGGAACCAAAAGAGTCCCTGGGAATACTTTTCAAAGTGACCCCATATTACAGATTTTGGCATATCTTAAGAGCTCCCTGTAGGAAAGTCCACCCCAGTTGGTGTCTGCCTTTTGCACCATAAACCAAATCTGAGAACTCTACCGCTTTAGCCCTATTTCGTATCCTTTTGTCCTTGTTCAGAAAAATGTAAAAATGCGTGGGGTCCACTTTGCCTCCGTTTTGGCCATAGAGGCAGGTAAATAACGGTAAGGGCCTCCATATACTATCTAAGCTACTCAGAGAACTTGGACCCATGTGAGTCACATTGGACCACCATCATTCGCACCGTCATTGGAACACCGCTTGATTACTTTTCTGGGAGCTCACCTGCCCACATCCCATCACTTATAAGTCTTTCCGAATGTTGTGGGAAGGTCATGAATACCCATAGACCAGAGCAGATAAATCTCTGATGCCAAGAGGGCTTCACTGGTTCCCTGCAAAGGTCTGGGCAGTCTTTGAGTTCTTAACACTGATGCACAGTGTTCTCTATGGCCCTGCTCCTCTTTATTTGAGTAACCCCTGTAAATGACATGTTGTTACCAGACCCGCATGAGCTTGATCCTGACGCCCACTGTCGTTTTTTGGTTATAAATTAAGTGGTGCCTTGTGTAGAACATTCAGTATTTTATTAATTTATTTGTTTGTTTGTTTGCTTGTTAGGCGCTCATACAGCCAGCAAGTAAAATACAGTTTCAAAGCCAGACCGTTTCTAAAGGCCGACATTAGAGTCCGGTGCCTTGGGAGATTCAGCATATTTCAGTCAGTCATATGAGCTTTATTCTACGTTGGTCTTCAGCTTTCAAAACATAAACTACATGATTTCTACAATTAATCAATCAAATTTACAAACAGCATATGATCAACATATTGAAGACCAGAAATCTAGAAACAAAATTCAATATGTTACATTTCGAAGGCCAGTACACTCCTTTGGTAATGTGTCTCCGATGGAGCTTTTCATGCTTTTCAGGCGTCTAGCTCATTGCAATATACCATGAACCTAAAACCTCCCCTTATTTGACATGGGCACTCTTCTACAGATTCCTTCTGCTCTTTCACAATTTCCTTGCCCCTGTGCTCTTATGCTGTATCCTCGCAACTTGAACAAGCCCGACATCTTCACTATTGTGTGCTGTCCTGGTGCTCCTGTATCCTTTCTAGACACCTGCAATATTTTAGTGTTCAAGAACTTTTGTTCCCCTCTTTGATCCCACCACCACTATTAGTGTCTGGTGTCCTATGTGCTCTTGTTACATGCATTGACCGAAATTGTCTCTTGTGTTGTCCTGGATGCTTGACACACACTTTTGTGCATGAGTGCCCTGGCTGTTAACAGCACAGAACTGCTTGTGGGCAGGCACCCTGCCCAATGCTACCCCAAGTTAGGCACTGTAAGAAACTCATGGTGGCAGCAGTAAAGACAGACACAAGTGATCACAGTTCAAGTGTGTTTATTAAACTGTATAGGTAGGTTGAAAAACACCTAATCAAAAACGAAATCTAAAATGGGAGCAAGCTTCGACTATCTAACATTAATAAGGCTGTCTGAGTGGCGTCTTCTCAAAATAAAAGTACCAATACTAAAAAAAAAAACTATTTATTGTATTTGTTGGTAGCGCCCAGACACAGGCGTATCACAGGTATCACAGCGCAAAAGGCAGTACATAATGTGTTATAGGAGGTTTACAAACAATACAGGTACATTACATCAAAGACAATCGAATACATGAAAGATGAACTGCAGAATTGCACATATTTGTTAAAAAGTAAGGTTTTTGCTTGTTTTTGAAAGAGTGTTTAAGATGGTTCATTTTGGATATGCTGAGGGAGGAAATTCCAGAGTGTAGGAGCGATGGTGGTGAAGCAGGACCCCCAGCTCTCTTTCTGAAAATTCTAGGTCTGTAGAGGGGATGGTGGGAACTAAGGTGGGCTTCTTCAAGAGGGGCGTGACCCATGCTTCTTTGATGGCCATTGGAATTGAGTTGGAATTAAATGATGCATTAATGAAGTTGGCTATAGTAGGAGCCAAAGCTTCTGCACACATTTTGACAATGTGGGCTGGGCATGTGTCGCCAACACACTTAGATGCTTTCAGGTGTTGGATGATAGTGAGGACTTCAAGGCGGGAGAGGGCAGAGAATTGGAACTGTGGTGGATGAGTGACGGTCGTAGGGGTAATGACTGAGGGGGTAGGTGGCAAGGGTGGCACTAGGGATTTTTTTGTGTGCATGGCTTTATCTCTTAATTTCCGTGTTTTAGTGTCCAAGGAGGATTGGACGTGTGTGCACCATGTTTTGTCCTTTGAGAAGTTATCGGTTTGGGGGTTTCGAGCTCTGTAAGAATTTTAAAGAGCTCTTTGGTATTTGAGCTAGCGTCAGAAATTCTGATGTAGATATTGGCTTTGGTAGCAATGATAGCTGTTTTGTAGGTGTCAGCTGAACACTGAAAGGCTATTTTGTTGTTGGGGTTCTTTCTCCAGAGGTGTTTGAGTGCACGTTTCTTTTTTTTTTGGAGGGAGGCTAGATCATCAGTGTACCAATTTTGCGGGTTCCTTTTTTCCTGGATGTGGTTTTGTGCGGGGCATGTTTGTCATGTGTATTGAGCAGTGCATGGTTGTAGGATGCTACTAGGGCTTCCGGGGTGGAGTTGTTTGGGGTTGATTAGAGTGTGGCTAGGATGGCGGGAGTCAGATGCTCAGCTGTGAGCTTGCTGGTGTGTCTAGCAGTGATGAGAATGGGTTTGCTGGTAGTAGGGGTGATTTTGGTGGTAATGTTAAAGGAAAATAGGATCAGGGAGTGATCTGACCAAGGAATGGGGAGAATGGAGGATATCTGGAGGGGAATGTTGCAGGGGAGAATCCAGTCAAGTCTAAGCCCTGCCCCGGATCCCGCCCCACGGAAGCTTGAAGTTCCCAGTGTGTAGCGCACCCGGAAGTACCACAAAGTATACTGTTTACTGTTAACTATGAACGGCTAGTACATTGTTTTAGAATCAACCATTTCTATTTTAGACAACCTTGGTATTTTCTAATAGAATGCAAATTTTTGCCCTACTGTGAGAAGCAATGTCTTAAGCACTCTAAGCAGAGCCATGGAACTGCGAACTGCAAAAAATACATGTGAGCAATGGTATGACCATGGAAACCCCAAAATAAATATGGCTAATATAGACAATTTGGATAACCTAAAGGCTCCCAGAAATAATAGAGCATGTAAACGCAAAATTATATCTCAACCTGGCTCTTGACAGATTGCAAACTTGCTAAAATGACGACCTTCTTTAATAAAATGACTACTGTCCTTTTAAACCATTTACTGTGGACATCCCTCCTTCGGGTTCACTCTTGCCAACTTTTTCATCAGTTTTACAAGGCGGGATTCACTTCCGTTAGCTTCACAATCATCTGTCGGTCAAAGACTTTCGACTGTACAGAGGATTTTACTGGACACCTGTATGACCACTTTGACCCCCTTTCCTGCCTTTCCCAAGGCCTTCTGGTAGTGGTAGTTTCAACAATCGTGTAATCGGCCAGTTTACTGCACAAGCACACACCTGATGCAAGACTCCTCTTTTGCTGATTTTCCCCCCTTTTTAGTGGTATCCGGTCATTTTTTCCAAAAACTTATTTTTGAAAACCGCATTTTTTCAAAAACTTTTTGCTGAAAAAATGTTTTTCGAATGTTCTTTTTTTAAATTTTAGTTTTATTCAGTTTCGTAAGTAAAAAAAGGTTTTTTAAAAAAGGGGGGTTGTGGGGATTTGTTTTTCTCGACAAAATGGTGTCGAGAAAATGGCATTCGAAAATATGCCATTCGAAAAAAGTGACTATAAACCCTTTTTAGTATCAATAGTTCTTTATGCTTTCACAGTTCAATTAGCCGTTTGCTACTTTTCGTTCAATACAGTTCGGTTTCTTATCGGCTCTCACCTCGACTCACTGGCTGAGATGAATAGCTTGGCTTTTCTACTCTCTGGAGTCAAGGTTGGTACCACGGAGATAAGCGTCTCTCCCCGGCCTGGTTATCAGCGAAGGAGGGTATTGTGTACCGTTGACATCTGTTACAACACACCCTGGCTATTGTTCGCTGTCTTACGATTCCTTCCACAGAGGTTTCACAGGCCTTGGTTGGAAAGAGCAAGGTTGCTTCTCTCCGTGTCATCTTCTCCGTTTGCATCGTTTTTTTTCCTCCTCTTGAACTGCTGTGCTGAGTTAGCTCTTTCGACATGCGGTCTGCCTTGGTTGCATTGTGCTCTCATGCTCCAACTTTAACCGGTCAGGTGTGTGCGGTTTTGGTCAATTGCCTGACTCTTGTGTTGGGACATGTCAGGTAAATGGCTCGGATGTTAGTCCATCGTCCTTCGTGATATGCAAAAGTGCGTCAAAAAAGGGGCGGGGGAGTGTTTGAGTATCCTACGTGGTAGGTTGGGGAAAAGGTGTTATAAGAAGGGGGATACCACGGTGTCCCACTTCCACTCCAGAAGACCCCCCCCCCAGGGTGATCCTCCCTCACTGGTCCACCCCCAGGAACTGGATCCAATAGCATTGGGCGTGTCCTGGCCACCTGGATGACAGACCCCCGGGGACTAGTCAGGGAGACACCTTCAGGTTTCTCACAGCACATGTACCTTTTTCTGTGAGCATGATTGCTCCCATCTGCTGACTGTAGCTGGTTTGAAAAGGTGTCTGCTTTGTGGGTGCCCAGATCACAAAGGTGGTTATGTGCATGAAGCAGATAATGCCTTTGTGCCTGCTTAGGGAACCCTTCTTTGTTGGGGTAAGTGGCCACATGTCCTCTCCTATCCCCACTCCAACCTGCCATCCACTTCCCTTTTTATTTATGTAGTCCCTTCATCGCTGCCCTTGCCTGCCATCTGCTTCCCCTTTATTTATTTATGTAGTCCTTTCACCGTTGGTGCAGCCCGACATCCGCATCCCTTTTTATTTCCTTATGGAAGTCCCTTGAAGTTATTTATTTACCGCCGCTCCCACCACTATCTGCTTCCCTTTTATTTATTTATGTAGTCCCTTCATCGCCGCTCCCACCTACCATCCGCTCCCCTTTTATTTATGTAGTCTTTTCACCGTTGCTGCAGCCCACCATCCGCGTCACTTTTTATTTACTTATGTAAGTCCCTTTCACTGCCACTCCCGCCATCTGATTTCATTTCTTTTAGTACTTTTTTGTTCTTTTCCAGCCCAGACTCACCATCTCCCACTCCTCCTTTGTCTATTTACTGTTTCATTCACCGCCGCCCCCTGTGCCTCCTTCCTTCTGGCCCACCCAACCTGTGACTGGTGGCCTACTCAAGGAAGTGAAGTAGCCCTTTTAAATGAGGGTCCCAGGGCAGCCTCTGCCCAGGCAACCATCCAGCGAAGGGCCAGAGGCAAATGGCAGTTCCCTACTGAGCAGCTCCACCCTGTATTTGCCTGTGTTCGCTGGGACACCTGTAACAGACAACCTACAGCGACTGTTAAGTTAAGTGTGGTGTGGGCGGTGGTTACAGCCATTACGGTACTCCATTAAAACCCACCATTAATTTAAATAACCTAATTGTTTAAGTTAGCCATATTTTGCATTTACCCTAATTGTGTAAGGTAGCCCTATAGCTGCCCATTGTGCTGAACTGTGCTGCGCATGATAATTACACTGTGTGTCACATTTAGATAGAATTGTGAAGATTAACCCTGCACAGCACATCAAATACTAGTATTCTGCAATTCCCCACAATCACTTTGGTCTAGCTGCACACATGATCTTTACCACCTTGCACATCACAATGACCATTAGAATGCAGCTATCCTCCATGATAAATTTAGTACAGCTGCACACATAATCCTACCTTCCCTACTCACTGCACTGTACAACATTCATTAGAATGCAGCTACCCCCCACAACATGTTTGACCTAGCTGTACAGATACTTTCTCACATACTCAGTACAGCCTCTCCAGCATTATAATGCAACTATCTGCCACAATAAATCCGGCCTAGCTGCACACATACCCAGTGCACACACGCACAATTAATTTCAATGACCATTTACACACACTTGAACCGCAGTCCCTGAGGGAGTTCAACCTACAGCGCGTTGAGACCATACCAATGGTGGAAGGTGCTACACAAATTCCCATTAACATAATAATGAAGCAGCCCGTTTTATTTTACTGTGTTGGCTGTATAGCATCAAAAGAAATGTAGTAATGAAAGGAAATGTAGTAAATGCAGTTCTTTGTATGCTACATAGCAAACCTAGTACAAAATCGGTCTCATTGTTTTGCCCTATTGTAAACATTTTCAGAAAATACAGACTAGGCTGAAATGTCACGTTTGCTCCATTCTGCATTATTTAAGATGCAAAACTGATATGTGAATTTGTTACATTTTAAGGACTAGTGCAAATATTAGAAAATCGGGCCTTTGCTGTTGATTTTCAACTTGTATTTATCAGTGAAGCACTATCACTAGATAGTTAAAAATATATACATTGGAACTCAGCTAATAATTTCAATTTGCGAACAGCTAGCCAAACATAAAAAGTCACTCACTCTTTCAATTCTCCAAATGCACACACTTTCTCACTTGGTAAATAGTCCATTATCACTAGCTATTAGCTAGTGTGTTTCTAGAGTTTGAGGCCTGTTGGCATCTAACATATGTGTATGAAAGGGAAGTCCTATTGTAATTTCTACAGGCGAGCACCAGAATTTGATCCAAGGTTGATTATTACCACCAAATGCAAAGGACTCACCTCCTTTCTTACAAGCAGAACAATAATTGTCGAAAGATCTGACCAATTAAAGGATATAACAGTAAAGGTATGGAGATGACTGTACATTGGACGCCAGGATACAATTAAAATAACTAATGGTTGGCTGGGACAAATACTCTCCCTTTCACAATAACGGAACAAATTCAACTTAATTGTCTTTATCTTAAAGAGGTACTTAGTGGAAAATGACTATTCTTTCTGTCACAAGCTCCTTGATGTATTCCAACTATCCCTGTCTTCTCATTAACATTAGGAGAGAAATTACGTCTTCCATATATGCTTTTTTTGCCTGTCTCTTCATTTGGGTGTATCATGCTATAAACCTTGGTATCATTGGCATACTTTCAACCGGAACCTTCAAGGTCTAGCTCACCATGACCACTGTATGCCGCCATCATATCGCCCTTCAAAAGTCTACTGCCCATTGTTTGTATACATTCTTAGTTCAGTCCCATATATGGGGTTACTGCTACAGGACATCTCCCATCAACCTTTCATCTAATGAAATGGCAGTACTTTTGTTATCAAATGTCCTTAGTTTCCATTAACCACATGTATATAATGAACTCCTTTTATTTATTAACACTAGCTGTAGAGTACCATTTAAAACATTATTACATCTCTCTATCAAGCCTACCACTTGTGGATATTGAAGCACTACTATTTAATGCTTAAAGGGTATAATGAGCACACCAGTTCCGCCTTCCTTTGAACACCCTCTCAGCAATTACTTGATCTTTAACCTCCGTCATTTTTTTGACAAGTAGTCAACTAGCGCAATACCAAATCTCTTGTGCCACAGCAAACTATTCTAAGGATGAACCATATGATGTGAAACTTTCCTCTTGCTGGCACACTAACAGGAGCTATTGAGGATATATGTGTTCAAGTACTTGTCCCATTTTTAAAATGTGTCTATTGTTTTTAATAAGAAAATGTCAGGGATCATTGTTGTAATACAATAAAAAATACAGTACTTTAAAATGGTCAAAACAATAATATTCCAGATGTTACATGATTAGGAAAAGTGCAATAGAAATATTTTAAACAATATATTTTAAATAATCTTCATGCATTAAATTACATTAAAAACCTCTGCATGCAATTAGAAAAAACTAAATTAATCTCACAATAAAATCTGAAATGGATCATTTGAGAAACACGACTATGTGCATTTACATGGTTTCGTTTTATTTTTGTGTTTACTACTTTAGACTTTACATTTGGTTTTGCATTGACATAGTATTCATGATTGTTAATCATGTCCAGGCTTTTTGGGTGAATAGATGCCCAGTTCTTGTCAAACAATCCGGTAGATAATGTTCCATTCCCATATTAAATAATGCCTTTTCTCAAGTTAGCAGGCACACCTTGATTTTTAGTTGCTACTCCTTTCCCTGGGTTGTGATTAAAAGCCATTTTACAACGATTTTGAATGCCCACAGTAGCCTTTAAATACAATTGTGTGGATGCATGACCATCCACCATAACTTACAAATGACAAAATGTTTTTATGAACTAAGGCATTTCAAGAAGAGTGGCAGCTCACATCTGTTAAGACCTTCTTCAAACACACTTTGTGATTGTGGAACAGGCATCTAGACTGCCCTGAATGAAACTGCTTCCAACTGGCCTACCAAATTGCTAATTCTTTAAGTAGGAAGTGTCCTACACTCAGCCGTATGCCTCATCAAAGGTCTGCGCAGATACGTCCTCATCACCCCTGTCCTTATCAACTTTCACTGGCTCCCAAAGCACAAAAAAATCACCTTCAAGTCTTGCTGCATCATCTATAAGGCAGTCGTCCTCAAGTCACCCAGATATCTCACAGAGAAGCTCAGCATCTCCAGGTGACAGCACACCACCAGAAGCCAGCACATGTGCAGACTTAAAATCCACTGCTGCAAAAAGGAAAGGACCAGAAAACAAACCTTCCCTGCCTATGCCCCAAGACTATGGATCCACCTCCCTGTCAGGATCAGACTTGTACCCACGATCCTACAATTCAGAAAACTCAAGACCCACCTTTCCAAGGAGTCTCTCCTACTCAACACCTAGGCAATCACGTCACCCTTAGCTCCACATGACTTGCTAGACACCATCCGCCCCCTCCTTCTTGCCACCCTGTACAGCTGTACCCCTCCTCTTTATTCTCCTGTATCCTACCCCGCTGTATATTTGTTCTGTTGTTACCTCTGAAAGCGCTCTGTTGCTTCTCGAAGCTAGGTCTGTGCTCAATAAATACCTTTATTATAATAATAAAAATGTTCTGCTTCGTTGATGCAACTTACTGAGGCACTATTATTGAATAGCATACCCATACATTTGTCACAAGACCCATGTTCTTGACTAATTCTCACAAATCTACAGTCATATGTTTTGATGGAAATATGTAACACTGTATGTTAAAGCCAAAATAATCTAACATTGTAATTCAGGGCCCAAATTCCTAATTATATAGGTGTTTGTGCTACCGGGTTGGTGGGTATTCATCCTAGTATCGGTCCCTGAATTGCCCTTATTGTTATATTTTATTTGCTGTACAGGCCATAGAGCCAAACATTGGTTCATAGAATTTAACAAGCCATCAAATAAATATGTGTAATAACTATCAAAGTGCAATATAAGAATGGGGAAGTGCACAAGAGAGCTGGAATCAAGGTTACACCAAGGCCCTCAGTTTTTTCTTAAACCAAAGCATCAGTCCAGATTGGCACTGGAATGGAATTCCAGAAGACCTGAGCATAGCATGAGAAGGACTGTTTTTATAGTTTTCTCTGAGCAAGTCAGTCTCAATTTGGTTGGTGCTCTTAACACCAAATGGCTGTGTGCTTCTAATGTTTTTAGTTTGGTCATCAAGTTGGCCGGCATACCAACAGTGGTTGCCTTGTAGGTGAAGCACACGATTTTGAACCAGATCCTAGCCTGGATGGGGAGCCAGTGTAATTCAAGCAAAGTGGGGTGATGACAAATTTCCTAGAACGAGTGATGACACGAGCCATGGCCTGGTAGGCCCCTCTGATTGGGGCCAGGTGCAGCATATTGTTCCAGACCTGTGCCCAATAGAGTGCTTTATGGAGAATTTTCAAATTATATATTTTTGTTATTAGGTTTAAAGGAGACTCCCCTCCCCCAATTCATGATCGCCTTTTCTTGTCATTCCTGAAATAAAAACAGGATTGGTACATTGGGCAGTTATATGGGCATTCCAGGCAGGCCTCCAGATAAGGTATGTACTAGGCCTTTTTACGCATGAAAATCATGTAAATACGACAGCTTTATTATTTTTCTGTGTACATTTACACACAAGTTTAGAGCAGAGGGCAGTGCAAAGGTCAGGTTACTTGACAGAAACCAGAAGGCCTCTTGATTTTTATCTACATGGATGTAATTGTAAGCCATGGATACGCCTCTAAAACAAATGTATTTCTCTGGAGCCTTTAAAAAAAAAATAAACTGTAAACTGATAAAAGGAATGGTTTATTTCCATTCAGCTTCTGCTATGTTGCTGCTCATGGAGCAAACAGATGCACTGTGAAATATTTTCCTAGCATTTTAAGATTTCTAAAATTAATAAGATGTAAAACTAAGTTGCAATTGAGAATTCATATTTTGTGACAAATTATGCTTTTTTCCAGTGGAAACAAACCAGTATTGCTAATTGTCTTTTTCAGAGATCCTCTGCTGTGTGCATAATTATGCAGAGGCATATCATTTTTACACTTATAATTTAATCTACACTTTAATTATAAAAACAGTGTGTACAATTATGACTATGCATGGTCTAGTTTACATCCATTCAACCTTACAGTCAATGGGGTACATTACTATAAAAGATCACTGGCAGCAAAGTCTTTGCTCAAGGGTGAGTGGTTGTCATTATACCAATCACAGGTGTTCTAGCCTCTCAAATCTTCAAGACTACAATTAAAACATCCAAAACCTGACTCTCCAGGAAGTGCAAGCGCTGTTCAAAAACAAAGAAATGAAAGTACATTTGTAATTGAAATAGAAACTCAGCAAAACATGTCCCTGTGATAATCCAGATAGGTATATAACTTCATGTTGCGCTTCATACATGGTTTGTCCAACATCTAGGCACTGTGATTATTATACCTCAGTTAACCGACCTCTGAAGGATGTTAGCCAATAAGATAGCTCAGCCGGTTGAGCACTCGCTGCGATCTGTGCGTGATCTGTAGGTTGCAGGTTCGAATCCCGGCAAGGCCAATAAAGGAGTACTGACTTCGGTTTGGTGATGCGATAAATATATTCTATGTACAGCGCTTTGCCAACAGCGCTATATAAATGACCATTTGACCATGAGATTAGACATAGAATTTAGCATGGAGTTCTTGCCTGTCTGCACCCTTGTATCATAACATTGGCATACCATTAGGTAGTAACAGCTCCCGGGAATTAGGACTTTCAGTAAACATCAAAAGACAATTCTGCTATTGAACCTCAAAACACACAATACAATTCATGTTTGCTTTGCAATGTAATTGAATAGGTTTTTTTGTTTTTAACATTTAAATATATACACGAGACATAAAATGGCCTGACCTTAGAGAAATAATGAAAGGTGTATTCTGTCACAATGCAGAAAGCTGCTGCATAGTAATGATTTCCATACAGTGTTTTCACACATCAGCTGGATGTCACATACATTTTACTCTCTTGCAAAGGAGAAAAGCCATTTTTACTCTCTTAAAATGACATTTATTCTCAAAACTTAAAAATAGGGAATAAAATACTTCCACCTCAATCTTATCTGGATTTCCAGCTAATAGTGGATGTGAAAATTAAACCCAGTGTCCATAAATAAATGGGACGTTTTACAGGGGAAATGAAACCCAATATTTAAATTGGGAATTGTTTGCAAATATTATTTATTCAAATGCCATCTCTTTTTAAATTAACTTTGCCAAAGACGATCACTTTGGCGCTTTGTTGGTTTATCTTCAATCATCTTGATTTGAAGCAGCTGCCAGTTGTAATACACACTTTATGAACAAGTTTGCTTTCTTTTCTCACATTTGCCTATGAGTGGTATAATGCAGCCCTAATGTGTCTGAGGCCCTCCTGAAAGCTATCCAGCATGCTGCAGCAGGCCCCCACACTGGACGGAAAGCAGGAGGTACAGTGAGAAACAAGATGGTGGAACCCTTCCACCAACTGTGTGAGTTCCCGCTGTCTACGCTAACCCCATGTCCTTTTCAGATGAAACGCATCAAAGGCCTTTGGTCCGCTCCGCCATTGTGTGAGACTAGCCCTATTGTGTAGGTTGCTCCTCTTGATTTGTATTTCCCAGGACAGCACATGCTAAAGGGATGCATTGCTGGAGAGATGTTACCCTACCTAGGACAGCCACTGGCTCATGCCCTGCTGGGTGCAGCCAGACAACCAGTCTAGGGAAAATACACATAGCCCGTTTGTGGATGGGTTCATACATAAATATGATACCAGTTTGTGGCTTTAATAATTAAGAGAAAAATCATTCACAATAACCCTACATCTGGTATGGCTTAAGGCTTAAGTTTAAAGATTATAAATGCCACTAGTATGGTGATTTCCTAGAATTATGTAGTTTGGGAACAGGGAGGCATATTTAAAATGCAGCCCCTGTGCCAACGTGACTTGGCTGTTGCAGCAGCTGTCAAGATGGCTCCTGTGACCTCAGAACCTGCTCTGTGCCAAGGAGAACAGGTACTGCAGAATACATCAGGATACTGCTATAGCAGGGCACAGGTGTTCACTTTGGTTTGGGGATGGTTAGCAGACCACCCTTTTAACGATAGAATTACCTGCTTCGTTTTATTATGAGTAAACATAAAAAAGCCAGGGCTACAACACCATTGGCAGATGGCAATCCTTGCAGGGGCTGTGTTGGCTGTTTAGTCACTACTCGTCCCTGTAATCCTGCATTTCGTCACAGCAGCATTGTGTCTTTCGTTAGCCTCGCCATAAATCACCATGTTGCCTTGAAGATATGCTACTTGTTTTACATCTCCAACATGTAACTCAGCATCCCTTGGAAGACTGAGGCTCCTGACGAAAATCATCCGAGAGACCATCTTGTGTACCCTTAGATGCCAGAAGGTATTTAGAGACATTTTATTGGTGTTAATAGCAGGCATTATTCATGTCCAGTTTCGTGAAGAACAGTGCACTATTTTATCAAGCTTCAGTACTAGCTCTGAGAGGCTAGGGATCCGATCCAGGGCTGTAGTTCAGAAGTTTTGCAGCACACAATGGTTTTTCAGCATTTTTGTGGGGCCTCTTAATCAGGCAAAAATACCACAATAACTGCAATGTTATGCTGCAAAACGTGCATTTTTATATTTCATGAGGCAATATTATTTCCCTATCGAGGCATCTTAAACTGACACACAATCTAGGCTTATTTTGTGAGTACCACTGGACTTTGCTACAAAACTCGGTTTTGAGGGCATGTCAAGCAATGGCTGTAACAGGTCTTTGTTACTTTGCTTGACCAGTATGATGCTGTTGCACAATAGCATGTGGTGTCTGTCTAATGATACTGTTCCAGGGCAAAAAAGTAACTTTTCATGATGTCCTTCCAAGTACCCTTGCTGGCTGTCAATACAGTTCCTTTTTGCGTTGTCTCCATATTCATAGTCTGCTCCAGTAGGCCTTTTGGATATCAGTTTATTTAACACCAAATGCATCAGTAAATCAAACCATACTAGTTGATACTAGTAATGAACTACTCCCCCGTATGGAAGCAAATCTTCCCATATGAGGACTTGCCTCATGTTGGAGCCCCCAAATGGTTAAACAGTGTTAAACTGACTTGTCAGTGATAATGCATGAGTTGTTTGTGAACTATACCTAAAACCTATATCTATCAAATATTATGATGGGTTAATTGATTATCATTTGTTCTTCGATGAACATGTGAAAAGGTATTGTAAAAGCTGTCTTTCCATTCCTTTACTTAAAACGAGACAATGACAACTACTCCTTTTTTTATGTATTATTTTTTTTTTTTTTTACAAAACTCCTCAGCCTGAAAATACAGAGATCCTGTGACAAAATAACTATTGCTGTGCAGGAGTACAAGGATGAGTAGTTGATAGACTCCTACTGGGCCACTCACTACTACTAATGATCCCAATTGTAGAGGTGTAACGGGTGCAATGCAACAATATATCTCCTTCACCACTTGTGGCAACATGGGCTGAGGCAGGGTTTCAAATTGAGGGGTGCTGGGAGCTATTTAGCTCTTGCTTGTTGCCTAGAAGAGCCTGGTTATCTTGACAGCAACAGCTACCAGGCGCTACTTTTGGCTCCCTTGAACAATGGATGCCAAACAAACATACCTATGTAAATATAATTGTGTACATTTGGGACAATCTAAAAATAAACATTAGGACACATCTATACACCATTTAAAGAATACGGGTTCATGATTAATGGCCACACATTATATGTTTGCATCTTATGTGGAAGTTACATTTGCTGAATGCTATGTACTAGCTTCTGGTTCCCCAGTGGTAGCTCATGGTCACTGGTAAATGCTGGATACCCAGGAGCTGCATTTAGCTCCTGCTTATCCCATCTGACTTAGGGCAGCCTATAAACTTCAGAAAGAAGTATCCAAACAATAGCACTATAGCACTAAAATGAAGCAAATGTCCATTCAAGTTTTGTCCATTACGGACATGCAAACAATCCTTTTCTTCGCAGACACACTCCCTTTGGAGCACCTACCTGTTTGGAATGCCCCCACAATTGTTCTATTTTGAAAATCTCTCAAAACATGGCTTTTTCATCAATACCTGACCAAGGACTAATCCCAATGGCTGTACAAATAGACGCACAGTAACTGTGCTAATGGCAACATGCTCGATTGGATTGTTGCACACAACCTCAACGTCCAGATTCATAATACTACTCCATGTATTTGGTCAGACCACTTTCTGATTAATTTTGATATCTGTCTACAAGCACTCCCAACCCCCCCACCCCACCACCCTCCCTAAGCAGCCGCACATAAAAGGGGCCCCTAGGGGTCCCTAACATCTATGGAAGCAAGGCAAGTCACCACACACGATAGATACGCCAGACACAAGGTTGTATTCCCAAAGCTAGGGTTTATTGCAAAGCAAGTCTCAGTTGGCCAACTCGGTCTCGCGCCCCGCAACGTGTATCTCTAGACCTCGAGGGACGCAAGAGAGTGAATTACGTACATCAGTTACATATATACAAAATGCATATCAAACAATCAGCTATGACATGTTTAACACCCCCCTTTTATTGGGTTTCTTTGATGATGGACATCTCCGACAACTATGACACCTTCAAACATCTATTCTAGTAACAATTTGAAATTTGTGAGTGCGGAGGCATCTTTCAGTTGTTGAATAGAACACATCGCTTCTGTTCTTGGAAGCGAGCTACATACAGGGGGAAGAGTTGCGTTCCAAACCTTGCTATCTTTTAGGTGCTATTCGTGTCCTGGGAGCCGACACGCTCTAGTGGGGATCAGCAAAGGGGGGCCATAAGAAAAGCATAATTCAAGCCTTTTGCTGTATTGTTCTAACATATTCTACCATGTAACGAGACTGGCTGGCAGCTGCAAAATGATTAAATGCCCTGCAGCTCTGCTTCAAGGCTACATTCGGGAGGGAGCCGGGTATTCTTCCAGGAGGTGCCTACGTTGCGTTTCAACGAACGCTTGTTATCCTCACGGCCCTGCGGCCTTGTCCTTTTTACGTGCAGACAACAATGTTTTACAGTCGAGCAGTGTAAGCAGAAAATATACTGCGAAGCAATAGGAACCGAAAGCAATGAGCAATGGTTAGAAAACAAAATGGCGATTCTTGTTACATCAAAATGGCCGTTCATTGGCAAACTCGAAAACCTATATTCTGTCATATTGTGCATGAGACGGTTGGCCCACGGCCACCAAAATACATTTGCGGTCACAAAGTAGAGGTATCCATTTTTGTAGACTGACAAACCCTCCTTTGGCCGTATGCCCAACGTCTCATCTATTTATTGAAACATCCTTTAGTGATGAGTCTAAAGTACTTGTGTCTAAATTTTGCATGCTATCGTAAACGGTATTACCCAAATCGTTCGAACACAATTGTTCGAATTACCTAATTGACCGAAACTCGAGGGTCTGAATTGACCTTTGCACAATTGACCATATATATATATATATATATATATATTGGGGGGTGGCGGGGGGTTTCCCCCCGCATATATGTAACAATTGACCTTCACAATTCGGTCAATTGTGCAAAGGTCAATTGTAATTCGAACAATTGTAGTTCGAACAATTTGTATACAACCATCGTAAACATCATTGTCTTCATTAATATCTATTGCCATCAACTCTTTTACGGTTTTCACCTCATTTGGGTCTTGGTCAGCTTGACCATGAGGTTGTTTTTTCTTCGTCATCATATGCATACATCCTTCCGTACATCCCTCAGTTACCTCAGGGCAAACTATTGGTAGGCAATGTATGCAACAACAGCACGTTAGGAATATTCCAAACACCACTACTAATATTGAAATCAACTTCCATCCCCAAGAACGTAGCATTCCCCAAAACCAAGATCCTATTCCCCAGCCCCCTTCTTCAGTAGGCAGTTCAGAGCTTAGGACATGCATTTTCTTTATCGTTTCAAAGATCGTAGGGGAATAGTCATCGACATAAACGCACACGCTGATCCCACTATTTTGCAAATTCCTCCACGATCAACCAGGATCACATCTAGAGCCATTCTATTTTGCAGCATCATTAACCTGATTCCTCTTTCTTCCAACGTCATGTTAAATAGTATATCTGTTGTTGTGTTTATGGTATTTTTTTAGAATTCTGGACAGCTGCCTTATATTATAGGAGTTCGCTATCTATTCATAGAATGGAATTAATGATTTTGCTACATCATTTGCTATTAAAACACCCTTGTCAGTCCTTTTGACTCTAGTTCTGGATAGTCTGGCCATGTGTGCTGTTTCTAAGAGGAATACTCCTGGGAACAGTAGACCTAGGTAACATGTACCTCCCCAGTTTCTGGGCAACCCAGGATATGCTTTCTCTCCACATATAAAATAAACTGGATCACCTACATACAGCCCACTAGATAAGGTGTGTATCTTTCCTTTTTACGCATCTGATTGTAGCCAATACGGATCATTTCACTTTCTACTGCATACTGTGTACGCTTTATTTATTCATTTAAAAAACATACTTTCCACCACTAGATGGCATTGTAGCATTTCTTTTGTCATAGCCTTTCTTGTGCATGATAATTTCCAACAGAAAGACCACGAGTCCCCTTGCAAATGTGTGACAGTTAAAGAGTAACACAATAAAGCATGCACCCTTTTAAAATGTGGTCATACCATATTGAGAGGGTAACTCTGCTGCTGGTGAGTGCCAGAACTCATGTCCAGTCTGGGTTGCGGATAGTATACCTGCCAGCAGAGAGGTGTCAGGACTGCCCAGCAAAAGGTTAGCAGCCCCGCGGAACCGTGCCAGTACTGTGCTATTAACAGTGGACCGGGCCTGGCCATAAGCAGCCCTGGTACAGCAGCCTGCTGCCAGGTAGCGGCACCGCGCTGTATCATTAGGAGCAGGTCTGATGTGAAGTGACAGCTCGGGCCCAATCTTAAAAGGGAAGAGCGTTGCCGCGCTTTTTGTCGCCCCCCGATTATCTGCTGGTGAACTTGCTTCCCGAGCCCACTACGTGGCAGTGAGAGGAGGTCACTGTGGTGGGTGGGGGGCTTTGGGCAAGGAGCCAGGGCCTCCTGCAGCAGAGTCCCCGCATGTGTTTATTTGCTGAAACAAAGGGGCTCTTATTTCTGAAGCCTGGAAGGGGTCTGGTGGCCCTTCCCACCTGGGCCTCCCAGCAGTCTTCATGTCATGTTCCACAAGTGCTGCGTGCGCCCCTCCCCTTTTCTGACAGCCCAGCATCTGGAGAATGGGAGGCTGGAAAGCAGAGAACAGCTGGAAAAATATCACACTCACGAGCATCTTTAGTTTAGTGGGACATGGAGTGTAAAGTGGACTTCTATGGAAATCTACACTCCCCAGAATCCACGGATGGCGTTCTATTATAATAATAATTTAGCATTTATACAGCACTACGAACCCTCGGGTATCTGAGCGCTGCTTATTAATGTGTGTGTGTGGTGCCCATTTATCGACTTCGGAAGGATGAAAGGCTGAGTTTGGCACTGCCGGGATTCGAACCTGCATCTGCAGGCTCTGCACAGATGTCAAAGCGAGCACCCTACTCGCTGTGCTATTGAACTGGCTATTTTCTGCCTCCGGTGAAAAATGTAAAAGGAAAAATGGCAAGTGCCAGAATTTAAAGGGGAAAACGTAGCTCGGTGACTGCAGCTGACATGGGGGCACGAGGGTTCTACGAGTGCGGGGGCTGGAAGACAGCATGAGCTGCGTAAACGCTCATGCATAGGCCCCGCATCTCCCATAACATCTGTCCTTGTTCCTCCAGCTTTTCGGACTTTCCATACCCCGTGTGGAGCACTACCAAGATCACCCCGCTCTAGCTGAGGAATCCGACTATCCTTCTGGGTGAGATCCAGGGCCGGCTGAAGACGTGTTGAGGATGATGGGGAACACTGAGGGCCAGATGTGTTGAGGATGGTGGGGGACACTGAGGGCTAGACGTGTTGACGACGGTGGGGGACACTGAGGGCCAGATTCGGAAAAAGTAGCGCAAATGACAGGCGCAGAGAATGTGCTCATTTCACTTGCACTAGTGTCAGAAAGGCTCTGCTCCCCTTATTCTCAAAGGTGACCTGAGCATTTTAGAGGGAGTGGGGGGGAGTCCAACAGAGCAAACGTGCGCTGTGAGGAGGGACTGGCCATTCGTGCTGTGAGCCACCACATGGTTGTTGGGAGCACATTTCACCGAGATGGGCTCCTCTCGATGCAATGCTTGAAAAAAAGCATGTCCATCTCTGTTTGGGGGATGGAAATTCTAGTGCAACAGTCGCGGTTTAAATCACTGTCTGTCGCACTTAAAAAAAAAAAAATCATGACAGTTACCCTATCATGATTTCCGCCCACCCCCCACCCCCCTTTCCCCCCTCTCCCAGCCCGAATACTGCTCTCATTGGCGCAGCGGGATAACACTCATTTTTGGGCATTTAAAAGCACATTCTGTTTGTGAATTCAGGATGCACTTTTAAATGCTCGGAAATGCTACCTGATTTGCGCAAATGTGCAAAGGGGTGAAAAAGAGCACCTCAATGAGTGCATCTAAAATGCACTCATTCAGATGCTCTTTGAGAATGGGCCTGCTCCTTTTTTTGGTGCAGTTTTTAAATGTCCACTGAAAAAGCTATCAATCGCTCTTTGCCAGCGCGGTGTTAATGTCGGGAAAACCTGAATTAATAGACAACGAGGCGCTAAGAATGTTGCCTTAAACTGCCAGAGGTAGGCGATAGCCAGCAAAGGCAGCCTGCGAGGTGCACGCTGCGCACATTTAATGTTGTGAATTAAAGGAGTTGGTTTCTGTGGAAGAAGACTGCCAACATGGGACAGCTGCTCGGCCCCTCCACCCCCAGAGCTCAGGGCCCATTTCAACTGAAAAGGTTAAAGGGCCCTGAGGCCGTAACTGGTAAACACCCATTGCACCTGCATGAACCTCCAGAGCTGGTAATCCTCGCGGCTGCCAAACCAATGAATCATTTCTTGTCAGCTAGGATTGCCCTGTGGCTGCGCACCCTCAGTGACAGAAGAAAAACAAACATACTTGTAAGCACTCTACACTTCCTGATATACTACCTGTATTGAATCTATTCCCATCCTCTCTGATCCTTACTTCCGGTGTTCGAGCGAGAGCTAAACTTCCCAGCCGCTGAGTAAGACGAGCATTCGCAATGCCAACAATTTGATCTATTGTGAAGGTGTGGGAAAAACACCTGCAAGGCACTGCCATAGGGGTATTCATTGCCCATCGATGGTAGCAGGTGCAAAATGCTGCGAGCACCTGAACATCTAAGTGTAGTGCCTGGCAAATGCCTAATAATTATACACAAGCCAAAACTGTTGGCTTTGCCAATGCTTGTTTTAACAGGACTTCAGTGAATGACACACATAGTGCTTATAAATCAAGTAGTTGAAGACCAACCTGGTTAAGACATTTTTATTACACCAGTAAAGCTTTTCTAGCTCCAGTTAAGTCCTTAACTGTCATAAGACTGCTTTGAAAAAACACTGACAAGTACTTCAAGTGCAGAGTTTTATGGTAAGGCTTGATTAAAGCGAGCTGAAAGAGTTCCCATGAGGAGATGTTTCGGGCAGGAACTGGGTGGGAATGGCCATAGGGATTAACATGGCTACGGGCAGTCAATCGGTGGGCAAATAACCAAACAACACCTACAAATTTAGTGTCCCTCCTTGTATGCCTTTTCTCCCTAGCCAGTGCAGGAAATGGGAAACATGTATTGGGGGAACCCTCTCCTCCTTTATGGGGTGTGGCCGTGGGGGAGGAGTGGGCAGGGCCGAGGGGCATGGTCCCAGGCCAGGTAACGCAATGCAGCATCTCTTCATAGAATCCCATCCTAGCGATTTGCATAAAAGCAAAAAGCATAATGGGAACATAAGTATGTCTAGAATTTTAAATGTGAAACTTGTCTTATTGTGATTCAGTAAGAAACCTTTTTGAGAGAATAATGGAAGTTGGGGTCTGCAGTTTTAATTAGTCACACTACTCCCCCTAAGAAGAAAATGTCTCTACATTGCAGGACAGCTACAAGCATGTGAGGCTTTGGCTGTTACTATATTCATAGACCCATGTCGGAGTGTACTGAAAATGTCTGTTTGCTGAAACGTGTGTTGCTGTGCAGGCTTCAGGGCAGATCTTGCTGGCAGTATCCTGCTTTGAAGCAGAGTTGTCACACACTATTACAAGCAACCCACGCTTTGTGGAGCTGACTGCTTACAGAAGAGACTCATGAGTGCTGCAAAGTGCTCTTTCCCGGCCTTAAGCCCGCCTCCCAGCCCCCCCCCCCCTCTCGTAATTGGTTGCCTCCCTGTCCTTACCTGTTCCTCCCTGGGCAGCCCACTGCCCGGCAGCCCCTGCGGCTAAGGGCCCAAGGACAAGGGCGGCTCCCACATTGGCGGTCCCAAGATGTGTCTGCAGGTGTCAGCAGGGGAAGCCAATGAAGCTACCAGACACCGACAAAACTGTAAGTGCTGGCATGGGTGGGGGGTAGAGCTATTACTCTACTCCAGAAAGCTCCTGCCACTCTAACCTACCTTTCAATGGCCTAGACTGTTACAGATTTACACCATGCATTATTAGAGAGATATGTGACCACCAGCCTAAACCTATTCATGGCTGGACAGCAAACATTGCCTGCAGTATAATGTCAACTAGTACCATACCCAGAGAGAACCACAAAGATTAACCTGCGCCCAATCTAGACAGAAATGTGATTGTTAGCATATGCCACACTTAAATTGGAATTCTCAAGTTTAGCCCGCGCCACATCTAGATGGAGGTGTGATTGTTGGCATGTGCCGCACATATATGGAATTCCTAAGTCTAGCCTGCGTCACATCTAGATAGTAATGTGATTCAATGATTGCCATACGATTCGCCGGCCATGCCGGGACCAAGCGTGCCATGCAATCATGAATCAATAACCGACTCACTAACAATTTCACCCCTCCGCATATATCCTCTCAAACTCTAAACAAACACAACCACAACTCTATAACACAACAAACCGCACAAACTTCACTACACAGCAACAAGAAAACAAAAAACACATAGACTTGCACAAACAACGTCTACCGAACGGAAAACACCACAAGCCCAGCCAACGGACCCACCGGGCTGAGGCCGCCAACAGCACACCACGGCTCTCTGGCACTTTTCCAACTTACTCCCACTAACTCAACCCGCCCTCCTCCATGTTTCTTTTTCAGAGCTGCCAGAGCGCCAGGGGACCACTCCGGTGGTGATAGCGCGCGGTACAAATATCCATTAACATTAACATAACGTCTAATAGCTTCATATGCTAAAAAATAAAGTTTACTTCGATGTCTTTAGTTGAATGTTCTTTAACCATAAATAACAACACAGTGGAGTTTTGTGACAAATCGCCAAACCTAAGTGAGTTTATGGAAGAACTTATTTTTGGGTGTGTTTTTAAAGCGCTGAAAATAAAGTGGGTAAATCAGGATGTTTTACCTTTTGCATCTTATCATTTTCCATTCAGGATGTGGAAAATAAAAGGTACAGTGATATTATTTCGGCCCAACATGCTGCTATAAGGATTTACATGTTGTCATGATGCTTTACTATGCAGTTTGTTTATTTTGCAAGTAAACTCTATAGGACAGTATTATTGTAGGTCTTGACACCCAAAACTTACATTTTTGTTCCAAGTAAAACGTGGAAGAAGGTGGCTGTTCCCAAATTGAAAGAGTGGGTTAAAATCAAAGCTTTGTTGTTTAGCGTAACTGTGTGATCCTGGGCAAATAATGTAATCTCACCCTGACTTCAATTGCATAAATTGGGAGTGCTTATAAATGATAACGTTTACACCCTTACAATAGGACCGCTTTAAGTGTAGGGGCACATTGGTGTATCCTGGTGCTCCTCTGCTAGTGGCTCCAATACTGCTGCATAGAATTGCATTATTGCTGCGCTAGCCCTCCCCAGTCTTGTAACACTGTATTTGACAGGCCGACATAGTCTCACTAGCCAGTCAGTGCACCAGAGATTCTACTATAGCGGACTGTGGTAGAACCAACATTACATTTTCTCCCCTGTTGCTCCCAACCATTGAAGTTGCTTGGGCCGTGCAGAGTACTGCTCCACACTTTGCAATGTCCTGTTTTGCTATGATATTGAGTCTTCATTGCACACCATCTGCCATTTTCACACTTTCTAGGACCTTCAGGATCTGCAAGAAGTGGGTGTTTCAGACTCGAAGGAGAGAGCAGTTAACTGATTGTAACATTGAAGCTGCACTAGAATAGTCTTATTACAACGGTTAATGATGCCCATACACAAGTAAGTTTGCCACTCCTCCACAGTCTCTGAATTTAGTGCCTCTCTCAAAAGTTGAAGGGTTAGCCCACCCCTACATTTTAGCCTAGGTGCACTCCTGGATGGGTGCACTTGCATTTTGTTAGGCAAAGAGGTGAGCCTTTCCCCGAAACTGGCAGCATTAAAGTTTTACTGTGTTTGTTCAGAAAAATGTACTTGAACAAACGCAGTAAAACTTTAAAGCTGTTACTTTCAAGAAAGTCCTCTATCACCTCTCTGCATATTGCACTTTAAAATATACTAATCGATAGTTGGTCTCCACACCAGACCATGGGGGCAGGTGGGTAGAACAGTGGGGGCAGAGCCTCCAAGTTTGCCCTGCCTATTTAAGTGGCCCCTCCCATCACAACTTAATCCCCCCACCCCGAAATGTAGGTTTTGTTGCGCCCATGCATGGGAGGGAGGTCAGGTAGGTCGGCTCACTCTCACAAGCCACCAGCCACCCCCACCGCTCCCCTCACAGTGCTGAAATAAAGGGGCGGGAGCCAACACATCTGCAATAATTCCTTTACTTGCTGCACCATGGCCCGTTGCAAACCTGCTCTGTAATGTATAATTTATAAAGTTATGCTGGCTGTAGTAAGACATGCGCTTGGTGGTGGGGTATACCACGAGGGATGAACCGTTACCCCATGCAGGGATGAACGGTTCCATTACCCTGCACCAGAGATGCGGGGCAGCCCGGGAACTGAATATATTTGCCATTAACACATGCAGGGAGGCCATGTGCCACTGGCACATGCAGAAAACAGATGCTCGGTTTGCATGTGCAGAGAGGAGATGTGCTGCTGCATGTGTACAGAGGCTATGCCAATAACATGTGTAAAGGGAGTATGTCTTCTTACATGGCGTTTTTAGCAAAATTCCTTCAGCTTTTAAGCACTGTGGTAACAGTTATTATCCCAGTTCAAATTTTATTACCGCAAAACCAAGCAGAATGCCAGGGGAGCACTGTTGGGCATTGTGGTGGGGGCTGGTGAGGACCTGTTCGAGTCAGGCTGAATAAGGAAAGGGAGGGGGGAAAATCGGGTACATTTGGCCCCAGTTCATTTTGTCCATTTCTACCGCTGATAGTAACTTATGTGAACGGTTATTCTTCATTATTGCATGTCTTGTAAGAAAGAAGCGACTCCTCTGAGGTCTTCCCTCTGTGCCACACCCATCAAGGCTGCGTCAACCCTCCACGTAATTGGAACTTGGGAAGTGCAGGCCGCCCTCCTGCCCGGTAGCTTTTCAGCCTTTCTTTGGATGCAACGTTAGCATGTGCTTTGCAAACATTAGCCTGTGCAGAAGGGAGCCCTGCCATTAAGACTGGCAGAGAGGAGATGTGTCATTTTAGCAGGGGCAGAGGAGATGCTACGTTAGCACTCGCAGAGAAGAAATGTCCTCTAATACGTACTTAGTAAAGATGTGTCATTTGTATGTGCCAAGAAGAGATGTGCCATTAGTATGGAACAGAAGTGCAATTGGCATGCAGAGCCGAGATGTGCCGTTAGAATGTGCAGAGACAGGATGTGGAGTTTGCACATGCTAACTGCACATCCCGTCGCTGCACAGGATGTGCAGTTAGTACGTGCAGGGATGGGATGTGCAGTTAGCATGTGCAGAGAGGGTATGTCCCATTAGCATATGCATAGAGAAGGCGTGTCGTTAGCATGCACATCTCCTCTGTGCACATGTGCGCAATTAGCATACATGTATAGAGAGCTGTCCCACTAGTGTGTGCGCAGAGACAATGCACCATTAGCAGATGAGAAGAGATTTGAAGTCACTATGGGTAGAGATATGTCCTGTCAACGTGTTCAAATATCGGGCTTGCTAAACAGAATGTGTTCTAGCAATACTTGAAAACAATGTCTGCCATTAGCATATGCATAGAGATGTGCACGGTATAAAGGTGCAATTTACACATGCAAATGACACAAATTTGCTCTTCAAATGCTAACAGCACATCTCTGAAAATGCTGAAAGGAGATGTTCCTTTACCATGTGCACAGAGTACGTGTCATACTCGTTAGTATGTGTCAAGAGGAGTTGCGTAGCTAACATGTTCAGGGAGGATATATGCCATTATCAAGTGGAGTGATGTGCTGTTACTATGTGCTCAGACGGGATGTGCCGTTTGCATGCGACGTGAAGGGCTCTGCGCAAGCCAGACAACTTTGATCTACAACTCTTTTGGTCTACGGGTCTGATTTTACATATGCATTGGGTATATGTGTTGGATACGTTTTACTCTATTGCAGAGGAGAAAACTCATTTTTACTCTCTTGTTTTAGCATTTACTCTCTAATTTGAAAAATCATGCGTAAAATACTCCCACCTCAAAATCTTATCTGGAGCACTGCCTACATATACTGGTTCTATTTCCCATTTTAATACCACTGTATTCATGAAACCAGTATATGTTCCGACTGAAAAAGAGCCTTTCTTTTTTAGACAAAAAGGGACAGTTCTTGGGCTTTAATTCACTGTGTAAGATGGTGGGATTGCATATTTGTCCCCTTCTGTTCTTACATGAAAAGTCATTACAGATGACTTTTCTGGTGGGGACAATCTATCTCGTCTATTTTGTCGTGTTATCTTTTGTGTACTTTTCCTCGTGGGCTCTCGGGCTATTACTTGTGCTTTATGGAAAATGGAACAACCCACAGGCTTCATTATTATCTCCTCAAACACATTCATGTTGGTTCTGTCTAATTGACCCGTACTACTCCCATTCCATTTCCCATAAAACATTGCACCTAAAGATGCACTACATGCAGAACGTAATATTAATGGCTGTACATAACACCCTATTCCTTTCCCAGCATGCTGTGGTAAATGGGCACATACCCAGCAATTTTTTTTCTTCAGAATTGCATGTGTCATGTTCATGATTAACAACAACGTATTATTCCCAAAACCTTCCCTGTGTTTTTCTTCCATTGGGGGCAGGGTATAGGTAATCACGTGAACCGGGCTTTCAGTAGTGGATATATTAATTATTGGTAAAAACATTTCTAATGGGTGTATCGCTTCCACATACCATAATATTAGGGCTGTTAATATTGGTGCTACCACGCTCATAAAGCACATTATTATTGTCAGTGCCAGCATACAATTCGTTTTACCATGCATTTTTCTTAAGCTTTCAGTCTTTATAATTGACTCATTCTCGGCAGTGGTGGTGCAGGAGGAGGCTGGAACCGGTCCCGTCTTGTTTCTCGTCGTCCTTCTTCCTTATCACAGTTCGTTGTGGATATCTGTCTTCGTCGCGCTTGCTCTGATGTCAATAAGTTCAACAGAATTGTCACAGTTCAGTTCTGCCAGTCCTTAATAGCCTGGATTTGTTTATTCATTTTTAGGCAAGATCACTTGTCCTTTCTCATACTGCTCAGAGGACCTTTGATCGGTTATCTTATTGCCTTAGTACCATGTGCACCCAGCTTGTCCGCTCTGGTTCCTGACACATGTACTTTTATGATCGCACTGAGGAGCCGTGAGTCTTGAATTGTCACGCTTCTCTCCTCTACACCTCTAGTTCCTTCTCTGTCCATGAGCTGAACCAGAGGTTGACATAAACACCAAAAAAGAACTGCGGATCACTTTGTCTTTCGAGGCCGCAAGTTGTATCGCCTTACTCCTTGTATCGTGTGATCCGTGAACAGTGCCGGTGCACTTCCAGATTCAGGCTCAAAGTCAGCCTGTGGTGCTTCTGCAGGAGCTGGTGTGTGCCGCGCCAATGATGCAGGTCCGTTCTTTGGCGTGCTGGTGGGCGCCAAAGGGGTACACGATTTGTTTCTGCTGGTATTTGCAAGGCAGATTTTGTGTCGGCCAGCAGTGATGTCGATTCTGCTGGGCAACGTTGGGGCACTCTTTACCCTTCCCCCCTTTTTGGCAATCGTCTCAGGCTTTGTTTCGAGTTTCACTTCTCGTTTTGGCAGATTTGGTGGCTGCTTACTGGCAACAGTTTCTTCCGTTTCTGGAACCGCAATCTCTTCTCTTTGCTGTCTCTTTCCGGTTGTCTGGGTCAGGCAAGTCTTTCAGTGAAGTTAGAATCCTCCTGGCATGGGTGGCATGGATCCACGACTTCCTTCCATCCACCCGTATTGCCGTCTGCATTGCCAAGAGTACTTGATAGGGCCCGCGCCACCTGGATGCTAACGATGACTTTCTTTCAAAATTCTTTAGCAGTACCCAGTCTCCTGGCTCCAGCGCGTGCCCCGGACCGGTGTATCTCACTGGTAATGCCTCCTGCACCTGCTGATGAATCAAACGCAATTTCTGCATTAAGAGGCAACAATAAGTACTAAGCACAGGATGTTCTACCTCACTAAGACGTTTTGGCTGTGGTGCGCACCATACATTTGCCGGCCTCCCCATTACGATCTCGTACGGGGAGAGCCCAGTTTTAGCCTGTACAGACGTACGCACGCATGCATAATAGTGCTATTGGTAATGCATCCACCCAACTCAACTTGCTTCCCGCACAAATCTTGCTAATCATTGATTTAAGAATCCCGTTGTGCCACCGGCAGAACTCGGATGCCTTGAACTATGGAATCTCTTATCAATTGAAAGACCAGCACATATCTGTAACACCACTGCACCCACAAAATGTGGTCCATTATCGGACCATAGGACACGGGGCAAGCCAAATCTGGTAAAGTATTCCTTAAGCATTACTTTTGCCATGCTCATTGCTGTGCAGTCCTTCAAGGGATATGCCTCCACCCACTTACTGAATGCACAGATCACCACTAAGGCGTATTTTAAGTTTTGACATCTCTCCATCTCTATGAAATCAAAATGGATCACCTCAAATGGCATAGAGGGCGGGCCAAAACTGCCTATTGGAGTCACTGTTCCCTTTCCTACATTGTGGTGCAAACATGTGATACAGTTCTGCACCAACCTCTCTGCATTTTTTTTTATGTTTACATTCTGCCATACTGTAGAAAGGTGCTGTATTATCTTTTTCGCACAGATGTGAGTAGGGCTGTGGGCCATTGTGACCATTGCAGTCACATACGAATTTGGCAACATCCAGTTTCTAGTTCCCTTGTCCACCCAACAACATTCCAGATCTAACTCAGCAGAGCCCTCTGCCCACCCCTGTATTTCATCGGCCGTAGCTTCGGCCTGCATTTCTTTGACAGTGGCAACTCCATTTTCTATCATTCAGGGTACTTCCTCTGTCTTGACCGTCATCATTTTATTATTCAAATCAGTGGCAGTTTGTTTCGCAATTCTGTCTGCGAACACGTTTCCCTCTCCTACTTTGCATGTTACCTTTTTGTGTGCCTCGCATTTCACTATTGCTAGGTGTTTTGGAAGCGTGAGTGCAGACAGCAATCGTACAATCAAAGGGCCATGTTGAATTCTGGCGCCATGTGATGTCAAAAACCCTCTCTCAGACCAGAGTCGACCAAAGTTATGAACCACCCCAAAAGCATACTGGCTATCAGTATATATATTCACATTCACATTTTCAGAAATCTCGCAGGCTCTGGTTAATCCTATTATCTCTGCGGCTTGTGCCGAATTGAGGGAATTCTTTTGCTTTCTACAACGCTCTCTAGGGTAGTGATAGCATATGCGGCAGTTGTCGTGCCATCTGGTAATTTAAAACATGAGCCGGCACAAAATAACTCTCCATCTGGCTCTTTCTGTGGGGTATCACTTAAATCAACTCTCCCATTTGTTTCTTCCTCAGTGACCATTAAGCAATCGTGGGGGGGTGATTCATCCTCCCCAATTTCTTTTATGGGTAGTGGCATTAATTCTGCAGGATTCAAAGCGCTACACCTCATACATTTGGATATGGGGCACGAACAAGATAATCTCATATCTTGTCAATCTAGCAGAGGTGGGGTGTTGCGTCTGTGTCCTATTTAATAGAACGTCTATGGCATGTGGCACCATCAAAATTAAAGTGTGCCCCAATACCATCCCTTCCGTTTGTTTCACTGACGCAGCAGCCACCGCGAAAGATCGCAAACATTGTGGTAGTGCGCGCGCTACAGGGTCCAGCGCAGAAGAAAAATAGCCACATGGCCTATTTCTTCCACCTTGTTCCTGTGTCAAAACCGCCAATGCACATCCTTCCCTTTCACACACAAAAAGTCTAAAATTCTTCTCATAATTCGGCATACCCAAAACTGGAGCCGAGCATAATGCAGTTTTCAATTCATCAAATGCTTTCTGACATTCCTCATCCCACTGTAACGGCATAACCGGATCCTTTCTAGCAAATTCACCACCGGTTTCACAATTAACGCAAAATTACCAATCCATTGTCGGCAATATGAAGCCATGCCTATTATGGCACTGACTCCTTTCTGTGTCTTTGGAATAGGCATACAAGAAATACTATCTATGCGTTCTGGCGTTCGCCTTCTCCCTTCTTTTGAAAGTAGTTAGCCTAAATAGGCCACCTCCTTTCGATTATATTGAAATTTCTTCAAACTAGCTTTATGGCCATGTGCCGCTAGGTGTGACAGTAGTAATACAGTGCTTTCTTTACAAATCACCTCTGTGTCTGCAGCTAACAAAAGATCGTCTATGTATTGCAAGAGTACACAACCCACTGGTGATTCTAGCATGTCTAGCTGCTCTTTTAATGCTCTACTGTAAATACTTGGGCTTCCCGTGTAACCTTGCAGAATCCGCGTAAATGTAAATGATCGTCCTCCTAATGTGAACGTGAACAAATATCTGCTGTCCTTGTCCACTGGAATACTGAAGAACGCATTTTTCAAATACACTACTCTAAAATATTCTGCTGAAACAGGTATCATTGTCAATATTGTAGTGACATCTGGCACTAGAGGAAATTGTGGATTTACTACCTTGTTCAATGGGCGCAAATCAATTATAAAACGGTATGGTACTTCATTGCCTCCTTTTTTATAAACTGGAAGAATCGGGCTGTTGCATGTACTGCCTGCAATTTCCTCGATTACCCCTAGTTTCACCAAATCTGTAACAATACTCTTCAATCCTTTCTCGCCTTCAGCCGAAATTCTGTATTGGGGAATTCGCGGTAGGGGTAACACCTTCTTTCAAAATGATCTTTACTGGCTCTATCTTTAAACATCCTACATCATTGTCATGCATTGCCCATATACAGGTTGGCACTTAGTTCCCCTGGTAAAGTTTCGGACATGAATTCTGACACAGGGGCATCGTGTGGCCAAATCGTTAGGAACACTCCGTCTGCCGTTCAATGTATAACGGAACCTAATTTTTTCAACAAATTTAATTCCAACAAGTTCTCCCCACAATTTTCTGTTAAAAGGAAAGGACAATATTCAGTAAATGGTCCTATTGTAACTGGGACTGGTTTGGACACTGGATTTATGACTGGTGTACCTGCGAACCCTACGGAAACATTATTTTGCCCTGACAGTGGTATATCCGGAACCAAGTGGTGGTCTATTGAACACTTCTGCGCTCCTGTATCTACAAGAAAGCGGTGCTCCTCATTCCCGACTCTCATTTCTACGTAGGGTCCTCTCTGATTCACGGGAATAGACACTGGTTCCGATCCCTGTCCTGGGCTGTCCTATTGGGGAAATAACACATCGTCCGATGTGTAATCATTGCTGTTACTGTAATACGTGTTTGGCTGTGTATCGAAAACGTTCCCACTCTTTCCTCTATTTCCCCCACTCTGGTCTCCATACTGTTGGTTTTGCTGTCCCTGACTCTGGTTTGGGGCATTTTGGTTTTGGCCTTGGTTTTGATTACCTCCGTTATTGTGATGCTGCTGCATACTATTCCTATTTGGTCCATTCGCTCCTTGGTGTCCTCTATGCTGTCTCCTCTGACCAGACCCATTTCTATTCTGCAGATGCGGACATTGCGCTCGCCAATGTCCTTCCTCCTTACAATACGCACACTGATTTGGTCCCACTGTTCCCCCCATGCATATTCGAATTACTCCTTCCTTGTGCATTCCCTCTCCCTACATTATGTCCCACTACTTGCTGCAGTAGTACCTGTGTTTTCAGATTTACCCTATCCCTCTCTTCTTTCTCTTTTCCCGCAGTCACTCTGTGCTCATAATATTGGGCCATGTGTAATACTTCGCCCAACGTCTTTGCTTGCCATGCACTCTCTGAAGTCATTATTAGCTCCTGGATTGGAAGTTTTAACCCCCTCACATATTTGTCAACAAATAACCTCTTTCCCGCTTCCAAGCCCACATCCTGCCCACTGAAGTCTGTGAATACTTCTTCAAATCTATTAAAATAATCTGTAGCTAACTCATCCTTGCCTTGTACACATGCAGTCAATTTGTCCCATTGAATTATTTTCTCTGGGACAATTTCTTTTAATTTCTGCACTATACGTGCTGGTAATGCTACCAGGTTCGGTCCTGGTGTTCCTCCAACCGCTTTATTCCTGTCTTCTATTATCAAGTCCGCCCATGTGGCGCCAAAGGCCGTTACGTCATCTACCTTCCTTATTTGTTTCCATATGTCTGCTGGCAGAAACACTGGGAATGTTAGGTCTGTGTCACCCATTGTAAGCACGGATGATTGCAGGCAGGACTCTACTTCCTTGTAAAACCCTGCAGGATTCTTTCTTATATCAGGAATCGTCTGCTTTATGTTGTTCACCTCCTGTCTGGAAAAGGGGACATGCACATATTGGGCGGTGTAATGGGCTGGTGTTACCTGCGCCGCTACATTGCCCCCTGTGGGAACCTCTACTTTGGGCACAAAGGTAGGTGGGACCTCTCTCATAGGAAATGCCCCACTTACTGTCCCTCCCCCTTCTCTCAGGTGTAACAATATTCCCAGATCCAGCAATATGGCTGTTTCTCCTGCCCTTCGCTCTAGTGCTCTTCTATACACTGCCATTATTTCGGGTGGGCTGGCCTTATCGTTTTTTATATCTTTATCTAATAAATGTTCAGCCATCAACTGTAGTGCTTTTCTTTTCATGGCATGGAATATTCATCAAATATCTCATGTATCTCCATTGTGGGAATAGTGGGATCCGACATCCATCTAAACGCTTCTCGTATACATACTTTTAATTTGTCGCCCCTCTGCACTGACGACATTGAATGTCGTTGTTGTATATACGGCTCTACAGTTTCCTTCCTATGTCTCCCGATATCCCTACCCCTGTACCCAGGTGTAGCAAACATTTCGGCATAATCATTATCTAATTAATTTTTAAGTTCAAAAAAGTCCATATACATGTTCTCTCACTTCTTCATCCCTCTCCCTACAGCGTGCTAATGCATTCAAATCTAACAATCGCTGCGGTGGTATTTCCCAATTAACTTTCCATTTCTCCACCAAATATTCACCCATGCATTCCAACACTACCTGTCATTCGTTGCTTCTTCGAAAGTCATACATCGAAGCCAATGCTGCCATCCCATCATTCCCGTCTATATACATCTCTGCCTGTTGCTGCAATTCCACCTTCCTTTCTTTGCTGATCGCACTGCGAGTTATCCTCGTGCATCCCCGTTGGTCAGTCCCGCCTCTTGCCCCCGCGGTTTCAACTTCAACCCCGGAAGGAACGGATGGTACCGAGTCTGTGTCTGAGGCGGGAGGTGCGGATGGGACAATGGGAACAGGGAGTGTCTGTAGTGGGCCTGGTTGGCTAATAGGAAGTGCTACGTGCGCGGTCTGTGGCTGTGGGAGGGCTTGAGCTACCGGAGGGAGAGCTTGGGCTACGGGCGGGGTTTGGGCAATAGCTACTGACGTGTCTGGCTGATCTTGGGCCTTGTTTTGTATGGGTCAATATGTTTTCTATCAATTCATCTGCTATGTGTAATTCTCGTTGTGGATATATCTTTTCTATATTCAACTGGTCATGCCTACCTACCCTTCTTAGACTCTCAGTCCACTCCTCCTCTTCTTTCTCTTCCGCTACTTCACCTTTCGATTTATGCCTGCATGCATGCTTCGCTCTGCTTTTAAATCGGAGCATTGCTTCCCTTCTCCAGTCTTTAATAGTCTCAAATGCTGCAGGACACGCTTTCTTTTTTATCGACACCCTTTCCAAGTTATCAATTCTCGCTATCTCATTAATCGGCCACTGATGGTCTTGTTGCTTTCTAGTTTGCCTATGCCAAGTCTCACAGAATATTATCGAACCCACTCCATACTTCACATACATCTCATACGCTGGCGTTCCCCCAGGTGGTACAATTTGGCCATCTTCCAAAGATTGTCTACCACAGCGGAAAAACCCACCTAAGGTGGACAATGCCCCAGGCATGTTTCAACCTTCCCCCTGGTTAATCAACCTTACCTAGGGCGTTTGATTTTGCAAAGTCTACTCTCCACCAATATCAGGATTACTTTGAATCGGGGAATGACTCACCTGATAGATCAAGTCGCCTGTATACTGAAGCACCAAATGACTTTGTGTCTGCGTTTCTTGGCTTCCGCCTCGTTTCGGGACCATCGCCTCCTTGTTCTCTAGCCACACACGTCGATCAGGGATCAGATGTGTGCAGATCTGCAGAGGAGTCTCATCACTTCTACAGGGTGCCCCGAACACCTCTTGATCCCGGCTCGATCGTCCTGTCCTCGCCGTGCTCCACCTTACTCAATTACAATGTTATGCGATGGAACAATTGGGGGAGGGTCCCTATTCGGGCGCCATCTTGAAAGGGGCCCCTAGGGGTCCCTAACGTCTATGGAAACAAGGCGAGTCCCCACACACGATAGATACACCAGACACGAGGTTGTATTCCCAAAGCTAGGGTTTATTGCAAAGCAAAAGTCTCAGTTGGCCAACTCGGTCTCACGCCCCACGACGTGTATCTATAGATCTCGAGGGACGCAAGAGAGTGAATTACATACATCAGTTACATATATACAAAATGCATATCAAACAATCAGCTATGACATGTTTAACACCCCCCTTTTTCTCTGACAACTATGACACATTCAAACATCTATTCTAGTAACAATTTGCAATTTGTGAGTGCGGAGGCATCTTTCAGTTGTTGAATAGAACACAGCACTTCTGTTCTTGGAAGCGAGCTACATACGGGGGGAAGAGTTGCATTCCAAACCTTGCTCTCTATTAGGTGCTATTTGTGTCCTGGGAGCCGACACGCTCTAGCGGGGCTCAGCAAAGGGGGGGCCGTAAGAAAAGCATAATTCAAGCCTTTTGCTGTTTTATTCTAACATATTCTACCATATAACGAGACTGGCGGGGAGCTGCGAAATGATTAAATGCCCTGCAGCTCTGCTTTAAGGCTACATTCTGGAGGGAGCTGGGCATTCTTCCTGGCGCTGCCTACGTTGCGTTTCAACGGACTCTTGTTATCCTCACGGCCCTGCGGCCTTGTCCTTTTTACGTGTAGACAACAATGTTTTACAGTCGAGCAGTGTAAGCAGAAAATATACTTGCGAAGCAATAGGAACAGAAAGCAATGAGCAATGGTTAGAAAACAAAATGGTGATTCTTGTTACATCAAAATGGCCGTTCATTGGCAAACTCGAAAACCTATATTCTGTCATATCGTGCATGAGACGGTTGGCCCACGGCCACCAAAATACGTTTGCGGTCACAAAGTAGAGGTATCCATTTTTCTAGACTGACGCACCCTTCCAAAACAATTACAAATCGAAACCTGAAGAAAGTTCCTCCTTCCCATCTCCTTCTTCCTTTCCAACTCAAAGAATGCCCCTGAGACTTTAACCAATACTTTCAACACAGAATGTACCCTAGTCCTGAAAAAATGCACTCCTCAAGTCAACAAACCTAAAATACCTAAAGCTCCTCAAAACCCCTAAAGACCAATTGATTCTGTTTACTCCTTCCAGTGCAGATTGTACCAAAATACAAATTGCCTTCCAAGAAAAGATACTAGAGCCCAGGGATAAAATCCAAGTTCAGATAAATGCTCAAACTAATATACCATGCAAATCCCCCTTGAGACCACCTACACCTCGGTCCGCGGCTCCTCCGGATGATGGCTCCCTATTTAATTTCTCGGAAATAATGAGCTTAGACTTGCTGTCCACCTTAAGTGACATGCGCCCAACAACTGGACTTGACAACGTAATCCCCCCCCCCCCCAAAAAAAAATGATCCTGGACAGTAAGGATACTTTCGCCCCCTTCCTGGTCTGATTTGTTAATGCCTCCTTATGCACCCAACTAGTTCCTGACGGCATCAAAAAATGTTTGTCACCCCCCTTTTGTGAAAACCAGGTCTAGACCCCAGTGATGCAGCTAACCTAAGACCCAATACGAACAGCAACTTGTTTTTTAAAATGTTAAATAAAGTTGCCACCCATCAGTACCAGACCAACATTGAAGCCACAAATATCTTACATTGGACGCAGTCAGGTTTTTGTCCTGCCCATAGCACTGAGACAGCCCTGATCGCTCTTCAGAGTCAAATGCTGAGTATCATGGACCTGGGAAAGTCCTGCCTCCTGTTGCTATTAGACCTATCAGCTGCTTTCCATTTACTGGACCATGATCAACTCATGCACAAATTAAGTGACACCTGCCACGGCTCCACCCCAGCCTGTAAATGGATCCTTTCGTTCCTGTCTGGAAGACAGTCCAGAGTCTGCTGGGGGAAAGCTACTGCAGCACCCTCCCTTTCTACCTTTTGGGGTGTCGCAAGGAGCTTGCATGTCCCCCTTATTATTCCACCTATACATCCTATCCCTATGCAGCCCCCTAGAAAAATCTGGAGTGTTGCGGACCAATTACACTGATGATACGCAGTTGGTCCTGGAGCTCTCGGGAGACAATGCTGCTGACAGTCTACTCCTCCAAAACATCTACAACCAGATAGACTTGTGGATGATGGGAAATGGGATTTGCCTCAACAAGGGCAAGACTGAGCTCCTCAACTTGACTCCCCACAAGCTAGGGCTAAACTCCCCAACTGTTATCAGACACATTCCATCCAGGACTGCTGTATCTCGGTTAAGGAGAAAATTAAAACGCTTGGTGTGCATATTGATTGCTCATTGAGTGCATAGTCCCACGTGAACCTAGTCACCAAAAAATGCTCCTATCACTTAAAACTACTCAGGCATATTCAGCCATATCTAAACGAGAACGACTCAGCTGCCATCGCTTGGCCCACCATCTTGTCAAGAATAGATGATTGTAATGCGCTGCTAGTAGGGGCGGATTTAAAAAGAAAAAAAAGAAAAAATAAACATCCAGCATTTACAAACGATCCAAAATGAGACAGTTCAGGTTGTAAAAAAGTCCCACGCAGAAGCCATATCTCAATTCACCGGCGGGCACTACACTGGCTACCAGTATTGGCTAGATGTAAATTTAAAGCAACAACCTTACTTCATAAGTGTCTTTTTGGGAAGTCTCCCAGTTACCTTAAGTCAACCTTCACATGGCACGGTTCCCTGCCCTCTCTTAGATCTGCTAACACCAATCTAGTTGCTCACCCTTCCTTCAAGAAAATCAAAGGACTGGGTAGATCTTTTGCAAACTGCACCTCCAGATTCTGGAATGACCTCCCTTTATTGTTGCGCTCTGACTCGAACATAAAATAATTTAAGAAGGCACTGAAAACCTTTTATTTTTGCTTAGTCCTCCTTGATCTGTTCTGGCCTGCCCTGTCCCCTCTCTTCCTGGGACTTTTGTGTACATGTGCGCCTTGATACCCGCAGGCTCTGACGCATTATAAACAAATAAACTAAATAAATAAAAAATACTGTTAAAAGAAGCAAGCCCATACATTGGCTACCCACACACTGTACAGCGGTTTGCTGCTCTGGAGTTAAGTCTGTGCATTAACAAATGGAATAAATTAAAATAAATCGCATGATGGTGGAAGATAATGCGCAAACACAATACGCCTGATCTGTCTCTATCCATTACTTTCATTATGCAAATCCCTGCCGCCAAACAAATAGATGCATTGTGCACATCCACATGTGCCCCTCACACAATAAATCATGAGACTTTGCAACCATGTATTTTGGGTCATTCTGCGTGATGTTGAACGGTCTTGTTTGCATCCAGTCTGCACATTGTAAATTCTCGGGCTCAGTTTGTACGTACATCACCGTTTATAAATATAATATTTTCTCACTCAGTATATAAACAATTCAATCATTGAGAAAGTCTCCCTCATTCTGTGAATAAATCTCCAATGGGAACGGAGATGGGGATAAGTAGCACAATAGTTCCTGGCTGCTTTGCATAAAATGAACGTATTTTGGCAATATAATAATGGCCATAGATTTTTATATTTATTACGTATGTTATAGTGAGGCAAGCATGCAACTATCTTGAGCACACAATGCACACTTGGCTTGGTGCTCGTTTCATTTGTCACAATACTCCGTATTGGTGCATTGGGAGTCTTATCTTCAGTTGATGGGGAATCCTTTCCCAGGGAAAGTAGACAACTCGTATTTATAGATCCCTGACAAGTGCTAGACATCCATCTGGGAATAAGAAGCTGATTTTGCTTGTATATTGATCAGTAATTGTTGTGAAATGCTCTGGTTCTTCACAATTTGAAGTGGAAGTATGTTTTCTCCTTTGGGATAGTGTTTGTTCTCTTTTTTTGTTTGAATGCACTTATAAATTGTCAATGCATAGCCAATTCAGGATTCATGGGATTAAGCTCTTACATAGCTGTCCATTGCTGCATGCTAGAATGGCCAGGTTGTATCTAAAAGTTTGGGAAACCTGTTGGAGAGGATGGAGAGACAGAGGGACTTTTTAGCTTGTGTGGTCGAACTACAAGCTTATTGGAGAGAGATTTTATCCTAGCTGAAGGAATGTAAAGGTATGTATAGGAAGTTTGATAATGTATTCTTCTTATAACCTTAAAGAAGAGAGGCTTATTTATGTATAGGAATCAAAGGAAAGAAATGCATTTTTGGCACAAAAACTAGAAAAAAATGTACCATTGTTAACAGATGGGTCCTTCAAAATGGGGTGAGAGAATGTGATTTAAGACCTAACGGATGAATGGGATGTTGGAGGAAGTGCTCAATTAAGGATAGAGGGGTGACGGAATAGTGCTGTAGGGCTTTCCGTGAGGGTAGGGAGAGAGAGAGAAGTAGGGTGATGGATTAACATAGAGTCTAGGAAACATATTCTTCAGAAAGTAGGTGGGCTTTGGGGTTGGATTTAAATGGTAGAAGATTTGGAGTAGAAAAGAAAGGGAGAGGAAGAGCATTCCAAACTAAGGGATGGAGGAAAGGGCGGGGGTGGAAACGAGAGGCAGCACTGGGCGCTCCATTGGTGGCAAGGAGGTGAGCCGAGGATGATTGTAATGAGCGAGGCGGAGAATAGAAAGTGAGATGAGCAGATGGGTTAGGTTGGGCAAGTCCATGGATAGTTTTGAAGATAATGAGAAGTTTATACCCGGTTATTTGTTTCATAGATAGCCAGGCAATCAAGCAATGGGCAGATAAGGTGGAGGTAAAGTGAGAAAGGTTGAAAAGTGTGTAGACCGCAAAGTTGAAGACTTTGTCCACAGGTGAAAAGCATAGTTGGGAAGGCCACAGATGAGAGTGGCATAGTTGTCAGATCAAGAAAGGACTAATGAGAAGATTAATGGTTTTGCAGTATTGAAAGGAAGAAGATAACAGGTATTTCTGATTATTGAGGATGTTGAGTTAGGCTGCAGTGGTAGATTTGGAGATGGAGAGCGCGAAGGTGAGATGGGTCGTAAAATACACCAAGGTTATGAGTGGAAGCAGAATAAGGAAGGGATTCTGCAGAGAAGAGAACAAGAGAGGGAAAGGAAGAAATAGTATATTTGGCTGGGAAGTAGAGAACGTGGAGTTTAACTTGAACGAGTGAGATGCCATGCAGTATTTGATGGCAGCGAGAAAGTTTGACATTTTTGACAACTGCTCATCGGATGAGGAGGGAAAGGAGAAGACCGAAGTGTCATCAGGGAAGTGTTGATAGGAGAAGCCATAAGAGAAGATCAGAGCACCAAGAGCTGAAGTATAGAGAGTGAAGAGACGTGGGCCAAGGACAGACCCTTGGGGAGCTCCAACAGTATGGGGGTGAGTGGGGAGATAAAAATGTTTCAGAATTGACAGTGTCTAGGGGCAAGGTATGAAGGAAACCAAGCAAGGGCCTTATCTCTGATGCCATGGACAGATAATGTGGAGAGAAGTTCATAATGGTCAACAGTATCGAAGGCAGCAGGGAGGTTGAGAAGAATAGGAATGGATGAACGGTTTACATGAGAGGAGAGCTATCTAGGTAAAAAGCTGAGATCGGAAGCCAGATGGAAGAGCGCCCTGGAGGTTGTGAGTATCAATAAAACTCTGAGAGTCGATTGAATAATACTCGCTCTGGGTTTTTGGAATAGTCTGGTAGAAGAGAGACCAGATGAAAGTTGGCAGGACAGTTGGAATCGAGAGCAGGTTTCTTAAGGAGAGGGATGACAGTAGCTGATTTATAGGATGAGGGAAAAGTATCATTATCAAGAGAGGAGTTGAATAGGGAAGTAAAGTGCAGAGCAAACCTGGGAGCTGTGCGCTTCACAATGTGCGGGTCCGTGGTTCAGTGGGGGCACATGAAGGGTTAGCCATGAGGGGTAAGGAAATAATCTCATCAGGGTTGGTGGGGCCAAAGGAAGACCTAGTGGGAGAGCAGGATAGTAGTGGCAGAGAAATGTGAGCAGGAGGATGGGATAGAAGATGCGTAGCAATGGTACTGAGAAAAGTAGAACATTTTGAAGCAAAGTAGGTAGAGAGCAAGATCATTTGCTGAAAGAGTGGAGGAGATGGAGGTCAGAGAATTGAGTTGAAGGATTTTTAGAAAAAACTGGGTTGGGAGGATTGAGATGAAATGGGAGATGGAAGTCATGTTTGGCAGAGTCCAGAGCAGTTTTGAAGAGCAGTGAGGTAGAGTTGCAGATCTGAGGAGTGTCTTGAACTTTGCCAAGTGAAAAGCTTTTTCCACATTATTTCTAGGGTGCATATGAGAGATGTAATCTAAGGCCGTGGAGGGGAGAATTTAGGAGTAAATGTGCAAAGATGATAACGAGAGGAAAAGGGAGCATAGAGAGCAGTGTTAAAGGTAGTGGATGCTTCTTCAGTTGATGGAAAGGCGAGTTCAGCAGAATAGGAGAAGTGATGTAGGTCAGAGAGGTAGTCGGAGGGTGTAGGATTTTTTAACGGGACAATATCTAATTCAGGGGAATTTCCCACCCATACACAACCATGTACTTACAATTCTCCTTTATTTAATAAAGTTCTTTCTTTGAATTTCAGACCTTCATTTTAATGGAAATTATTCCTTACAGCTTTCCTCCCCTTTCGGAACAAGAAACACACAGGGTTGCATAGAATGTCTATTTATTTAAAAAAACAGAAATAATTGAATTCGCTTAGAGATGAACAACTTGGTCAATGATGAGAAATAATCAACACACTCGTCACTTCAGTTTTCCATGCTACAGTTATGGAAATAGAGACTTTAGTACCACACACTTCAGTATAGGTATTGTGGCAAGCCAGAAGAAGGACGCAGGCACTTGGAGGACATGCTTCACAAGTTTTTATTAAAATAAAGTAATAAGACCTAACTTTCTCTATCACTATGAGTGGTTCCTGCCTAATTCTAAGTGATCCGGCTGCGGCTGAATTTGCTGCGTCCGGAATGTTCTCATGAGAAAGGTGCGGACTACCAAAAGTTTGCACCTTTCTCATGCGAACACACTTACATACTACGGGGGCTGCAGGGGTTTCCCTCGCAACCCCCGCTCACTATACCACACAGTATAGTGAGCAGGGTGTTGCGAGGGACACCCCTGCAGTCTTTTTTTTTTTTTTTTTACTTCCCTGCAATGCTACCACCAAAGTTTCGAACTTTTGGTATTCGAACCTTTGGTGTTAGCATTTTTCTGTCGTATTGTACGGTCGGGCATTTTTTTTTGGTCCGATCGTACAGTACCTTCCTGCCTATGCTACAAACTAAGGTGCTCCTCGGTCAGTCGTGAATGTCCAAAGGAATTAGTCTGCCATCCAAAACTAACCTACCAGACCCTACCACTATGAAAACTAACTTGTATCTGGAGAAGGTATCCCTTCTCCTGAGGGTACGTCTAGTACCAGTCTGTAGGATTTTCTTATCAATATATAATCCTCAAATAATATCTTGTGATTTCTTGGATCAGTCTCTGTAATTCTTCAAAAGGGCTATTGTGTTTTAACCTCCTCCTTGGAAGACCTTTTTTGGGATCCTTTACAAGTTATATATTCCTGGTTGCAGTTTTCAGCTTATCCTTGGCAGATACTCTTGTTTGGATATGCTTTCCCTCCTGGCCCATTATAGTTCAGATCGCTTTGGCCTACGTGATTCTGTACTTGGTTCAGTTGTCGACTTCCTCTGAACTCTTGCTCAAAATATTCTCTCTTTAATATTATGCTCCTCTTGTACCAAATATCTAGTTATTTCCCCTTTTCCCAGGCTATTGTTATCCACTGAACTTTTCTCTTAATAATTAGATTTTCAGTACTGGCATCACAACATTTGAAGTTCATGGGTTTCAGGTTTGAATTTCTTTCCCCCTTTCCTGAGGTATTGTTATACATTGGTCTCTTCTCACAGTATTCAATATGTATCTTGTATCCCAGTAGTTCAAGTTCATTTGCTTCAAAGCTAACTTTGTCTCATGACTTCTACTGAGATGAGTTGCTTGCATCACTTAATGAAACCCTTTCGGCCTTCCATTCTCCCCGTTACCTTCTATTATGAAGGAACATGTCTTTCAGGAGCCTGTTCCTTGGAGGCCTTCTCTCTGGTCCTGGACCTCAGTTGCCTTGCCTTCATCGGCATGTTCCTCCTTGTGGTCTCTCTTATATTCACAGTGTGCTAGTGTTCAGACGAGGGACCGGACACCCTGCGGTTCTCTATGTGCAGTGGTATCGGCAACGGCTTTTGGACAGTATCGGGCGAGTTTCAAACCTGTGGGCTTCGAGGGTGCAGACACTGCCTTCTCCAGATCTGATGCAGTGCAGGGCCTTCTCTTATCTGCGTATGCGCTCCTCTCTCTGTGGCTCATCAAGAGCACATTATTTAACGTACTCTTCCCAGTGGATTGACTATTCTGATTTAAATGGACATGTTCTTTTTCTGTAAAATATGATGTGGCATTTATAATGCGCCTATACACAAGAGTTTCAAGGCGTGACGAGGCAAGGGAGGGAGGGACAGAGGGAACACGGACAACGATCCTACTAGGCCAGGTGATATTCAGATTGCGCGTGCATGGGAAGGTGAAGGAGGGAAGTGCGGTGGGTGGAAGGGAGGGGACAGTGCAGTACATGGGATATATAATAAATAACAAGAGTAAAAGTACGGCCAGCAGGTGGCAAGTGCAAGAGTAAGTGCAGACCTCAGGTGTCAAGTGCTGGTAGTGGGACTGAAGGGATACAGAAAACAGTCTGCAAGTGCAGAGGTTGCCAGGAAGGCAGTGCAGGAGTGAGACGGACTGGGGAGGGGGCCTGGGCCTGAGATCAGATGGTGCTATGTAGAACTCGCCACAGATAACTCCAGAAGACAGAGTCAAAAGCCTTCTGCATATCGAGGGTGGCTGCAACAGCTTGTATGTTTGGGTCGATCCGGGCAAGTATATTGAAAAGACGGCGTAGATTAAGCGAAGTGGAACACCCCGGAATAAAACCCAACTGGTCAGGGTGGATAATGTGTAATATGTAGGGGGCCAATCTCAGGGCCAGCACCTTAGCATAGATTTTGACATCGCAATTGATAAGAGAGAGGGGGCAGTATGAGCCACATTATGTAGGGGGTTTGCCTGGTTTAAGTAGTACCGAGATGATTGCCTCTCGAAGGGAGACTGGGAGGACGCCCGTCTTGCAGGCCTCCTCCCAAAGGATTAATAAATGGGGCACCAGGCAGATCTTATTTTGTTTATAAAATTCAATGGGGAGTCCGTCAGCTCCATGGGTCTTTCCGGTGGCCAGCAAGTCTATAGCCCTGGCTAGTTCCTCTGGTGTGATGGGGGTGTCCAAGGCGTTTTTAGTCTCTGAGGAGAGGAAAGAGAGCTGAAGGCTATCTAAGAATGTCTCTATGTAAGCAGTGGAGGTGATATCTACGTTGGAGTATAGGGTTTCGTAAAAGGAATGCAATTCAGTATTAATATCATGTGATGACAGAGCCAGAGTGCTATCAGCCCTCCCGATAGCCGGAATATGTGTCATACCGTTCTCATACCGAATCAGTCTAGCCAAGATATGACCTGGACGTTCACCCTCCCCATACCTACGAGCTGACTGGGGGTCATCAAGGAACTTCCCTTCTCGTTCTGCGTGGGCGTGAAACATATCCAATTCCGTGCCTATGTCGACGAGAGTGACGGGTGATTTAGAGGAAGCATACTGGGTGTCGAGGAGGGTGAGACGGGATTAACTCACAGCGCTGTCTCTCCGAATCGCCCTGAGAATCCCTGGCTCCTTAGAAATTGTGATGCCCCTGATATACACCTTGAATGTCTCCCATAGGGTAGCTTGTGTTTACATGGAACCAGTGTTAATCTAAAAAAAAGTCTTCAATACTGGATCCTAGTTCAGTTTCAAAAGCAATATCCAATAGGGAATGCGGTTTCAGTCTCCACGAGCAGACCCATGGATCATCTGTAGTCCACTTCAGGGAGACTGTCACTGGGGAATGGTCAGAAAATGTTCTGGGAAGGATAGACATTTGGGTGATAGTTCCAACAAGAGTGTCAGAAATAAGCCATCTGTCTATCCATGACTGAGAATTGTGTATCGAGGAATAGAAGGAGAATATTCGGGAGTCTGGGCGAATCAGCCGCCATGCATCAGATATTTTAAACTGGGCCTGTATTTCTATGATGGATCTGGCCGATTTGGTCAGTTGGCGGGGTCTGGAGCCTGATCTATCGAATGTTGATATCCAAAATAGTGTTGAAATCCCTAGAGAACAAGCATAAGAGGGAATCCGGATAGTAGGGAGGAACGATGAATATAGAAGTCTGGGTCATCCATGTTGGGGCGATATACGTTCAGTAATAGCACTTCCCTGCCCAGCAAATTCCCAAATAGTAATACGTAACGGCCCAGGGGGTCTGCATGTGCCACTCTGTGTTGGAGTTTGAGGCTTTTATGGATTAAAATCATGACTCCACGGTTTTGGGTGGAATAGGTAGTGTAGTATCGTTGGGGGCCCCAGGATCTAGCAAACCTCTCACATCCGCTTGTGAGCGCATGTATTTCTTGTAGGAAAAGCAGGTTAACCTTGTGTCGTTCAATATACAACTGCATTCTGCGCATTTCGGTGTGGTTACCTAGTCCCCTGATGTTCCAGCTCATACATATTATACTGTCAGCCGTCATCAGGGTGGTGCATCAATGACCATAAAAAAGCACCCCGGCTGGGGTATGATCTATCAGGACCGGGCCTGGCGCGCCAATGCGGCAGTCCGGCAGGACCTACACGGACGGGTTCTGAGACTCGGGTTCCCAGCTGCATGTCAAGCAATTTTCCAACTTTAAACATTTTCCAACACTCTGCCCTACCCCCACCCTTCCCCCAATCAGAGAGGTGATAACCCACAAAACCATTAAACAAACCACAAACAGCAGCGTCATCGCCTGGGGGGTCATGTGTTGGCCATGAGCGGTAGTGTATCCGAGGTGGGACATTGACTAGGCATTCTTTGGTGCACAATGTGAAAACAATATACAAGAAGCAAAAGGGGGCTGAACCTGCGGGTCAAATCTGGATGATCGCTGTCCTCATAGGACCAGGGAGTGAAAAGGTATCAGTCATCCAAGACTCATTCCGCATTAGGTATTCATAACAACTGTCAGGGAGTAGAACTGAGGTGTCCATGGGGATAATGTTCAAGGTTCATCAGCCCGGGAAGTGTTCCTCAATAAATTTGGAGGCTTCTTCGGGAATGGTAAAAAAGACTTGGTTTGAGTGTTCAATCCTAGGTTTAGCCGGGTACAGCATAGAGTATTTAACTCCCAAGGCTCGCAACCTTTTCTTGACGGCCATGAATGTTTTCTGTTCTCTGTGGCCGTACAACAAGAAGTCCGGATAAGGGTGGATTCTGGAGGAGCCTAGAAAGAGGTCACCTTTTGGCCCTTGGCGTACGAAGAAGAGCTTCCCTGTCATGGTAGTTGAGTACTCTCGCAATGATTGGGCGGGGAGGAGCACCAGGCCTGGGTTTTGCTGTCAAGGATCGGTGGGATTTCTCAATTGCAAACTGTGGAGAAAGTTATGGGGAGTCCAGCAGGGAGAGCAGAGTGCGCTCAACAAAGACTTCCATAGGGCCTTCAATGTTATATTCTGGAACACCGATAATGCGTAAGTTATTGCGCCTGGAACGTGATTCCAGGTCGTCCTTCTTTTTACTAACATCTTGTACTTGTCTAGAGAAGGCAGTCACTTCAGCCCGTAAGGCAACAATGTCATCCTCAGCTGTCCCGACTTTAGTCTCTACCTCCATCACCCGAGCGTCCGTTTTTTCCATGTGGACTTTGATCGAGCATATTGTTCCACTCATGTCGTCAAGTTTGGAATGAAGAGCAGTGAACCCCCCCCCGCATGTATTCCATCATTTTCTGCGTGTCAGTGGCTTCAGGAGGCGACATGTGTGCCTCCGGCTGGGGTTCATCTGGTTTTGACGCAGCTTTGGTGTACATATTGATGGAGTTTTGCTTTTTGTTGGCACCCTTGGTCATGGTCACTGTAAAGACTGGTAGGGGGTGTCTGTACTTCCGCTCTCTATATGGTAGAGGAGAGGCACAGAGGACCCCAGCCAAGATTCTCTATTATTGGTAACGTAGCCGAGCAATCAAGGCCTAGCTTCTCAGGAGGTGATGAGGACTGGTTCTTAAGTACAGTGTAGTCCCCGAACCCCCACAAAGGAATGTCCACACACTGTATTACTGAAAACAGTCTTTATATAATTAATATTCAAAGGTATGTACACAATCACAATAACGCACTTTGTACTCGAAAGTCAATAATGATAAATATATACAATTCTAAAGTGGTACCACTAATGTTATCAAATCTCATTAAAGTGCATCAACTGTACGGTTAAAATGTCACACAGATCAATAACGAGGAAACCAGCAATAGAAATAGGAAGGAATGCAAGGTGGTTTAAACAATAGGCAGAATGCTGACCCCTACCGCTAGGCACTGTTCTGTGTGGAGATTCCCACCACCTGGGCAACCTGTAAATAAAGATATATAGCACAAGCCCAGTCCATATAATGTTCAATAGTCTTATTTCCTCCTATTAAGGTTTTACCCCCCAATGTACCTGGTGGAGTAGAGTTCTGCGAAGATGCGTCGACTGATCCTTCTTGAGTGACTCCCTTTAAAGCAGGAGCCACGGATCGTCGAGAGGCGTTGAGGAACTCGTCGTTCGGTGTCGGGGAATAGACGGCCCTTCATGAGTGCCCTCCCTTTAAGGCAGGAGCCACGGGTCGTCGAACGTCCGACGGTGAACAGGTTGAACTACGGCAGTGAAGTGGCAGCTTCGTTCCTAGCGGTGCTCGTCGACAACGGAGCATTGGCGTCCTGCAAGGAAGAGGCGTGCGGGGCACCTCGGTGACGATAGTTCTGGACCGCAAAGAGATGATGAAGAACTGTGGCCCAGCAAGGGCGTCGAGTCGTCAGCGTCTCTGTGGTCCATAGGCGGCGGGAAACCCACCGGCAGATGCTCCTCGGCGCGTCAACGGTCGGGCCTTCTCCAGCGGGATAAAGCAGGCGACGATGCAGACGAGAGCGTCCGCTGATCAAATGCAGTTCTTGGGCAACGGGAGCACGGCGGCTCCGGTCGGCGACGGCGGTCCTCAACAGTGGCGGACAACAGTCCGGGTGCTTCTCTTTGAGATTCCGCGGCAGTCCCCGTCTCGGGTCGGCAGCCTGTCAAAGGTCTGTCTACCAGGGAGCCTTGGCAAAGATCAGCTGTGCAAGATGGTCCCTCGTAGCTCGGGAAGAGGGCCCCTTACCAGGTCCTCTCTGGGTCAGTGCTTGGATTCACAGCAGCTTTCAGATTGTGAAGGAGAGCAACAGCAATTCTTCTCGTCCAGCAGGGCTTCAAGGTCAAGCTTCAGTTACTCCAGTTACTCGTCGCAGTGGACTTCAGCTTCTGAACACGATTCCTAGCAGTGACAGGTCTCCAGATATACTGTTGATCTCCCATTCATTCTGCTGGGTCACACTCAAGCATCCAATCACGACTAAGGGCATTCATGCAGGCAGGCAGCCAATCGGGCACACAAGGTATTCAGGCCATTCACTTCTCTCCAGTCACTCGCAACAAGTTATGTGTATTGGGACAAGTACCGAGCCATTCAACACTCCAAACTGCATTCATACCGGTTTCGGGCAGGGCTGTCTCAGTCATTGTGTCAACCACCAGATACTAGACATCCACAACACAGAATGCATATTCGTCACACACTCTATTCACCCGGGTCCCACCCACAGGAGGTACCCACAACATACATCACTGGGAAGGCTCCAGCTAGTCTGGCCGGGCCTTCACAACAACACCATATATGGCACTTCCACCCAACAGCCAGTCAGGGGGAAGGGACAGAGTCAGGGCTTCCCAGGACTTTGGGAAAACAAGGTAATAGGTAATAGAAAGCAAGAGGCCACAGGGGCCATCTTGTTTTCCATCAGGAATCAACTGATCCCAATGGCAGGGCCGGGGTATCCCCAAAATGGAGGATACTCCCCGCACCTGTCAAATTCAGCATGGAGCTGCCACCAGCCCATACCCTGCTCTGTGGGCCCCCCGCAGGTGCCCAAAAACATACACTAGGGGCACAGGGTTGTACCCCCACCCATGGGTGCCATAAGGGTATCCCACGGGTCCATTCACCAAACCAAAAGAGAGAGAGCTGCACCGCCATGAGTCCCACATTAACTCCTGCGCAGAAAACACAACAGAACAGACGATAAAAAGCAGTAAAGGACAAGGATACGGAGGCCCTGTCCTTCCGATGCATCACAGTCCCCCTCTCCCCCCAGACTTGGATGGAGGGTGCCTATTCTCCCAAGGGATAGACCCCCTCATCCAGACGGTCAGCATAACTTCTGGAAAGGCCATCTGCATTATCATGACTCTTCCCTGGTCTGTGCTCTATGGTGAAGTCTAGCCCTTGCAGGCTAATGGACCACCTGAGCAGTTTTGGATTCTCACCTGCATAAGCCACTTCAGGGGCTTATGATCAGTTTGGACCTTGAAGGTAGACCCCGTAAGGTAGGGCCTAAAACGCCTAAGGCTCCAAACTATATTAAAACACTCCTTTTCAACAGTAGCCCACCTAAATTCTCTACCCTTGAGTTGTCTACTGATGAATATGATGGGATGTTCTCTCCCTTTGTCATCTAACTTGGACAAGACCGCTCCAATTCCGGTGTCGCAGGCATCCGTCTGGACGATAAAGGGTCGGCTGTAGTCAGGCGCACACAATACGGGTGCCCTACACAGCCTTTCTTTCAGGCCATCAAAGGCCCTCCGACAGTCTTCAGTCCAATTAACCTTCCTAGGTGAAGTCGGAGCTGTCAGTGGTGCAGCTATGGTTCCATAGTCCGACATGAAATTGCGATAATACCCAGTGAGGCCCAAAAAGGCTCTTACCTGGGTTTGAGTAGTGGGAGTCTCCCTGTCATGTACATCCTGTACCTTACTGGGCAGAGGTTGGATTTGACCCCCTCCTACCTCATGACCAAGACACGTGACTTTCCCGTGTGCTATCTGGCACTTGGTGGCCTTGATAGTGAGGTTAGCCCTTTTCAAGGCCTGCAACACTCTACCCAGATGTGTCAAGTGCTCTTCCCAAGTGAAAATGTAGACGGCAATGTTGTCTAAATAAGCCACACTAAAGGCTTCCAGCCCACTGAGAGCATGATTGACCAATCTCTGGAAGGTGGCAGGGGCATTCTTCAACCCAAAAGCATGACCCTAAACTGGTAGAGTCCCTCTGGTGTTGAGAACCCCGTCTTTTCCTTGGCATGGTCCGTCAGAGCTATTTGCCAATAGCCTGAGGTGAGGTCAAAGGTGCTCAGAAATTTGGCAGCACCTATGGTGTTTACGAGCTCATCAGTCCTGGGCAATGGGTGCGCGTCAGTTTTGGTGACGGCATTGACTCCTCGGTAGTCCACACAGAACCTCCAATCCTTGGTAGCTGCCTGGGAACTTGCCTTGGGGACAAGGACCACGGGACTGGACCAGGGACTGGTTGAGGGTTCAATAACACCCAGATCCAACATCTTGGCGACCTCAGCCTGGATGTGGGTCTTAACCGTATCTGACATTTGGTAGCTCCTGCTCTTGACAGGCACGCTGTCACCAGTGTCAATCTCGTGCTTACACCACGGTGTAAGGCCTGGCGTCAGCGAAAACAGAGAGGCATACTGCTGGAGCAAAGTCCTGCAGGCCCTCTGCTGCTCGGTTGTCAAATCTGGAGAGAGATGCACTCCCTCCACTGAGCCATCCTGAGGGTTGCTATGCAGCAAATCAGGAAGGGGCTCACTCTCATCCTCTTCTCGCTCTGAAGCCAGCAAGAGACATGAGACTTCGGCTCGCCTGTGGAAAGGCTTGAGCCTATTAACATGGAATACCTGAGGGGCTACCCCGGGTATTCCCATGTCAACCAGATAATTGACCTCGCCCATCTTGGAGATTATCCTGAAGGGTCCATTCCATTTATCGGCCAATGCCCTTGGCTTGGTAGGCTCCATCATGAGAACCTCCTGTCCCGGAGTCCAATCCACTTCCGATGCTTTAAGGTCACGCCAGTATTTGTTCAATTCCTGGCTGGCCTTGAGGTTCGCTGTTGCTTGACCCATCATCTGTGTCATCCTCCGTCTGAGGCCTAACACATAGTCCCCCACTTGCTTGGTGGGACCTGGAGGGGAGGCTTCCCAGCCTTCTCTGATCAAGGCGAGGGGCCCCCTCACGGGATGTCCAAAGAGTAACTCAAAGGGGCTGAAACCAACACCCTCTTGAGGTACCTCCCTGTAAGCAAACAGCAGGCATGGCAGGAGGAGATTCCATTTCCTCCTTAGGGGCTCTTCCAAAGCACCTAGCATGCCCTTGAGAGTTTTTTTAAATCTCTCAACCAGACCATTGGCCTGGGGGTGGTAAGAGGTGGAGAACTTGTAGGTTACCCCACACTCTTTCCACATGGTTTTCATGTAACTAGACATGAAGTTGGATCCTCTGTCAGAGACAACCTCCTTGGGGAATCCAACACGGGTGAAAATGCCCAGGAGAGCCCTGGCAAACACCTTGGCAGTAACAGTCCGAAGGGGTATAGCCTCATGGTACCTGGTGGCATGATCTACCAAAACCAGGATGAACCGATGTCCACCTGACGTGGGAGGGTCAAGGGGACCGAGAATGTCGATGCCCACCCTCTCAAATGGTGTGTCAACCACTGGCAATGGCTGCAGTGGGGCAATGACACTGCCTACAGTCTTGCCAGACAACTGACAAGTTGGGCAGGTCCTGCAGTGGGACTCCACTTCTACTCCCATCCGAGGCCAGTAGAAATGGGCAGAGAGCCTCTGCTTACCAAGCCCATTTCTCTTGGCTTACTCTGGTACCAAGATGACCAGCCAAGGGCACCTCATGCGCTTACTGCAGTAGGAAGGGCCTGTAAACCTGGGGTACCACCAACCTCTTGAGGGCCAGGTTCAGGCTTAGTGGGCTCACTAACAAGGAGCTCACCCTCCCAATAAATCCAGAATGTCCTTGGTACTTCTCCTTGTGCCTGGGACAGAGCCTGTTTTCTCAGACCCTCGAGAGAGTGACACACTCTGTCCTTTACAGAAGTCTTCCCGGGAGGGTCCCTCTTCAGCTAACAAGCATTGAAGGTCTGGATGATCCTCCGGGTTGAGAACCTCTCTCACAGGAGAATCTTCTGGCTCTTCTCCCACAGGAGTTGAGATGGGGTTTACCACTGGACCCAGCCCATCCGGAGCATGGATCCCAATGGGTGCTGTAGCAACTGCAGGAAGAGAAGGAGCTCCCTCCACAGAGGAGGCCTTCTTGCTCTTCCTTCGTCTTGCCTTAGGCCGCACCTTTGGCTCGGGTACCAGCCAGACCCGGTGTCACCTGTGACCTAGTGACCGCAGCAGCAGTCATGGGAAGGCCATCCGCAATCAATCCCAACTCTACTAGATCATTACCTAACAGAATGTTAGCAGGGACATTGTCCTGAACCAGGACAGAAAGCTTTGCTGTCTTGTCTCCAATTACGAGTGTGACTCGGGCTACAGGTGATAATTTGGGAGGCCCACCAGCTAACCTGGTGTTCTCAGAGGAGCACCTACATAGTCCTCTGGCTTGAGCAGGGTCCTGTCCACCACTGTCATGCTTGCCCCAGTGTCTCTCAAACCAGTAGAAGGCTGGCCATTCAGGAGGACACTTCTCAAAAACCTACGGGTGTTCTGTGGGATAGTTGCCAGTACTTCTGCGTACTGGTCCCAGGCCCCAAGGGACACTAAGGAAATCTCTACAGGAGCACCAAATGTGATTCCTGCAGAGGAGGGGAGGACAGTGGCCTCCACCTCAGACGTGGGGTAAGGGTAGGTAAGGGTAGGTCAGGCTGACAGCCTGTACTTAGAGTGCCTTACCTTTACACTTGGAGTCACCACTTTTGTGATCCACAGTCCCAACAAGTGCCGGGAGTGCGGGGTACAGTACTGGAACCACCGGGAGCCTGCTTTGCAGCAGGTGGACCACTACTCTTATTCCCAACCACAGATGACTTATCCCCTCTAGATTTTTGGGTCTTAGGAGAGGATGGTTTAGGTTTATTCGTCTGTGGCTGCTTTTGGGACTCCTCAGCTTTCTGAGAGGCCCCCTTTTCTTTGTCCTTGTCCTTCCCACTGGTGTCCTTAGGGGACACCCGGTGGGAGACCCACTTGCCAGCCTAGCCAGCTTAACGGGATCCAAGATGTTCTGGTCAGGAACATACTGACGCAGCTCCGGTGAACAGGCTTCAGAAAAATGCTCAAAAAACAGGTGGGACAATTCAACAAAAGTTTTCACCTTGTAACCATCAATCCACCCCATTATATTCATGTGCGCAGCACTCACCCAGTCCACCCAAGACACATTCTCTCTTTTCTTAAAATCCCTGAACCTTTTAAGGTATTGGGTAGGTGTCTTGCCAAATTTGGCAATCAAAGCAGATTTCATACACTCATACTGACCCCTTTCTTCCACACTCAGCTTCAGAATACAGTCATACCCAGTCTGAGGCACTCTGCTTAGCAAACACTTAGTCCAATCTCTTTTGTCAACATCATGAATTGCACAAGCCATTTCAAACGCTTCAATCCATTGGAGGATATCAAACACACCAACCAAATCTTTCATAAATTTAGTTGCTGAGGACCTGACACTCTCACTGGATTTCGCTGAAGTCTCCACTCTAGCTTTCTCTAGCTGGATTCTCTGACATTCAGTGTCCTTGCTTTGAGTTCAAGATCCCTATTCTTGAGTTGAACTTGTTGAGCCAGCTCCTCCTTCTTAAACTCAGCATCTATTTCCAACTTGCAATATAATAACTCCAGCTCCAAGGAATTGCTGGGGTTCGGAATATAGGCAGCAGGAATGGTGGCATTCCCAGAAACAGATTCAGTAGAAACCCCAGGGGCAGAGTCCTCATTGGTTGCATTCCCCCCCTCATCAAGAGTTTCACCATCGGTCTGGTAGTCCACCAGGGCAGCTATCCGCTCAGCCCTAGACTTATCCACAAAGTCTAACGCCATGGCTTCACAAGCACTCTGGAGAGCCTCTAAGCTCATCCGAGTCAATTTACCATTTGCAATAGACTCCATTGCTTGTAGTGCAGTTATTTTGTACACAACCAAACCTTAATTTAATAAAGTGCATATATGTTGTAAGTGGCACGGTTATACACTGATTCTTAAAACCATAAGCATCCCACCGCTGCCACCAGTGTAAAGACTGGTAGGGGGTGTCTGTACTTCCGCTCTCTATATGGTAGAGGAGAGGCACAGAGGACCCAAGCCATGATTCTCTATTATTGGTAACGTAGTCGAGCAATCGAGGCCTAGCTTCTCAGGAGGTGATGCGGGCTGGTTCTTAAGTACAGTGTAGTCCCCGAACCCCCACAAAGGAATGTCCACACACTGTATTTCTGAAAACAGTCTTTATATAATTAATATTCAAAGGTATGTACACGATCACAATAACGCACTTTGTACTCGGAAGTCAATAATGATAAATATATACAATTCTAAAGTGGTATCACCAATGTTCTCAAATCTCATTAAAGTGCATAAACTGTACTGTTAAAATGTCACACAGATCAATAACGAGGAAACCAGCAATAGAGATAGGAAGGAACGCAAGGTGGTTGAAACAATAGGCACAATGCTGACCCCTACCGTTAGGCACAGTTCTGTGTGGAGATCCTCTCCACCTGGGCAACCTGTAAATAAAGATATATAGCACAAGCCCAGTCCACATAATGTTCAGTAGTCTTATTGCCTCCTATTAAGGTTTTACCCCCCGCCCCCCAATGTACCTGGTGGAGTAGAGTTCTCCGAAGATGCGTCGACCGATCCTTCTTGAGTGACTCCCTTTAAAGCAGGAGCCACGGATCGTCGAGAGGCGTTGAGGAACTCGGCGTTCGGTGTTGGGGAATTGACGGCCCTTCTTGAGTGCCCTCCCTTTAAGGCAGGAGTCACGGGTCGCCGAACGTCTGACGGTGAACAGGTTCAACTACGGCAGTGAAGTGGCAGCTTCGTTCCTAGCGGTGCTCGTCGACGACAGAGCGTTGGGGTCCTGCAAGGAAGAGGCGTGCGGGGCACCTCGGTGACGATAGTTCTGGACCACAAGGGCGTCAAGTCGACGGCGTCTCTGTGGTCCTTAGGTGGCGGGAAACCCACCGGCGGATGCTCCTCGGCGCGTCAACGGTCTGGCCTTCTCCAACGGGATAAAGCGGGCAACGATGCAGACGAGAGCGTCTGATGATCAAATGAAGTTCTTAGGCAAACTGGAGCACGGCGGCTCCGGTCAGCGATGGCGGTCGTCGACAGTGGCAGACAACAATCCGGGTGTTTCTCTTTGAGATTCCGCAGCAGTCCCCGTCTCGGGTCGGCAGCCTGTCGAATGTCTATCTACCAGGGAGCCTTGGCAAAGATCAGCTGTGCACGATGGTCCCTTGTAGCTTGGGAAGAGGGTGCCTTACCAGGTCCTCTGTGGGTCAGTCCTTGGAGGCACAGCAGCTTTCAGATTGTGAAGGAGAGCAACAGCAATTCTTCTCGTCCAGCAGGGCTTCAAGGTCAAGCTTCAGTTACTCCAGTTACTCGTCGTAGTGGACTTCAGCTTCTGAACACAATTCCTAGCAGTGAGACGTCTGCAGATATACTGCTGATCTCCCATTCATTCCGCTGGGTCACACTCAAGCATCCAGTCACGACTAAGGGCATTCATGCAGGCAGGCAGCCAATCGGGCACACAAGCTATTCAGCCCATTCACTTCTCTCCAGACACTCACAACAAGTTATGTGTATTGGGACAAGTACTGAGCCATTCAACACTCCAAACTGCATTCATACCGGTTTCGGGCAGGGCTGTCTCAGTCATTGTGTCAATCACCAGATACTAGATATCCACAACACAGAATGCATATTTGTCACGCACTCTATTCACCCGAGTCCCACCCACAGGAGGTACCCAAAACATAGATCACTGGGAAGGCTCCAGCTAGTCTGGCCAGGCCTTCACAACAACACCATATTTGGCACTTCCACCCAAGAGCCAGTCAGGGGGAAGGGACAGAGTCAGGGCTTCCCAGGACTTTGGGAAAACAAGGTAATAGGTAATAGAAAGCAAGAGGCCACAGGTGCCATCTTGTTTTCCATCAGGAATCAACTGATCCCAATGACAGGGCTGGGGTATCCCCAAAATGGAGGATACTCTGCGCACCTGTCAAATTCAGCATGGAGCTGCCACCAGCCCATACCCTGCTCTGTGGGCCACCCACAGGTGCCCAAAAACATACACTAGGGGCACAGGGTTTTACCCCCACCCATGGGTGCCATAAGGGTATCCCACGGGTCTGTTCACCAAACCAAAAGAGAGCTGCACTGCCAGGAGTCCCACATTAGCTCCTGCGCAGAAAACGCAACAGAACACACGATAAAAAGCAGTAAAGGACAAGGATACGGAGGCCCTGTCCTTCCGATGCATTTCCAGCATCACAGTCACCTCTGCCACGAATGAAGAAAAGCTCTGCAGCGCACGCAGGATCAGGAGGGGTGGCACTGAGCCGGGAGGATCAATCCGGCGAGTAGTGGGGATTGGTGAGGATGTGCAAGGCGATTCTTTTTGTAAAGCTAAGGTGCGAGGCCATGTGTCTTAGAGTGCTGCCCGGTCAAGCAAGACTGACAAAGAAGCACAACAGTAGTAGGTCAGTATAGCTAGGGGGCCGACCACGCAGGTGTCAGGCAACCACGGATATAGGAGAAGACAACCCAGATATGATATCTCGGAGGTGGTCTAGATAAGGATGAGGTCTATGTTCTCCCTCCTCCCCTGAAGCATAACTGGGTGGCCCGGGTCAATTAAAATTGGTAATTGCGGTTAGCAGCATCATCCAGTATACAAATGAGTGGGCTATGGCCTCCCTCGTGTCGCAGGGCGATATGCGACAATGAAGGTGTGCAGGCTAAGCAATCGTTTTTCCCAGCGTGGGCTCCAGTCCACAGATGATTGGACCAGGGTGACCTCCCCACAGGTGAAGATCGAGATCACTGACGTTGTAGAGCAAGCAGTAGAGGCAGGAAGTTGTGCTGTGTGGCCTCCTCAAGTAAAGATTCTGTTCAGAAATACCCCAATATGAATGTGCTGCTCAGCATATATTTCACATCACTAGACACTAGAACAAGCACTGCCAGGGTGGTAGCCGTTCAGCCTGGAGCGTCAGATCCCGGGGTCTGTGTAGCGACCAAAGGATCAGTAGGCACGGATAAGAATCAAGGAGAACGGCATAGCAATTAATGGTGAATGGAAAGGTTGTCTGACCCAGCTCACAGTGGATTGGTGAGGCACTAAAGTACGACTCGACGCACCGCTCAGTAAGAGAGGTCCGATACAAGGCTGCAGCGACAGTTGGGCCCTTACTACAAAGGCTGAAATGGATGGGTCACAGGTGCCCAGGCTGAGAAGGCACGGTCTGTTGCGTAAGATACCAATTAAAGACTCGGTCGGAGCAGGGACTAGGCATCAGAGCAGATCAGGGTCGCCAGAATCGACAGTGTGAACAGTTAAGACCATAGGGTCGACCCAGCCCTCAGCTGTATGGACTGTGATCTCCCACGTATTGTGGGGCAGTAGATGGTAGTGTCAGTGGTTGTAGTAGTCCTCAAGTGGTTGGCCGTGGGCTCAGCAGGTATCCCCGCTGCCAGGTGTAATCTCACCTCAGGTGATTGTTGGGGTCTGGGGGTGGTGCAGTGATATTGCAGTGTGTATTCTGCGGGTACCCGTGGCGTTCAGAGTCCCCATTGTATTAGCAGGCTAAGGGACGTGACAGTCCTCCTGGCGGGACCTCAGGCAGAAGAGTTTGGGCTGCTGGGTGGGAGACTGGGTGCAGTAGGAGAACCGTTGGTAGAGGGCTGGTTTCTGTGAAGGTTGAGTGGCTTAGGTACTGCGCTGCGTGGCTGTTACATCTCAGGATTGACCTTTAGTGTAGGGATAGAACCCCAGTATTTGTGTTTCCCCAGTGTTAATAGATTGGTAGTAGGGTCCGACTGTGTAGCAGGCAACGTGGCTCACAGTATTGCATGCAGGGGAACTCCGTACCTCGTATCATGTTGCAGGAATGGCACTGCATCTCTCCATGTCGTCCTGATGCGCCGTAATACGACCAGGGCTGTGATCCCAATGTGTCCGCAGTGCAGGCCAAGGGGGGGGGGGCTGCTCCCAAGTTGCGGGGTCTGTTGTGATCCTCTGTGTAGGTACGGGAGGTTGGGGGGGGGGGGGGTGTAGGGCGCTCCGACGGTGAGCACCAGAAGGTCCACCCCAAGTCTACGGGCCGGCAGCTGGATCTCAGCAAAAGTCGGAGTCCGGTAGGAACACTTGACTATTTTGAAAAAACACCAGTAGCGGGGGGCCAGAGGGACCATGAGCCAAGTCACAGCAGTGTGGGATGGTCTCAGACTAGGTCGCGCGGCTCCATAGAGCGGCTGCCCCTCCCCCCAGCTGGGCCCGGACGCCCCGTCCCTTGAGTGGTTCGGAGTCCACCCTCTATGGAAGCACTGCCCGGGCCGTCCTAAGGGGATCAGGTGGTGAAACTGTCGAGATGTGTAATGTGTCACACTCCAAAATAAGGCAAGGACGCGGAGTCTTCATTAACACATCCTTTATTTTCCACACGATACCCAGAAGTGCTTAACCCACGTCATATCCCGTCCCTCCCCTTCCTGCTGCCCCGTGTTCTTTCCCACGTGACTAGGGAGTTGTGACGACATCACACCCCCCCCCGATACTAAACATTAAGTTCGTTATCAGGGCATCTCCTCAATGAGACGCGGTGGTCGTCTTCGAGTTCTCTGAGGTCTCCAGCTATTTCTTTCGCTCGATTCCTGAGGTAGCCAACGGGGCTCATCAGTGTCGGAATCTTCTTGGTCTCCTTCATAGGGTGCATCCCGCACCAGAGTGTCCCTTGGCATGTGATGTTCGACTAGGGGTATGATCCCTGGCATTTTCTTGAAGTGAGAGCTGTTTCTTGTCATCGTATGCGTTGTTCCTTCAGCCGTGATGAGAGAGCCTTTCCTCTGTGTGATGGTGAGGGGTTCTTCATTGAACGATGTCATGTTTTTGCGATTTTGTGGCTGTCTCGCAACGACAATGTCTCCCGGCTCCAAATTATTCTCCTCGGCCCTCCTTTTCTTATCCGCTGTGGTTTTCATATTTATTTTCTGGGACGCGTCTTGTTGTCTCATTTCAGCGTCACCTTTGTACCGTTCTTCCTCCAGTTCTATGTGGGGTAGTCTAGTTCGCACATTTCTACCAAACATGACTTCTGATGGTGATTTGCCAGTGGTACTGTGTGGGGTATTGCGATAGTCTCTCATTAGCTTACACAGTAATTTTTCCACCGGTTCTCCAGTCAGGCGAGCTATCTGCGTGGTGCGTTTAATACTTCCCATGAATCGTTCAACTGTACCGTTCGCTTGAGGCCACAACGGTGTTACTTTTCTGTGATGGAAACCCATGTATTCTGCGAAGGTTTTGAAATCTTGTCCGGTGAATGGGGGTCCATTATCTGATTTCACTACTTTTGGAATTCCGTATATAGCAAACATTCTATCCAATGCAGGGATGGTGTGATATGCTGCTGTTGACGGTACAATTTGTACATCTGGGAATCTTGAATACTCATCGATTGCCACAAGGACATATTCACCCCCTTCCAAAGGACCATAGTGATCTATGGCAATTTCTTCCCAGGTTCCGTTTGGCAATTCAGTCATTCTGAGCGGTTCAGGTCTAGTTTGAGGGTTAAGAACCACACACGTGGGACAGTTTTTGAGAAGTTCTTCCACTTGTGTGTCCATTTGAGGGAACCATACTCTTTGTCGCAACATCCTTTTTGTGGACATTATTCCCCGGTGTCCTTCATGCGCAAGCTCAAGGACCTTTTTTCTCAACGAACGAGGAATCACTAGTTTTGTCCCTTTCAGTAAGAGTCCTTCTGTTTCAGCAAGCTCTTCCTTTACTGTGAGCAGACAGGTGATGTCTTGTCTGGTTTCTTCTTCTGCACCTTCTATGAGTTGCTTTGCCTGTTTCCAGTGCCCTGTCTCAAGACATCTCATAATGATCTGCATTGCATGGTCCGAGTTGGTTTCTCTGGCTATTTGTTCCATGTCCAGACCTTGTGGTTTACTTTCTTGGACCACATACATGATGTATTGATCGGCAATGGATGGATCGGAGTTGCAATCTTGACTGGGATGACGCAAAAGGAAGTCTGCTGGATTTTGTTCTTTTCCTGGTCGATGAATGATGTTGAATTGATAGTCTTGTAGCCTTAAAGCCCATCAAGCTATTCTGGGAGGCATTTTGGCTTGTGCATTGCCATAGATGAATAATAATGCCTGGTGGTCTGTGACTATAGTGAAAGGTTTCCCGTAAAGGAAAAGATGAAAATGCTCGCATGCCCACACAACCGCCAAACCTTCCCTCTCCGCTTGTGAATATGCTTGTTCAGTTTTTGAGAGGCTGCGACTGGCATAGGATACTATGTGTATGGACTGGCCATCTTTGTGATCAAGTTGAGTCAGAATGGCTCCTAAGCCAACTGGACTAGCATCCACTATTAATTCTGTGTGCTTCCGTGGGTCAAAATATGCCATATTTTTGGCATCTGCGATGCGATCTTTGATGATTTGGAACGCTTGTTGGCATTCATCCGTCCATCGGAAATCGGCGTTAAGTTTGGTGAGGGCTCTCAAGGGTGCACTGACCGATGCAAAATCCTTAATGTATCTCGTGCAATAACTTGCTAGACCTAGAAACGATCGCAAATCGGTGACGGAAGTTGGTGGTGTCGTGCTTGTGAGTGCGCTGACCTTCTCAGGATCCGGTGTCATTCCATTTTTAGAGAAGATCCATTTTAGCCGAAAAATCGTAGGGTTGGTTTTCTAAATTCACATTTGTCCTTGTTCAGGGTGAGGTGTGCTTCCTCCAGTGCCATGCACACACGCATAAGGGTGTCACCGTGCTGCTCTTGATTTTGTCCAAATACTAAGATGTCATCACTATAGTTCAAACAATTTGGTACGTGTTTTATTATGTTATGAATTTCCGATTGAAATATTTCTGCCGCTGAAGAAACTCCAAAACTGAGCCGCTTGTATCTATAGAGGCCCAGGTGAGTAGCAAAAGTGGTGATGTATCTGGACCTCTTGTGAAGTTCTAATTGATGGTACCCCTTATTGAGGTCCAGTTTTGAAAACACTGTGGCTCCATTGAGCAGATGCACCATGTCCGTTATCCTAGGAGATTGATGACGTTCTCTCAAGATTGCTTCATAGGGTCTTCGCATGTCCACGCAAATGCGAATGTCATCGGAGTCTCTTTTCGGGACTGGCACAATGGGGGATACCCAAGGAGTGGGGCCTTCAGCAGGTTCAATTATGTCCGCTTCTAAGAGTTTCATTAGTTCGGTTTCCACTTGTTTTTGTATATTAATGGGAATACCGCGGTAGTGTTGCGCTACAGGAGGAATGTTGTTGTCTATATGTAGTTCAATTTGTCTGTCCTTCAATTTTCCGAGTCCTCTGAACAGTGCAGGGAAAATTTTGTCAATGTTGGCGGTGGGGTCCAGGTGCTTGTGCATCATGAGTCTATACAGAACATGAATTAGACCCATGTCGACCGCAGATTTGTAGCTAAGAATGCATCCACTGTCAGTGGCAGCTTCAAGAACATGCATGGGTATTTCCTTTACGTGATCTTTGTACTGACATGATGCCGTGAAGAAACCTTTACACGGTAGCGGCGTCTTGGAGCCATATGGAAAAATGAGTGCTCTAGCTGGTTGCAAACGTGGTGCATTTGGCATGTTGTTGTACACTTCCTCACTCACCACATTTACCGTGGCTCCTGTGTCCACCAGAAATTCGGCAGCCACTTGGTTGACATTGATGATGAGAGTAGGGCTATTTTCTTTTGCAGTGGGGTTTCCAAGTGCATATAAGTAGCCTTTTATCCGTGGTTCTCCTCTCCGTAGATTTAATTCCTTCTTGGGTTTGTCCTCTGAGGAGGTGCTAGAGATGCTGTCAGAATGTGATTGTTCTACCAGACACCTGACATATCTCCGGGGACGTCTTCTCCGTCCGGAGGATGTAGATTTGTTGTCACGCCATTCCTGTGAGGTCTTTGATTGTCTTCTATCTGACAGTTCTTCTCGTTGTCGGCGGCATGTCGCGTCATTCTGGTAGTGTGATTCACGATTGGGACTCAAACGCCTCAGTTCTCTTTTTGGTGTGGAGCGTCTATTTCTTCCACTTCCTCGCATTTTGCTACGATAGATGAAACACACAGCCTTGTAATGATTTTCTCCCCCGCAGGCAGAACAAACTTGACCCATGGCAGGGCATGTACCTTCATGAGGATATTCATGTCCACAACGATAACAAAATGGATCTGTGTTTCCTTTGGTAGTGCTCAAGTTTATGTAGATTTTCATGCTTCCCATGAATGATGGTGATGCCATCAAGACCTTCTACCTGTGCTGTTAGCGCCGCCTCGGATCGAGCCAGGCGTAGAATCTCTTCCAGATTTCGAGCCTTTTGTAGAAGCCGTTTTCTGAAATCACTGCTCTCACACCCTACAATTATCTGTGAGCGAAGGGCTTCCTCATTTGAGTAGTTGTTAAAATCGCAGTGTTTCATCTTTATTCTTAATCTCATCACAAACGCATCCATTGTTTCACCTTTTAGTTGTTTAGTGGTGTGAAAAATGTGACGCTCATAGTCCACGTTTGTGTGTGGCGTGAAATAATTGGTTAGGGTTGTCTTCAATTTGGTGTAGGTGTCTGTCATCTTCAGGAATCTCATCTAGAATGTCTCTCACATTTGATCCTATGGCATGGGTGAGCAAGCTGTGTTTCCTTTCATCCTCCAAAGGACCTACCGCCTTGAGACACACTTCAAAATCCCTCACCCACTTTTTCCACCTTGGTCCCAGTGTGCTGGTGTCGCTCAGGTCAAAATTGGGGGGTAGCTGTTTTATCAGGCCGTCCGTCATGCTTGTGCGTGTTGTTTTAGCAGGAGTTACTTGGACTGTTAGTGATTCCTCAGACGAGTCATCAAGCATGACAGACAATATATAACTGCGCACTCACTAAGTGTAGTGGATGTTCCGTGTGACGTGAAAGGTGTTTGTACGGGGAGCTGATGCGCTCCACCCACGTGGCTTCCTCAATTATTATTTTTTTTTTTTCTTCAAAAGAGAAAGTCTCTGTGTGGAGCCGATGTGCTCCACTCGCGTGTGTTAGATTCAAGCGTACCTGTGTGAGCGTGGGGAGCCGATGCGCTCCACCCACTGGTGTCACTGCCTTTTGGCGGGAAACGCTGTGAGGAGCCGACACGCTCCACTCGCACGCTTCAGCGCGAGGAGCCGATGCGCTCCACTCACGGGCCAAATCCTTTCCACGGAAAGTGAGACGTCGCGGGGAGCCGACGCGCTCCACCCGTGAAATTCCTGCACGCTGTTGGCGAGGAAAACGCTGTGAGGAGCCGACACGCTCCACTCATGCGCTTCTGTGTGAGGAGCCGACGCGCTTCACTCACGGATGAATTTGCCACTCTGGAGCGGTCGCAAGGAGCCGATGCGCTCCACTTGCGAAACGTACGTGACGATTGCAGGGAGCCGCCGCGCTCTACCCGCTAATCTACCTGTCTCCGTTGACAGGTGCTTGCGAGACCTCGCTCGGGCTCCTGGGGAGAGTCTCAGCTGGCGGGGAGTATACTCACTCCCACCCGCCGTACGCCGTACACTGCCGTGTGTTTGCTGCGTGAGTTCCCTCGTCGCCAATGTCGAGATGTGTAATGTGTCACACTCCAAAATAAGGCAAGGACGCGGAGTCTTCATTAACACATCCTTTATTTTCCACACGATACCCAGAAGTGCTTAACCCACGTCATATCCCGTCCCTCCCCTTCCTGCTGCCCCGTGTTCTTTCCCACGTGACTAGGGAGTTATGTGATGACATCACAGACACGATAAACCGTTTTCTCTGTAACGGTCCCACTCCGAGGTGTATAAGTCAGGCAGCAGTCTCAGGAGATCTGCGAAGCTTTTATCAGTAGCAGTTTCAGCATAGCCACGGCACCAGTTAGAGAGGATTAGCAGGCAGGATCTTCCCCAGTACGGAGCTCCTCACTCAGGTGGCCATTCCATATGAGTGCAACAGCGCCCCCCAGGTTACATCGAATTTTACTCGAGATGTTTATTTGTTCATTAACCATTGTGATTTTTCGATCTATTGATAATGTGAAGTTTAGTGTGTGTGTGTGTGTGTGTGTGTGTGTGTGTGTGTGTGTGTGTTGTGTGAGAAAGAAGGGTGTGGGAATAGGGTGAATATTTATATTGTGTATATCTGTTGTTTATTAGAAAAAGAATATTTACGAGTAATGTTTGCTTGTTTTTATGACGTTAGAGACTTTAAAATATTTTTTTAGCAGCAATGGCCTATTTTTCTTATACTGCTTAAGACACTGATTCATTGAACTCTGAAATGTACCTACAAGTGTGCTGTTACTGAGGGAACATTAGTTTTCTGTTCTCATTTTTGCTTTTTCTCTAGCATCAGTCAAATTTGTATTATTTACATTTTGAAAATAATAAAAAGTACATTTGAAAAATATAAGAAAATATGACATGAGTTACATGAAGGAAAAACAGCCATGTTTAATCAAAGAATATGGATTTGTGGATCTGCAAATGAGACCAGGCCACTTTCTCGAGCACGCATGATAGGTGGTGGTCCGGGAAATTAAAACCCATTAAGGCTCTAGAGCACTGGGGAACTACGCACTCTGGCAGACATTATGACGTGGAAACATTGAGAGCCCTCTACAAAGGTACTTCTATAATATTTAGATTGGGAGAGCAAATGCACAGTGTCGGTCTGTTTTGTACTTTTGGGCTTTTCTGAAAAATAACACACCAATACTTGTTTTTCTTGAAGGGCTCTTCGATGCAAGGAGACTATTCTTGCTTCACTGATGATGGTTTATGGAGTGTTCCACCAGGCATGGGCTGTTTGTTGATCGCCATGGTAAATAGTGGACTGTGGTGGCCTTGTAACTGAAAAAGCTGCATTAGGAAATACAAATTAAACATCCATGGACTATGATCCCAAACTTATAGTTTGCTCTACACAGACATTTGATAGTTCAGAATGATGTAATGGGTGTTTGGCCGGCCTTCGATACTATTTGCTTTACGTTGGTGTTTACTGATGTCTGTCCTTGATCGCCTTGCAAAATAGACAGCTGAAGGCTGTTTTAGTGGTGTGATAAAGGATATTGACATATGATGTTTTTATTGCGTGTTAAGCATGAAGCCTAGCTGTGTATCCTTTGGGGAAACGTACATCATTTTTTTAACTACTTATCAGTGTACCCAATAAAACAAAGACGCTGGTTAATAAATGCATCACATTCCAATGCATTGCGTGATAGTAAGAGTTGAAAATGATGCATCAATGCACGTAGACAAACTCCAAACTTTAAGTTTTCCTGTGCTAGAGCAGAAGAAATGATATAAAGCTTTAAACTGTGTCCATGTTTTTACCATCTGCTCATTCGCCAGCACTCTAATATGTATGGGTCCTTTAGAAAAGATTATTAGCATAACATAAACAAACTGACCATGTACACAGATGAGCATTTATACAATGGTAATTGTAAAATGTACATTTTCTTTAATGGTATTCATTTTTGAAAATGTCTGCTACTGTGCTTTGGTACGGAGGAAGAGGTAGGACTCATGTTGTATCCATCTGCGATCAAGGCCACCTTTAAAGGCTGGTAGTTGCCTACGGTTCTAACGAGATGCGTCAGTGGGCCAAAGAGCGAAAGGCAGAGCCAAGCTAAGAAGCGCAGAGCATAGCATGAGGAATGAGCAGCACACTGGTACACATGTCCCTTCTTCCATCTGGCCGCCGTCTGGGATCCCCCGACCCTCGCCTCGTTTGGGAGTTTCTGTTGTAGGGAGCTCACCATCCACTGAGTGGCTTCACTGAAGGGCCATGGCATGTCCTACAAGCCTCCTGCCCTATCTGGTGGCCCAGTTCCTGCCATTAGTAGACCTTTCGTGTTTGCCTCTTGCACAGCCATTAACATCGGCTCTTAAATAATTGTCTATTCTATGTCTTTCTTTCTAGTATTTTATATGGATACATTTCTGGTTCATACTTCTGTCCGTCTCTAGGATACCTCTGTGAGGGAATGCTTTCAACGGTCTCTACAAGGTGGCACTTAATTATTACTTTCGAAAAGCATTCGCCAGGGCAAAGTATGGAAATACGATTACAGAAAAATACTTGGTGGTTCATACATCTGCACTAAAAAAAGCTGTTGTTGGTTTATTAGCCTGCTTGTATTAATGCTACTTGAGCACTAAGTAATACTTTACCCTTGTTTTAACTAAATCTCACCTTTCAAATAGTGTTCTTAAGAGTACCTCATTGCATTCAGTATCAATTGCCAGAGACATGATGGAATAGCTGAGGAAGTCCATACATCGTGGAAGAAAGAGACGCTGCAGAAGAAATGGGGCCAAGAATGTAGATGAGATCCAGAGCAATTGGGGGAAGAGTCAAGAAATAGTTCCCCAGAATCTCACACATGCTATGGCCAAACACTTTCTAAAAATAAAGACATGCTTGCATTTTTGATTCTCCATTCATGAAATAGCAACACAGCATGAGCGTGCTACCATTAATGGCTAGAGGACTAAGCAGTGATCCGGGTGGCAAGTCACCCAACATTTGTATTTGTTTTATTTGTAAAGCGCAGCCAGGCCCAATGGCAACCGGGCGCATCATCTTACATACAGTTACATACAAATGATCAGTACAAAAATACAGTTGATCAAGGCAGGAGACTCAAGCTCTCCCTCTTTACAAAGAGATAATGGAAAAACAAACAAGTCCGTAATGGCGAAGCAAATACATAAGTGGGAAAAGTACAAAAAATAAAGTAAGGCAGAAGACAAACACATAATGATCTAAGGAGGTTAGACTGCCATGGAATCCATGTCCTGAAGCCAGTGTTTAGTGTTGCGCTTGAATACATGGAAGGAGGGTTCTGATCTGAGAGAAGCAGGGAGTGTGTTCCATAACTTTGAAGCCAGTACGGGGAAGCTAGCACCTCCCGAGTTCTGGAGTTTGAATCTCCGTATGGTCATTGTCTGTACTTGGGCCGCTCTGAGTGCTCTTGAGGACGTATGCGAGGTGAGTTGGTTAGTAAGGTAGGCTGGAGTGAGGTTGGCCCTAGCTTTGTGTGTTAGAGCAAGAGTTTTGAGCAATATTCTGTGCTCTACCGGAAGCCAGCGCAGGTTACGTCTAGTCTCAGAAATATGCGACTTCTTCGGGATGTTGAGGGCTGCCCTGATGGCATTATTCTGAATTACTTGTAATTTGTTAATATTTTTGTGGCTAGTAGTGATAATGGGAGTTTGATGGACAGGGATTCAGCAGAAGGGATTTGTAAGTCCTGAATGACTTTAATGTCGATGGTGGTTTTTTTTTTTTTGGATCAAAGATTTTATTGGTTTTCAAGGTTGAAACAACATTAGGGGCCACCAGGGGGCGCAGGCAGGATGGACGCCTGAGCTTCGAGCTCCGCACCCAGCCCCGGGGTAAACTGCGGTCCACCAGCGGAACGAGGGTGCCATGAACCGCGCGACCCCCACCAAGAGGAGCGGGAACCTGTAGCCCCCACCTGGACCCAACTCCGGTCCCGATCCGACGCTCCTACGCGGAGCTTTACGGGCCGAGACGATACCAGCAACCCCTCCCCCACGGCCTGGTGCGAAGCAGCGTAGGAGGCAACGAGGGAGGGCGCGGCGTCCGCACACACACAGGCCGTGCCGCTCACGAGAGGGCCTGAGGCTGCGGGCCCACGGCGCCCCCCCCCCGGACACTTAACACGGCCTACCGCGGATCATCGCACGAATCAGGGGCCCGACCCGAGGAAGGCCATCCGCCCGCCCAGGGAGCTGCGACATCGCAGGGGGGCTGACGCAGGAGCGCGCCCCCCCTCCCATCGCGGCACACATCAAGGCAGCCCCCGGCGCCCGGGGGCTTCACGCCTGGCGCTCCTGACACTCGAGGCGGGGCAGCCGGGAAGCCGCCGACGAGGCCTGTCATAGGGGGGCCCGGACCCCCTGGCCCGCCCCACGGCCCCGAGAGGGCCATCCTCCCGCCCTTGGAGGAACGACACTGCGGGGAGCCCGACGCTGGGGCGCGCCCCCACCCTTCCATCACAGCACTCACCAACTCAGCCCACGGCGCCCTGGGGCCCCACGCCAGGCGCTCCAGACACTCGAGGCGGGGCAGCCGAGGGTCCGCGGGTACGCTCTGTCAGGGAGGCCCGGGCCTACCTGCCCATCCCACGGCCCCAGGGTCCGATCCGGAGAGGGCCATCCATCTGCCCGCGGAGCATCGACATCGCCCGGGACCCCCCCCACTGCGGCTAGGTTTGGGGATCAGAGTGAGGCGAGCATAGAGGGCAAGGACCCCTGCCCAGCACCCCTACAAACCCCCTCCACTGGAAGGGCTCTTGGAGTAAACGGGGTACCAAAGGGAACGTTACGCACACTTGAAACATTGCTTGAGTTGGATCCTTAGACGCCCCTACCTACAACACCTTGGGAACTCCCCCAACAGAGATACCTGGAGATCATCACCGCAGGACAAACTAACGGAGCCAAACAGGGTAGACACGCTCCGAGCTGCCGACGCCCTCGGGGGATGCACCCCCTCTCCGCCCTGCACCCCAACTGACCCAGACACGGTTGGCGACCAGGCTGTGCCCGCTAACAAACAACCGACCCGATCCTCCCATGAGCTGGAAAGAAAACTTGCTGAAATACCAATTTGTTGCCAACGAGAGTGCCATGGCGACCGGGGGCCCCGCTACCCCACCCCCAGACCTGGGGGCCATCCAGAACAATATCCAGACGATTCTAGAGGAGATACGCGGGATGAGGACTGACATGGGTGCCAAATTGGCTGACCTTACGACCAAAGTCACCACCCTAGAGGACCGAATGGAGGGAGTCGAAAACAATCAACTCTCTGTAACACTCCTTGAAACCCAAATGGACATTAGACTCCAAGACATGGAAAGACAAGAGGAAGAACTCCGGCTTAAGGTCGACGACATGGAGAACAGGGAGAGAAGGAACAACCTGTGCATTTTTGGCCTGGTGGAGTCCGAGGGCGAATCCACACAAGGACTCGAGGGCAAAGTCCACTACATTGTGAGGATCGCCAGGTCTTGCGGACCAGATTGGGCGCCCCGGGGGTTGACCGGGAGGCACTCCTGGACGAGATGCAGGGCAAAAGACAAGAGCTCCATACGGTTCTCATAGGGGAGGTTGTCAAAAAGATGCGGTACAATAAACAGATATACTATGAACGGGGCGACAGGGTAGGGGCTCTATTGGCACAAAGGTCTCGGGGGTGCAGAGTGGAAAGAGGGATTGCCCAGCTTGGTGATGAGGGAGGCAGAATTCATAGGGACCGGCAGAAAATAACGGAATGTTTTGCTGACTACTACAGCAAACTTTATTCCAGGCGAGTGGGCGAATCACAGGAGGATATTTCCTCCTACCTGGCGGAACACCCCCTCCCCAAGCTGACCGACGAAGACTTAGAGGCCCTCGAGGGGGAAATCTCAGAAGAAGAGGTGGAGGGAGCCATCAAAAGACTGAAGGCCGGAAAGGCACCAGGCTGAGACGGCTATACAGCAGATTTTTACAAACAGACCCAATCGATCTTAGTGAACCCCTGGCTAAACTGTTCAATCAGATTAGGAGTCGGGACACAATCCCACCGACATTCCTGCAGGCCCTCATCACCGTCATACCCAAACCCGGCAAGGACCAGACGGACTGTGGGTCTTACAGACCCATTTCACTTCTTAATTTGGACGCCAAGATTTTCGCTAGAATCTTGGCTTCCAGACTGGAAAACTCCCTCCCACGCCTGATACACCCAGACCAGGCGGGATTCGTCCTTAACAGACAGGGCTCCGATAATTTAAGGAAAACGCTCCACATACTTTCCACAACTGAGGCCAGAAACGAGGGCACACTCTTACTGGCTCTTGACGCGGAGAAGGCCTTTGACAGGGTCAGTTGGGCCTTTATGAGGGAGGTTCTCACATCTATGGGGATGGGCCCAAGGTGGTTGGGATGGATATCTGCGCTTTATTCCTCCCCCTCGGCCAGAGTGGTGGCAAACGGAATGGAATCAAGAGAATTCCCCCTTGAACGTGGTACGAGGCAGGGATGCCCCCTATCCCCGTTAATCTATGCATTAGTAATGGAACCATGGGCAATCTCGGTCCTCAACGACATAACCATCAGGGGAATACAGATGGGGGACATGCATTGCAAAATTTGCCTTTTCGCAGACGACGCCCTGCTTTATGTCACCAGACCGTCCCAAACAATCCCCCGGTTGCTACAGGGCCTCGCACGATATGGGGAGTTATCGGGGTATAAAGTCAACCTGGACAAATCGGTGGCATTCATTGGTGGGAATCTACCGGGCCCGGAGATGGCCTTTGTGGAGGGACTCCCCTTCAAACGGAGTGAGGAGGGGTTTCGGTATCTGGGAGTCCAAATCACACGCGACCTTGAAGACCTGTATGCGGCCAACTTCCCCCCCCTCTGGTCAGCAATCAGGAGAGACATAGAAAGGTGGGCGGGAGCGGGTCTCTCGTGGATGGCACGCCTCAATCTTATAAAAATGGTGATTCTCCCAAAATTCCTGTTTCTCTTCCAAATGCTCCCGGTGCAGGTCCCTAGGGCCCTCTTTGAAGCAACAAAACGTGTCCTCCTTAATTTCCTCTGGCAGGGTAAAAAACACAGAATTTCGTACGAGGTACTGACCAGGGCTAAGGAGGATTGGGGGGGGTGGGTTACTCCGACCTGGAGACATACTACAGGGCATCCCAGTTGAGGATACTGGTTGATCACTTCTCACCGGGAATGAAAAAACAGTGGGTAGCCATGGATAATAGGCCCCTTGCACCTGTCACAATAGAGGAATGGCTCTGGGTCCCAAGGAATAAGATCCCCAGAACCGTCCTGAACCATCCGATTCTGAAAGTTCTGTGGTCCCTATGGAGAGAGGGAGGCTACTACAGATGGCTCACAACATGGCCCTCCCCCCTAAGCTGCATTTGGGCCCCTCCCTTCCTGGCTAAAATAGCAGAACCAGCAGCATACCAGACATGGTTTGAGGCAGGCCTTAGCAGGACTGGTCATATGTGGGTGGGGGGGTCTTTCCTACCCCTGAGTGACATTGAGGAGGCCCTGGGAATAGGCACGCTTTCCCCTTTCCGTTATCTTCAGCTCAAAGGTGTCCTCACTGAGCCATCCTGGGGCGATACCCTTAGGAGGGATCTCACAGACTTTGAAAAGCTTCTCCTGACCGCGAGGGGCTCCAAGGGGACAATATCCCGCCTCTATAAGCTCTTTCTGTTCTCTGTCCGCAGAGACCCACCGCCAGCACGCACACAATGGGGTAGGGACCTAGGTGAGGAGATCGATGACGAAAGATGGACGGAGATGTGTAGGCGGGCTAATCGATCCACGGCCTCCCTCCAGTATCGCCATCAGGCCCTCAAGATACTACACCGATGGCACTACCCCCCGCAGAGGATAGCTAGGATGAGGCCAGGATATGACCCACACTGCTGGAAATGCAGAACAGAAAGGGGAGATTACCTTCACATGTGGTGGGGATGCCCAGTGGTCCAAAACTATTGGGACAAGGTACGGGCCTGGATCAAGGGGGTGGATGGGGTTGAGCGACCTTCCTGCCCTTGGCTCCTCCTCTTCGGAGTTGACATTGGGGAAGGCCAGGAGGGCACTCAAGACCATATGCTTCAGGTTATGCTGGTAGCAGCCAGATGTTGCCTGGCACAGAAATGGAAACATCCGGGAATGCCAGGGGAAAAAACCTGGGTAACCAAGGTACGGGCCATCTACGACATGGAGTTCCTCACACACCTGCTTGATGAGTCCAAATCCAGCATCGAGGAAATCTGGCTCCCCTTTTTTGACAAATACGGCCGAGCGGTCTAGTGCCTAATGGTGATGGGGGGGGGGGGGGGTCCCCTGGCAAGGACACGGAGCCATGACCCGCAGACCCGATTGTGAACTTTACCCAGTTGGTCCACACGATTTCGACGTGCCAAACGCACAGTGCACTGACACTTCTGTTTTCTAAGGAACCCGTCAAGCAAGCAATTAACCAACCTATGAACATTTGAACTGAAGGGGGGTGGAGGGAGGGAAAGGAAGGGAGGGAGAAGGGGTGTATTGCGTTTGGTTTTTTCTTGTTAACTCACATCTGCAAATGTAATGTAATTTCGTAATGCACAAATGAAACTTAATAAAATCGATTTTCAAAAAAAAAAAACATTACATTCATCTCTCTACATTCCAGGGAGGGGACACGGAAGGGAGGGGGGGGAAGGAGGGGAGCAAGAGGGAGAAGAGAGGGAGGAGGGAGGGAGGGCAAGTGCCAGGGAAGGGTAGTGGTGGGAAGAGAGCAAAGTAATCAAAAGAAGAAACAATAACAGTAACAAACTCAGGTTCAGGGACCTTGATCCAACAGACCGTCAAATTTAACAAAGGATGACTTCATGACACAGGGTGGTCTTAACAGAGTCAATATTTCCCTTTCGGTGGGCCTCGCACAGTCTCAGCGGCTACAGGGTCGCCCTTGGCCTTCAGCTATCCTCTTCCCATTTCTCCATATTTTATTTTCCCCGCCTTTTGCGGGCACCCTCTTGCTTTGTACACCCGGTGCTCCATTACCGCACATATGTCCACGTCCGTGAGCCACTGGTCATAGCTGGGTGTGCGCTCCGAGCCCCACAGTTGTGCAATGTTCTGGCTAAGGACTGCAAACGCGGTTGACCACAGCAGTTTCTCATAGCGGGATAAGTCAGATTCCCCGGAGACCGTCAGAAGCAATTTCGGCCGCCTCTGTATCTTTCCCAGAACGCTAGACAGTTTGTCGCAGCATTTCTGCCAGAGCAACTGAATATTACTACACTCCCACAGGATATGAAAAAAGGTACCTTCCTCTCGCTTGCAGCGTAGGCACTATGTCTCTGCGGCCCTGCCCCATCGGAAGAGGGCTACTCTCAGGTAGTAAGTGCAATGCAGGATCTTCAACTGGACGAGTCGGGGTCTCGATGAGATGGTGGTTTCACGGGGGTACATCAGGGCCTCCGTCCAGTCCCCCGGAAGGAGTGGGCCCACATCTCGTTCCCATTTTGATTTCAGACTGGATAGTTCCGATGTCGCGAAGGAAGTTATCACAGTGTACATGGTGGAGGTGACCTTCCGCTCTACCCGATCCAGGACTATGTTTTGTTCAAGCGGGGAGCTTTCCGGCAGGTCTTGTGTGATCTGTCGATGGGTCGTCCAAGCATGATTCAGCTGCATGTGGTGGAACCTCTGTGTCGGGCAGGGAGAACCTCTCTTGCATTATCTCGAATGTTGCCAGGTTGTCCTCCTGTACCACATCCCCAACGGTAGAGATTCCACGCGGGGTCCACTCGGGCCATCTCGTAGTTTTCGTACTTTGGGAAGGTTGCAATTGTTCAACAACGGTTGGCCAGTGTTATTTTCCCACCCCACCCCAAGAATTGAAGCGCTTCCTTCAAAACTCTCGTTATGTGGGATGCCATATAAGATTTCAGAGGGCCATCCAAGTCTCTGTACAGGTGCTCTATTGGCTTATTTGTAGTGTTACAGTGGAAGCCCTTGATGTGTGGGAGGCTCCCGTCACCGTGAAGCATGTCGTTTACCACCTCCATCTGGCTGGGCCAGTAATATGATTGCAGCCTGGGCAGCCCAATCCCCCCCTTCCCAGACGGACCTCTGAAGGGTGGCAAGAGCAATTCTCGGGTGGCCTCCTTTCCAAAGCAGTTTCCGGAGGGTGCATTCGATTTTGTGGAAGTCCCGATGGTCGATATACAATGGCGCGTTTTGCAGGATGTATAGGAATTTAGGGAGGGCAATCATTTTAAACAAGGCTGCCCTACCCATCAGCGTCAGTGGCAAGAAGATCCAGTGGCGAGTGTCGTCTGCAAATCTTGCCACCAAGGGGGGAGAGGTTTAAGGCAGTATATTTAGTAAGATGCGTCGTGATGTGTATCCCCAGGTATTTAAACTGTTCCTTCTTGATCTGGTAGGGGCCGGTCGCCAGACTCACCAATGAGGTGTTCCCTATAGGGAAGAGGATGGATTTGGACCAGTTCACGCGTAGTCCACAGAATGCCTCATATTGGCCCAGCAGTTGCATAACTCTGGGGCAGGTGGTGTTTGGGTCCTTCAGGTAGATGAGTAGGTCATCCGCATAGAGGGATATTCTGTCTTCCCAGGTCTTGGACCACCGGAAGCCCTCCCAGGCTAGATCATTTCGCAGCAGGATCGCCAGGGGTTCAAACGCAATAGTGAAAATCATGGCCGATAGTGGGCAGCCCTGCCTTGTACCCCCTTCCCAGACCGAACAGTTCTGATCGCCAACCGTTGACCCTGGTCCTAGCAACCGGGGATTCGTATAGCAGCCTCAGCCTCCCCCAACTCATGAAGTTCTCGCCGAAGCCCATGCAACGCATTATGGTCCAGACACCCTCCCATCTCACCGAATCGAAGGCCTTTTCAAAGTCAATTGCTAACGGGGCTAGTGGCCCCTGTATGCTGTCGGCTCTTTCCAAAGCTGAGAATAGTCTGCGGAGGTTCATGCGAGTCGATCTTTGTGGCATGAAACCGCACTGGTCCGGGTGAATCAAGGAGGGAATACCTCTTGTAGGTGGTCCGCTAGAAGCTTTGCCAGTATTTGTCGATAGTGTTTTTGAAGATGAAGGCGAGTCCACCTCCCTTCACCTGGTTGGTGTTTCTATCACATCTGATGATAGCATAGCATAGTCGTTAGGTATGGCTAGGGCCAAGGAGGGGTTGGATGCTGCGTTTAGCCAAGTTTCCGTAACCGCAAGTAGGTCAAGCTTTTCAGAAGTTATAAAATCTGCAATGTCCAAAGCATGGGCCGGGAAGGACCTAGCATTCACTAAGGCTGCTTTAATGGCAGTGTCTGTTGCAAAGGTTTTCTGCGTTGGTGGGGGAGTGACAGGCAGAGTGTTAGAGGCTAAGCTAATATCTGGTTCATTAGCCTGGTTGGCTGGATTGTTTTGCTAACGCACGTGTTTATTTCTCTTGTGGGGGTGGGGCTGAGGAGTTTTAGTCCACAGTCTGGCTCCTAATCTGAGGTTTCTGCATGTAATGCTCAGGTGGTAGGAGCGTGGTGTGATTTGAGCATAATTGCTTGTGATATTGTTGGGAGATGATGATGAGCTATTATATAGCTAAGAATATAAGCACCGTTTTAATGGGATGGCTCTGGAGTTCAGTCTAAGGTTTCTGGTGGTAATAGAACAGGGTTGATTTGGTGTTGGTCTGGTAGCAAAGTGGTGTATCCAAAGTGCAGGATCACCCAAATAAGGGTTAGCACAGACCAAAGTGTTAATCCACAATGTGTGGGTGGTAGCTACATCGGGAGTGAAGGTGGACGTGTAGAGGCCAGCATGTAGGTGAGATAGGAATGTCCAACGTCTGGTGTAGATGTACAGTAAGTGAAGAAGAGTAGTTGGGCACCAATACATAATGGAGGTAAGAGAGGTACTTGTAAGCAGGAATTGTGTGCTAATACTCTGGTTGTACAGATCAGATGTTGCGCTAACTAATATGACAGTCAGCCTATAATGAGAGACATTTTACATACCAGACATTTTACGTTTACAATCCCTCTGTACTAGGGGATACGAATGGCAGATACACTTTGGTCGATATAACAGACAATATAGAGTATAGCTTACTTAAGTTACAAAGCACTGCCAAACATTGCAAAGTGCTTTTAAGTGCAAAAGCTGGATATCTCGAAGCGTGTTTGTGATGAAGCAGCACTCTTAGTTCTCAACTTGTTCATAATTAGGGCAACCTTCCATGAAGTCCTTTCTGGCCTTTCCAACTAATTCCTTGCTGATTATCATTTATTTTTTGTCAGGTTATTGGGCTTTCAATGATTGAACCTTCCAGATTTTTCTCCCAGTAACCACAACAGAAATGCATAATGTGGAATTCATGAAACCTTTAATAGGCACTGTACACATAGTGTGTCTGCATGCCCTAACATTTTGTGTGCACCTCTTCCCTTTGTCTCCCCAGGGCCCATCAGCAGTATTTTGGTGAATAAGTATGGCAGCAGGCCCGTGGTCATCCTTGGAGGCTTCCTGTGTGGTTTGGGAATGATCTCTGCCTCATTCAGCACAAGCATTTTACAGCTCTATATCTGCATTGGTATAATTGGAGGTACAGTTGCATCAGCACTTTATTTCATTATTCCCGCCACTTTAATGTATGTCTGTATTCTGTATAAATCCACAAACAATTAATACAACCTTTGAACAGAGGTTGAAAATATGATTTTGGGCGAACCACGGTCAATGATTTTGCTGTTATTTAGTTGTAACCTTTTATTTCAATTCATGAAAAGAGTATACTTTCCTACCTAAATGCTCATTTTGATCATGGCAGAGAATGACACAGAATGTAAGTTACAGGCAGTGAAAAGCTCTTTGCCTATTCTCTACGTTCACTCCCATTTTGGATGAATGTTCCTTGACATAGCAGAGACATGGAGTGTAACATCTGCACTTCCTATTTGCGCTACTTCGTGCTGGAAAGCTGCCAGCATCTCCACCCACATTTTGATGTAGACGCAGATACTAGATTCCCAGGGATTCTACCTATCTTTTTCATCTGAAGAAAGCAGTCTGAATTCATAGAACGTATGGTAATGCCGCCTGTCGTGCACTTTCCTGGTACCGGCATTGCCACTTTCTTCTGGCCTTGGTGTAAAAATGGCACTGAAATCCCGGACCCCTTAGATTTCAGTGCAGTTTCTATACCCGATCTGAAAATAATCAAAATCCCCCAGAGAAGGCAGTGGATGGAGAGGCGGCAGCAGGTATCGTGGTGCTTTCTGGGACAGGGAGCAGGTGGGTTGAACTTATTTTAAAACGTGGCCATTATTGGGGAAAACACGACCATTCCACACCGTGAGCAAATGATGATTAAAAAAAAAAGTAGGCTCAAAACATGGGTGTCTATTGCTAGGCAGTCCGAGAATATATACTCTACTACGACCAACATGAATGCAAATTTCACAATTTGCAAAGGTTTTCCAGTCTTAGCCATTGGAAAAGCAAAGAGAATTAATTGAATTGAACCTGTCCACACTAGTGAAGAAAGCACATCAAACCATTGACATAAATGGGAACATATATGGGTGATAGAGGAACATTCAACTACTGCAAATACACCTCCAGTCACACCCTTCAGAAAACAAATGTAATTACTTTATTAAATCGTTTCTATCTTTCCATCCAATTGCATAAAGCAGAGGATGCAGCTCTGAAGAGACACGTCAATGGCCCGGCATTACTTGCAGGCATGATCAGGAAAAGACAGTTAATGGGTTTAGGTGATATTGTATTGCTACACAAAAGAGGCAGGTTTTACCAGCTCACTATCTCTGAGGATGGATTGGCTGTGGTTGAAGTTTGGAGATCTAGGGATGTAGAATTGGATTGTACAGGTTGTGTGCCTGCCCAACAGGTTTATCATTAGTTGGGGGCAAACAACCATTATACAAACTGTATAGAAGACATTCGGTAGAAAGTCGAGATAAGCTTTTTGGATAGTTCTGTAGTTTAGACAGAAGGCCTTGAAACAAGATCATAGCACAAATGCAGTGGTGGCTGGTCTATGCTCATTTACGCAGGGGTGTTCAGCTGGCCCACCTATCTCCCCTGCATTCTTACTATTGATGCCAGTGCCAGGACTTGGGTGCAAGGTACAAACCGACTTCCCAGGCTCTTTGAAATCCTTGGAAATGGAGAGAGCTAACAGCAGCCAGGGCACTTCACTTTTCTGTCTTACTCTAGGGCGGGGTTGTCCTATAAGGACCATCACCATTGTGACAAAGATTTGCTTGAATTCTGAGGAGGGCACCAAATCCCAGAAACGTAACTGGTATGCCGGGGCAATCCTTGCTTGGGCAGAGTATCACCTACTTTCTCTAGAGGCTTCCTACCTCCTGGGATTGAAGAATGTACAGGACGATTGTGACGAAATGACTTCTACTATGCAGGAGTATAAGGATGAGTAGTGGCTAAACCACCTGCACATCCCCTACATCAGTGATCCGAATCATAAATGTAAAATGGACACAGCAAAGAGATATACCTTACCTTTTGTTGTAACGTGCACCATGGGAAGGCTATACTCTCGGTAAGAGTGTGAATGAGATCCAGTAGAAACCCAAACAGCAAAGTAAAAAGAGTCCAAAGTAAAAGAAATATCCAATCAAGGTTCTATAAAAATATATACACTTTAAACACACCAATGTACAAATAGCTATAGAAACCAGCTCCCTAGTAGAGAACACAAAATATGCAATAGTTTGAAAGACGCAGCACTCTGGGTAATGGCAACAGGGGTGAAAAGGCAAGAAGTAACCACATGGAATTTAAAATGATATGTCTGTCAGTGGAAACAGTGTAAATGTCACTGAACTAGTCTCTAGGGCCCAAAGATGGGCCAAGTGGGCAATATTACCTTTCCGCAGTTCTTAGTGGTTTGATGACGGCGTAGACCAGGTTTTGAGGCGTGCTGTAGTGCGGGTTGATACAGGTTTGGGTGTGCTGAGTTGTTCTGAGATGTTGACAACTGCTGGTTCGGGTCGGCGAGTGGCGCGGTGCTCGAGCGGTTCGAGCCGAGGTCCATCTGTACAATGCGATGACCTTGCTGCTCCAGTGCATGGTTTGAAGAAACCGCAGTTCAAGTTTTGGCCGCAGCGGTGATCAGGCTTTTTGAGCTGATCAAGTGATGTGCTGTGCTTGGTACGATGTGGCGTCAAGCCGGTTCAACAGATGTGATGCTGTAATAATTTGAATTTTATCGAGTGCAAAAAGCTGCATTGGTGAGTCCCTCTGGTTTGAGTGTGGTGAATGCGGTTCAAAAGTGGTTTGACCAGTTTGATGTGGCAAGACGGGGAACCCTCTCTGATCTGGACCTCAAGATGGTGTGAGACCCACTCCAGGGGCACTAGGACAGGATGAATCCATTCATGTTCAGCTGTCCCAGTTTAGGAAGGTTTGGTGCAGAGTGGTAGGTCCTGGTTCTTGGCAAGAGCCATCCCCACTGTGCCTAGGGAGTGGGCAGGGCCAGATCTTGCCTCTGTCTTGGACTGCTCCTACTTCACCTTAGTGGATGAGGGCTTTGTAAAGGTCCACTATCCCAAAATAGATCCAAATGTACTCATTCGTAAGTGTTTGTCCGAAAAGGTAATCAAAGAAGGAGTGGGAAACTCCCTCCCTTATAGGCAGAAGTAAACATGTGATTGGACTAAAGCAAGCCTGCTTTAAGAGGGCTAATCCCTGTCCTTGAGACGAGTGGTCTCAATACCTCATACCCGAAGGGCTTTGTGCTAAATGAAGTGGAGGAAACAGGAAGAAAAGAGAGGTGTCAAAAGAAACACTATGTTGGAATGTGGACTCTTCCTCCAACTATGCTGAGCTCCCTCTCTCTACATGAACCCCCGGCTCCCCTTTCCTCGTCAATAGCATTAACGTCCATTTTGCTATGCAGCACCCTGGCGTGATCTTTTGTGTTCATCCACGCTACTCTTCTGTTTCTTCGTCACCATTTCCTTTGATGTTTGTTTTATTTGCTCCAATGTCTGTTGTATTTGGATGTTGCTTGGCTCCTTGGTTGCCTTCTACAAAGTGGGAGCAGAGGGCTCTTCCCTGGTTTGGTGTCTCTTTACTGGTTTGGTGTCTCTTTCCATCCCTATAGCCCCCACTTCTTCCTTCCATAGATGATCATTTCACCATTAGTTTCCTGTGGTGTTTCGCTCCCTGTTCTTGAGCATTTTAGCTGTGGCCTTGAGCATTGAGGGTGTCACTCCTTTTCATAGCAAGTCAGACATACTCTGTTCATTCCTCCTCTGTCTGGCAGAGTTCATGCACGCGCAGAGCGGGATGTGCCCTCAGTTGTCGATTCGTGTGGTGTGCTCTGGTACTCTTCCGCTGTTTGGGCCTCTGGCGATTTAGGCCTTCACCAGTCTTATCTGCCACTGCCTGCTCATCCGGCTGTGCAGTAGTGGCTGATAGATAACCCGCGGTTGGGGTTTTCAGAGCCTCTCCTGCCAGCAGCGCAGTGGAAGGCCTCTGTCCTTACAGGCTGTAGCTGCATTGGTATGGTCATAGTGCTGCGTCATCACAGGAGCAGCAGTGTGCTGTGTCTCCTATTCCGCTGTGGGGTGAAGTGGACAGGAAAGTCCTTGTTCTTGCATTTGCAGTTCCAATCTCAGCCGTGGTTACACTTGTAATGTGTTCCCTGGTTGGAACAGCAGGTCTGGTGCTGGAGTTGGCCAGTGGGGAATGGGCACAGTTGTTTCTTCTATTTTTCTTGTGTCCTTTTGGAGCTTTGGTGATATGGGGGAAGAGTGTCCTGTGTTTCCTTTCGTGTTCTCTCCCTTTTTGGTCTTGGGGAAGTGTGATGCTTTCCCTGTGAGCACCCTTTCCTCTTGGTGAATTTCTGCCGGTTGCCCCTCAATGGCAGTTTCCTTGTGCTGTGTACTGCCTGCAGGAACTGCTGGATCTGCCTTCCGGTGTCAGTCTGGAAGTGGAGCTCCTTTGGTGACAGTTGGGAGGTGTAGGTGGTGGAATGCCTGCCGGCTCAGCACCTTCTTTGTTTGTTGGGCAGCAGGGTACCAACCTGCTTTGAGGATGAGGTGGGAGATTTTGCCTGGCCTCCAGTAGAAGGATTCCTCTTAGCTCCAATGGTCAGCAGGTGAAACCTCCTGCACAGTCACCATTCTGGTTCCCTTTGCTGTACTGGATGAAGTAGTGTGGCAGACTTGCTTGGACATGGTCTATTGACAGCAATTTGATGCTGTTGGTTGTAAGCGATATTCAATCAAGACTAAAGCTAAGTCAATGCCTAGTCTGGGATGCTGAGGAAAACCCTTATTGATGTATTTTTATAATCAGTTCAGTACTCTGGATGACCACCCTTGTATAACACCCCCCTCTTAGAATCCCCCTGACCCCACTGAGCCAAGAAGTAGGTTTGTTTTGCAAATTAAAAGGTTTATTTGAGAATTTAAACAATATATATATATATATCACACTTTATAATAAATTAATATCTGATAGTACACTTAGACATATGATGTTGATCAACAATGGGTAATCTGGCACTAGCACACTTCTTTACAATCAATGAGGAGTTAGTATAGGATGGATAAAGTAGCAAAAATACTTTTATGGTTTCAAGGGAAAAGCAATGAGGAACAAAATGCAGTACAGAAATACTTGATATGATTTTAGCAAAATCACTTTTTCTCTGGCAATTCACCCCCCTCCCCTATGCAATGTAAGAAATGGAAGGAGATGGAAAGAGGAGCACAGTGTTCTCAGGAATGCAATCAAATACAATACGAAATTCAGTTCCCCCCCCCAGCAAGCTTAGAGGAAACAGGTAGGTGTTTGAAACACAGGCCCAAAATGCTTTTAAATGTGATGGCAATGAAGTGAGAAATATGCTGAAAATGCTTTTAATTCCCTTTAGGAGGTTCAGGGTGAGTGAGAGATACTTGGGATGAGCTCAGGCTCACTTTAGCAATGATTCAGGGATGGTTATTAAGAGACAAACGAATTTTTAGCACAGGAAAGCAAAAAGCTGCTATCTTTTTACAGGTAAAGAAAATCGGGCCAAATCGCAAATCGCTGCAAAATTCGCGAGTGCGTGAATCGCGATTACGGCAAAAGTATATAAATTTCGTTCCTAGCCCAAACGGTTCCAGAGATACGGACGATTAAATAAAGGTAGATTTTCGGATTTAAAGTAAAACTCAAAATGACAGTTGACAGCTTGCAGCTTCAGAATTGACAGGTGACAGTTGTGCAGCTTTACAAATGACAGATGACACAATTTCTAGGAGGCTGTTCTACTTAGGTTAAAATAGTTTGGATTAGATTATTTTAACTGAGAGATTGGTTCTGCACAGTTCTGCTAGATACTCAAAATATAAATTTGAAATAGGCCTCGCCCCGGATCTGGTCAGGTTTTGGACTGGACTCCGGTTCTGGTCTCGGCACTTCACAGTGATCTGGGTCAGCTCTCTGGTTCTGCTCACAGCGGTCTGGGTCACTCTGGATCTCTGGTCTGGTCTCTGGCAATTGTTCTTGGCAAAAGAATTCAAACAGCTCGCCCGGCTGTGGAATAGTTTGCAAATGATTTTAAGGTTGCTGAGGCCTGCTGAGAAGAGTTCTCAGTTTGTGGGTTTAGGCCCTTGCTTTAAGTTCTGAAGTAAAGTTCTGGTCTTTGGAGATTGATGGATTTGAAGTCTGGATCTCTGGATGTGAAGTCGTCGGTCAGCATGCTCCGCAGCAAATGGAATTAAATGTCTCTACCTGTCCCAGCAGTCTCTTTTTTTATGTGTTTTGAAAATGGGTGTGTGCCTGGGCCTAGCTAGGCCTGCCCCTCTCTACTTGTCATTGGCCCAATTCTCCCCTCTCCCATGATTGAGGGAAGGAAATGGATTGTCATCATTATGAGGTCTGTTTATGGGTCAGAGGATCCTCCCCTGGTCAGTTTGCCCACAAATCTATATTTGATTCAAATACATCTGTCCCAGATATACAATTTGTTGAAATTACATGTGCACATTATATATTCCTTATGGTCCATGCTTGTTCGCCTCTGATCTTCCTTGGGGCTTGCATTCAAAAATGACAACATTTTGCGCTTTTTCACTGGTTTTGCAATATCGGACATTTACCCAAAATTACACACATGTGCGCAAGGAGTATGGACATTAATTGATGAAGTGTCAGATTTTGAACATGCAGACATTTGGAGTGAGACCCTATTTTCCGCTAACAACCCCCCAGAATACACCACAGGGTCCTAACGCCTCTCAAAATGTTCACAGAAAAATCACAAAAATAATATTACTTATATAATTCTGACAAGTCTGCACTATGAGTTATCTATCTTTTTAAAATTATGCCCTGGTCAAAAAGGGGTGTGGCTTCCCACATCACAGGGTGGAATAACTGGTTTATCCACTTCCCCCAAGCTCAGCTGCTAGCAGAGGCACTGCCCCTCCCAGTTTCCCCTAAGAGGAAGCCACTTTACGACGTCCCCAATATAACATTTGCCTGAGTCAAGGGAGTTGTATTGTTCTGTTCCTTCCAGTTCCCAGGTGCTCCACCCCTAATCTAATCAGAGAGGTGACAACTCCTTTAGGCAAGGGGCAGCAGGATGCAGTTGGCCTGGCAAGAGTGGCGGAACAGGTTTCTCCTGTCGGGGGTAGTTGTCAGGCAGAATCCAGTTTCACTAAGCCAGGTTTCAGCTAAATGTCACTTTTTGTTCCCAGTTTTCTACATTCAAATCAAACTGACAATTTGTACCTATACATTAAATAATTACTTCCTTCAAGTCATTTCAAAATATGGTTTTACATTCTTCCACCTCTTAGCAAGTCTTTCCTTGGTCTGGTTTTGTTCCATTTGTACAGTCTTACACAAAAGTCTGGTGGTTTTAAAACGCCGGCTTTCTGATAGTGGTGAGTACTGGTAATGAAACCATTTTTGGGATTAAGAAAATGAATTCCCCACAGTTCTGAGTTGCTTTTTTTTTTGCAATCAGCATTGCCATTCCCAATGGTTTCAGGCTACTGTGTGTGTAGCCCAATGGTGGTTTTAGGCAGTGCCCTCCTGTGCTCACAACATAGGCAAAAATGGGTGGCAGCCTATTCTTCATGTTTTCCCTGTGCACTCTCTGGGGAGTTCTGGCCATCATGATGTTTTCCATGCCAGTACTGCACAGTTTTATGGTAGGGCATGTATGCATGGGTAAAAACATCCCCCAAGCCCCCCCTGTTGCGATGGCCATTCTGTCCTTTCGCTGATGGAACTCGCAAGATCTGGGATGTTCGCCTCCTCTTCTTCCAATTCCATGGATGACACAGTTCAGCATCTTTTCCTCCCTCCAGTCGATCAATCAGTTCTCCTTGCTGGTCCTGATGGGAGGATTGGGCGGTACCCCGGCCCCTCGGGTCTCTGCTCCCGGTCCCCGGTCGTCCTCCTTGACCAGTCTCCAGGTTTTCTTTCTCCTAGGACGACAAAGGAAAGCGGCAATACACATTCCTAGACATTTTTCCACCACTATTAATGGTGTGGCGAAAATATACATTTTATACATCCAAATGCATTTTGCAGTCTGATTTTAAAAACAATATATAACGGCACATTTGCATTACGTTACTATATTTTTGATATGTGGAATATTTTAGAGTTTGAACTGACTTACTCTGGAGCGGCCCCCTCTGGTATTGCAGAGGACTCCTCCAGTTGTTGCAGAGTGTGCCTGGGATGGCAACACTTTAGCTGATTTATATGGACCCACTTGTCTTCCCCCTCTGCCAAACCGCCTTTGGGGATGCAGATCTTGTAGGCAACAGTGGAGATCTTGTCTATAATTTCAAACGGTCCCTTCCATGTAGGCAAACCTTTTCGCTGTTTGGCCTGGTTCCTTTGGAAATTGTATAGATAGACCCGATCAACCACCTTATATTCCTTTTGGGTAGTTTTTTAAATCATAGTGGGTCTTCATGCTCTCGGCTGATCTTTCTAGATTCCGCTGAGCATAGGCAAAAGCATGCTGAAGGTGTTTCCTTAAATTCTCCACATACTCATGAGTTGTGGAGGCATTTATCAACGTTTGCTCTTGGGTTCTGTAGAGCAAATGCTGGGGAAGCACCATCTTGCGTCCAGTCATCAACTCAAATGGTGACATTTTAGTTGCAGATGAAGGGGTAGATCTGATGGTCATTAGGACCAGAGGTAGTCGGATATCCCAACTTGGCCCAGAATCTGCCACAAACTTTTTTAAGATGCTCACAATGGTTCGGTTGTATCTCTCTACTGCCCCAGAAGAAGCGGACCGGTGAGCAATATGTAGCTTTCTTTTGACCCCCAGTATCTCCCACATCTTTGTCATTACTTCACTGGTGAAGTGGCTACCTCTGTCTGACTCAATCCTTTGAGGTAGACCAAAACGGGAAAAGACGTGGTTAATCATCAGGGCAGCTGCTGTTTCTGCCTTGCAGTTTGGGGCTGGGAGACATTCCACCCATTTGGTAAACAAGCATGTAACGGTCAACATGTACTTGTTTCCTCTAGACGAGCGGATTACAGGGCCTACAAAGTCGATTTGCAAATCTGACCATGGCAGTGTCATCCCCCTCTTTTGAAGAGGTGCACGGAGCGTGAGGGATGATGGCTGAAATTGTGCACACACAAGACACCCCTTTAAGTATTGGTCGGGGTCCTGCCCCATGTGTGGCCAGTATGCAACCTCTCAAGATTTCTAGGGTTGTGTGAAACCCCCTATGAACGGCGGTGGCCGCATCATGGGCATGACTTAACATCAGGCTTCGGAATGAGGTAGGAACCACCCACTGATCGTGGCCACCTTTGGATTTCCTTACCAACAAACCGCCTTGGATTCGGAACATTTTTGGACATTTCATCAACACTCTTAGGTCCTCTTTCCCAATGTAATCGGTATCCGTCAGGGGAAAGTTCTCAGGGTCCTCAAGGTGTTGGTAAAACTTAACAATAATTGGATCCCCCTTCTGAGCTGTAATTAAATCAGCATCAGGGGTCTCCTTACCCCATTGTGCAGTTGAAAGATCATTGTGAGCATTTGTCTGGGACCTAGTGATAGCAGTGACCTGGATTTCCCCCAACAGGGACTCTATTTCTATGAGATCCCCTTGGATGGCCCCGGTTTTGGCCAGCTGATCAGCTAAGTCATTTCCAGTTTTGTCTGGTTCCTCTACTTTGGAATGACCCTTGATCTTTTTCCAGTAGATGGTCATCCCATTCGAGGTGACCAGATCATCAATGTTTTGGATTAACTTCCCATGTTTCAGGGGTTTGTTATTAGCACATAACATGCCTCCGGTTTTCCAATTAACCAGGTGCTCCACGAAACCGCTCCGTACATAATCCGAATCGGTGATTATGACCAGTTTGTGGAGTTGATGTTGGACAGCAGTGAGAATGGCCTGATGCACAGCCATCAACTCTGCCACCTGACTACTTCGGGGACCAATTTTGTATCCAGCGGAGGGTTCTGGGAACTCCTTCACCCATGCATTCCCTACGCCAGCCACCAGTTCTTTCTCCCTGTCGTTGTCAACATGGTAAGAGCATCCATCCACATACAGTGGGCATTCCCTCACACTTGTCTTCTTCAAAGACTTTGTGTGGGGAATTAAGGTATGCCTCCATGTTGTCCTTGATTTTTAGACGTTCGTCCTGGAGACAGTTTTCTCTGGCACAATCATGGAAGTCAGCCAGACCTTGCGCGAGGGGACTCTTCTTGTTTTGGCCATATCTGACCTCTACAGGAAAGCCTTGCATTGACAGAATCCAGGAAGTAATTTGGGAATTAATCACATTTCCGGCCCGGATTCTGTCACTTTGGAGATATTGCAGAGGCTGGTGTGGAGTCTCCACTATGATGTGTTCCCCCTGGATAAACGGGCGGTAATTCTTCAATGCCCACACCGTTGCCAGGAGTGCCTTCTCACAATCGTTGAATTTTTCCTCCACAGAGGATAAAGTTTTGCTCGCATAGGAGATTACTTTATTGACCTTGTCATGCTTTTGGTATAATACTGCCGTCAAGCACGTATTAGAGAACCCCGTCTCCAGGAAGAACTCCTTGTTTCTGACAGGGTAAGCTAGGCAAGGCACTTGTGAGAGGCTTCTTTTGAGTTGTCTTACCGCCTCGGATTGTTCTGGACCCCATTCCCACTTGACCCCCCCCTTCAAGAGATGAATCAGGGGTCTAGTGATCTCTGCGTAGCCTTCAATGAACTTTCTGCTGTAATTAGTCAGTCCAAGGAGGGTCCTTAGTTCCCGCAGAGTTGTGGGGTCTTTCAGTTTCTGGAGTGCTTCCACTTTCTTTTCTTGGGGACAGAGACCCTGAGGAGTAATCTCATGCCCCAAGAAATTAACATGGGTTCTACACCACTGTGCTTTCTGTACTGCTGGCCCCCAAAGGTAAAAGCCAGTTTGTATTGGTCCTCCCTACTGACAGGCACGGTCCAGTATCCATTGGTCAGGTCTATTGCTGTGAATACCTGTGACCCCTGAATCTGGGCCAGCCCTTGGTCAATGTAGGGCAGAGGCCATCGGGAAGTATGGACCCGTTTGTTGAGCTCCCTAAGGTCGGCGCAGAGTCTGCACTGGCCGTTTGGCTTCAATATTCCCAGCACCGGATTATTGAAGGTGCTGTGTACTGGACGTATTATTCCCCGGGACTCAAGGTTCTTCATTATTTCAGTAAGGGACTCCATGGATGCGGGAGGCAAGCGATATTGCTTCACAAACACTGGAGTCATTCCAGGGTCCGTGGGAATTGTTGTGGTGTGGATGTCGGTGCAACCACAGTCATGAGTCTACCGCAAAGAGATCTTGGAAATCCAAGAAAACTTGTTTCAACTTTTGCTTCTGTTCCAGAGTCACACAGGCATCAGCTAGGTTGACTCTCTCTTCCACCATCTGCCTGAAGCCTGGAAAGACTTCTGGTTTGGCTATCTCAGCGGCCTCCTCCAGCTGGGTGGAGAAGTCCCTGGTCAGAGTGCTGATTTGGACTGGAGGCTTCAGGTGGGAAAGGCAGCCCTCATGGACCTGGAAAATCACCTCATCCTTCCTGAAGTCACAAGTCACATCTTCCTTAACATAAGGGCAAGAAGTGTACACCAGGAAGTTCCCCCATTCCGGGTGAAAATCCTGTCTGGTGTTGTATTGTCCTCACTGTCACTGTCAAAACAGTCCTTGGGGATTGGTCCTAACAGTTCATTTCCTAAATCAATGGAGAAATGTCGGTCATCAACCGCCATTCCAATAATGGTGCCTGCGGCTAGAGTAATACTCTTTAAGTCGCTGTTATCCACCTCTATTGAAATGGTGTCATGTTCCATGTTGACTAATGGTGTTGGGTTTACCCCTAACCCTTGCTGTTGGAGAGAAGCATTTAGATGAATATAAGCATCAGGGTTTTTCAATTTTTGTCCTCTTTTAGCTTTCACTCCCAGGGAGAATTGTCGGATCCTTTCTGGGATGGTGACTTCCTCTTTGATCTGAATTTCAACTGCATAAGGTAGCATTTGAGCTGACCTTAATGCTTTTTCTGGATCATCAAAGCCCATGGGATTATCCGCTAATCGGGACCAAGCTTTGAAGTTTATTAGGTCCAAACTAATGGCAAAACGATTGAGAATGTCACTGCCTAAGTAAAAGGCGGCAGTGACGTCTCGCACGACCCAAAAATGATGGACTATGCTCTTGTTGCCAATGTTGATTTTGAGCATAAACCTGCTTGGCAGGAGATGTTTGGAATTAGGTGCTTCCAGGTCCATTTCCCATTTGTCTATCAGGTTGAATGGGGGAATGGCTGGATCTTTTGGGAGTTGGCGGAACATGGCTTCACTGATGAAGCTCTTACCGTTGTTCACACACACTCGAGCGAGAACAGAGTCCTTCCCATCATTTAACTGAACAGGGATGAACAACTGCTCCCCAATTTGCTGAATATCAGCCAGGCTCTGAGCTGATTTCACATCTTTCTGGACTATAGGAGTGGGAGTTTCTGATTGTGGATTAGTAAAGAATTTCAGGGTGTTTCCTTCCAGTGTGGAATACCACCTTAAACTGGAAGGAAGGTTGATTTTCAGAAATAGAGAGGACCCCCCCATCACCAGTCTGTTGTCCTACTGCTATTACTGTCATGTCTGGAGTTTGGTTGTTCTGGAAGTGAAATTCTACTTGGTCAGATTTTTGTTCAACCATGTGGCAGGTGCCGTTTAAACTAACATGGTTGACACTCTGTTTTAATTTTATTGGTCGGCTAGTCTGGGTCCAGAGGACCTTGTTTACACAATCTATTAGGGGTGACAACCTTCTCAGGAGGTCATTCCCTAGTAAACAAGGGGTGCCCTCTGGAGTCACTACTATGACCGGGTGTTTCACCTTGTGTCGCCCAATTTTAATGTCTAAGTCTGCAGTCCCCTCAACGGGAATTTCCTTCCCGTCAAAGTTCTGCAGTTGTCCAGGAAGAGAGGTGAGAGGAATACGGTAATTCTCCCCCCTTCCTGCATTGAGTTCCTCAAAGGCCCTTTTGGACAGAAGGGTAGCTTGGGATCCAGTGTCCACCAGTGCCAAAATTGTACCCTGCCCCTGTACTTGTACCGGGGCATAGTATATTCCCTCATTCTCCTCAAGGGGCCACAGATAATGCACATTTTTGGACAACAGGTGGGCTAACTTTCTGGTTTTGGACATTGCTAGCGAAGAGATTTGGGCAGAATTCTGTGGAGAGCCTTGGGAATCTGAAAGGAAAAGTTGGAAACTGGAGATCAGAGCCTTTGTGGGTTCCCCTGGTTCCGGTTCTGGGCCACCCCCCCCCTTTTTGGAGGCAGTCGCCAGGATGGGTTTGACCCTTGGGATTTTGGTATTGTCGGTTCTGGGATGAGATGATGGGCGGCGGTAGCTTAGTCTCCACATCTCCCCAGTCTGAATCGGAATCCCTTGGGACCCATTTCTCTTTGGAAGGAGTTCCCCCATCTCTAAAGGAGAAGATCCTTTCCCCAGGATCCTCTGAGTATCCCTCTCCCTCAAATTGGAAGATCTGTACCTCCTCCACAAACTGGGCCTGTTTGGTTCCTTTGTTTCTCCTACCCCCCCTCTGCTCCTTGGGAGGCAGGCTTTCAGGGGCAGGAGATTTTGTTTCCGGTTCCTGATTTTCCAGGGGCTGTTTACAAGTTGGGAAGGAAGCTTCCTCCAAGGCTTTACACCCCCTTCCCCTTGTGCCTCCTCCCTGGGAACCGGTGGGTTATTGGGGTGCTGCCCCCGTCATTGTTCTGGAGAACCAGGTCCAGAGTTTGGGGCATTCTGCGGTGGCATGCTCATCTGAGGGTTCTGTTGAGCCCTCAGTATGTGACACAGATCCCGTGCCATATTTTGGACCTGGTGCTCAAGTTGTGAAACCCGCTCAGGCTGATACGGGGCTCTATTTTCTCCCCTGGGCTGATCCCGGGAAGGGTAGCTATCCCTTCTCTGGTAGTACCCCTGGTTGGGAAGATTTTGGTACCCCTCTACCCTTGGCCTCCCCTCTCCCGGATTAGGTTGTCTGGGCTCACAGAATTGGGGAAAGAAGGATGGATGATTTTGGGGCTGGAAATGGGGTGGATACCTGGGGAAAAAGTTCTGCCCAGGATTTGGAGAATTTCTGCCCTCCTGTGGGAAGTTGGGAGGGAAGTTCCCTGGGTTAGGTGCTTGGCTGGATCCCCCCCTTGGGCTGGAGGAGTCCACACATAACCCACATAACCCAGGATTGGTCGGTTTCCCTTGTAGCGGGGACTTACGTAGTCAGGGGAGCGGGGGACCCCATTTTGGGACTACCCCCTCGACTCCCTGTCTGTGACTGGCCCGAGGGCCTTCTGGGCTGTGAATTATTTGGTGCAGGCAGGTTTTTAGGCCCCCCCCATCTCCAAATCTAAAACGGGGGCAACCTTTACCTCTGACACCTTGGCAGCAGCAGGGGTGCTGTTGGTTTTGGGGGTATTCGGCGCGTTATTTTTATTTTCGATTGGCTTCTGCACCTCGTAGATCCGGGTAGCCTGTTCAATGACCCAGTCTAAAGATCTTTTCTCATGAAAATCTCTCACGAGCTGGGTCATTATGTATTTGGGTAAGGCATGGAAAAACGTATTGATAAATTCTCTGCTATCAGTGCGCACACTTCTGGTGGACTGCGCAAAAGCACGCTTTAATTCTTGCACAAACTCTTGTGGGGCCTGATCCTCCACACATAGCTAATTGTAGGCTGCCTTGCGAGCCTCCTGAGGATTTCTGTGCACAGAAAAATGTTTCAAGATGGCCGCCCTGTATGTGGACCACCTTGAATGGTTTTGATCCTCCAGCCCCGCAAAGAAACTGGAGTATTCTGGTGAGAAGGTCCACTTTACATATTGAAAACAGCTTTGGCTGTCCTTCAAATGGAAAGTCTCCATCATTTGCTCATAGAGCTCCAAGTGTTCCCAAACAGAATACTTGGCGTTCTTATGATAAGGCGTGATGACACTCCTTATTGCCTTTATTTGTTTCAATGGGTCCTTAAGCAAGGGCCTTTTTGCCTTATTGGCCTTTTTGGTTCAGGTAACCCTGGTCCATTCATCCTCCGACTCAGAAGCGCTGCTCCCAGAGGTGCCCGTCCGATCTTCCAGGTTTTTCCGGATTCTGCGAGCCTGGGAATGGCTGGCAGAATGTAGGGACCTGGTCTCCTGTGTCCTGTAATGCTCAGAGGAGTCTTCAGACCCCTCCTTGCTGCCAGGATTTGATGGGTACCCCCACCCCCACTGACCTAACTGGGCAGAGGTTTTCAGGATGCCTTTAATGGGCCTACTCTCCTGGGGTTCCCCACTAAATTGCACTGTGCTTGGGTGCCCATACCCGGATGCCCGCCCATCCATTCCTGGGAGGTACTGGCCTATGAGCCCCATACCTCTAGCTGGATAGTAATCTGCCATCTCCATGGCCCTGGGCTCATGTGCGCGAGGGGACATAGGGGTGGCAGAGTCCAGGGACTGGGAGAGATGAAGGCCTCTGGTACCAGGGCTCCTGAGGTTATGCTCGGGCGTTTCCCTTTCCCAGCGCACCTCGTCTCTATCAGCCCCTCCTCCCTGTTGCAATGCAAGAGCCTGCACTTTCAGTTCCTCGGTTAAGGCCTTACTAGACTCTATCAGTCTCTCCTGCATCGCTACCTGTTGCTGGAGCCTATCATTGTGCTGGCAGAGAGCCTCATTCTCTCTCTGTGCCTCCTGATTCGTCCTGGAGTACTGGGCCAGTCTTTGCTGCAGGAGGATTACCTCCTGAGTTGTATCCCTATTGGCCTGCTCCTTTCTTGCCAGAGCATCCTCCACCCTCCTGGTGTGCTCTAACACGTTCTGGTGTTCTTTTTTGAGGTCCCCCAGTCCCTGGAGGGCCAGGTGATTTTCTTCCATTTTCCTTTTCCTTTTTAAGTGGCAGACTTCCTGGCCTAAGGTATCCCTTTCCTGACTAAGAGCCTGCATCTGTGCCGCCAGGTCGTCACTTTGCCTTTGGAAGGCACCAGCTTTCTGGCACTCCTGGTCAAACTCTGTCTGGGTATCCAGGTCTTTCAAAATCAGTTTATTGCTCTCTGCCTTCTCCCTATCTAGGTGGCTTTGCAGGGTGACTACCTGCTCGGCACATGCCCTATTGAAATCTAATTGTTGCTTCAGCTTTTTCTGGCTCTGCAGTAGGGAGTCCAAACCTTCTTTGTACTCCTTCTGCAAGGCCAGAAATCTGGTATCCTGGTCCGCCTTTTCCTGTTGCAGCACATCCATATCCTCCTTTATTTTAGTGATGTACTGTCTGCTGTCCTTTTCTGACTCCTGGCTCCTGAGCAGCCTCTGCTCAGAAGAGTCCAGATCAGATTGGGCCTTCCCTAACGCCATCTGTTGCCTATTTGCCAGATCTTGGCCTTCTGCATGGCTCCCATATATAGGTCAAATATGCCGCTATCCTGTCAATCTTATTATGTTCATCTTTGGCTTTAGGGGCCATATATAGTTCACTCAGGGCCACATGTAGGGGACCCTGATCTCTCCATATATCTGACCCTGTTTCAGTGACCTGTTGCGCGATTGCCTGCAACCAGACCGTTTGGTCCTGATGAGTCCACTCACCTCTCACAAATAGCTTATGTAAGAAGTGCTCTCTGGCTATTTTGATAACTACCAGTGTCGTCATTCTGGAATTTGAGTTCCTTCTTGACTTGCAGAAGTTTGTATTTTATTTTTGCAAAACAGACCGTTTCCTTAGAGCGTTCCTTTGAGGAGTGCTTTACAGCGTAACACAGCGTGGTGATCCGACCGGATGTATGTCTCCTGTCAGTTAGCACACTGTATTAATCTGCACAAGTGATAAATCTAACCCAGAATATCCCGGCTCCGAGCCCCCACTTTTGTAAGCGATATTCAATCAACACTACAGCTAAGTCAATGCCTAGTCTGGGATGCTGAGGAAAACCCTTATTGATGTATTTTTATAATCCGTTCAGTACTCTGGATGACCACCCTTGTATAACAGCCCCCTCTTAGAATCCCCCCGACCCCACTGAGCCAAGAAGTAGGTTTGTTTTGCAAATTAAAAGGTTTATTTGAGAATTTAAACAATATATATATATCACACTTTATAATAAATTAATATCTGATAGTACACTTAGACATATGATGTTGATCAACAATGGGTAATCTGGCACTAGCACACTTTTTTACAATCAATGAGGAGTTAGTATAGGATGGATAAAGTAGCAAAAATACTTTTATGGTTTCAAGGGAAAAGCAATGAGGAACAAAATGCAGCACAGAAATACTTGATATGATTTTAGCAAAAGATAAGATAATCACGTTTTCTCTGGCAATTCACCCCCTTCCCCTATGCAATGTAAGAAATGGAAGGAGATGGAAAGAGGAGCACACAGTTCTCAGGAATGCAATCAAATACAATACGAAATTCAGTTCCCCCCCAGCAAGCTTAGAGGAAACAGGTAGGAGTTTGAAACACAGGCCCAAAATGCTTTTAAATGTGATGGCAATGAAGTGAGAAATATGCTGAAAATGCTTTTAATTCCCTTTAGGAGGTTCAGGGTGAGTGAGAGATACTTGGGATGAGCTCAGGCTCACTTTAGCAATGATTCAGGGATGGTTATTAAGAGACAAACAAATTTTTAGCACAGGAAAG